>NW_006399784.1:8614726-8616134 GCF_000299155.1 Elephantulus edwardii | reverse complement strand
TGTGTGTGTGTGTGTGTGTGTGTACCGTCAAATCAGATCTGACTGGTACAGGAGGAGATGGCCCCTCTTTCTCCAGCAGAGCATCTGGTGGATTTGAACCACATATCTCTGGGGTTGCAGTGCAGTTTCTTGCCACTAGGCCACCAGAGCTCCCCTATATATTCAATATTATGTGTTTAAGATTTGCTCATCTTTCTAAACAATCTTTGAAAATAAAGTTTTACTTTACTCAGAAGTAATTTAAACCATTACATGGTAGTGTTATCTTCCAATGTTGTTGTTGTTGCTGTTGTGTATTCTCCAGTCAGAACTGACCCATAGCTGATCCGTCAGTGTGTTTTCAGAAGCAGTTAATGGTACAGGAAGAGATTGCCCATCCTTCTCCCAGGGACAAACTTGGATTTGAACCATGTGCCTTTGAGATTGCAGTACATTTTCTTACCATTTAAAATATTATAATCTTAATTTCACTAGATTTAAAACAAACAAGGTACTCTTTACCATGAGATGTTATTTGACTAACACTTCACCCCTCCCTGCACACAAGAGCAAATGTCATGTATTTCTCCTGCAAAGCCACCAATGAATCTCAACTTCCAGAAAGTGTTAGCAATGCAATTTTCTATAGACTACACCAGTAAGAGTTCTCTGCTATTGTATTTATGCATTATCATTTATTATAACTTATGTAATATTTATATAGGATGATAAAAATCATATATCTAAAAATAATACACAAGAACGTAAAATATAACCTCAATATTTAATATTTACAAAAATATTAATATTTCAATAATTGTAATGTCTAGTAACTATAAAAGAAAGTGATAAAAAATTAATAGATGAGTAAGATTATGTAAAAATCAAAATATATGTTTGTATTACTTTACATTTTAGGAAGTGCTCTCTAAAACAAAATCTATAATAAAGGAAAATCACTACTTGATTTTTTTTATTATCTGTGCTTGAACACTCCAATTCCAAAGAAAGGTGATCCCCCAATTATCAAACAGTATCACTAATATCATATGCAAGCAAGAGTCTGCTGAAGATTATCCAAAAATGACTGGGACAGCAAGCACATCAACAGACAACAGCCAGAAGTGCAGGCTGGGCTTAGAAGGGGTCGTGGTACAAGAGATATTGTAGCTAATGTTAGATGAATCTTGGCTGAAAGCAGAGAGTACCAGAAAAATGTCTGTGTTTCATTGATTATGAAAAGGTGTTTGACTGTGTAGATCACAACAAACTGGCTGACTCTGAGAAGAATGAGAATTGCAGAACACTTGATTGTGCTAACGTGAAACCTACACTTGGACCAGGAGGCAGTCATCAGAACAGAGCAAGGAAACACTGCGTGTTTCAATATTGGGAAGGGTGTGTGCCAGGGATGTGTCCTATCTCCATA
>NW_006399784.1:8611245-8612456 GCF_000299155.1 Elephantulus edwardii | reverse complement strand
ACATGCTTCTTTGCATTTTAAAGGCTGTTATAAAGTACCATTACATTTCTTAGAATATAAGAGTAATATAAGGGAGCTCTGTTGACTATGCTTCAATACCAAAATCACACATTTTTAATCCACCAGTTGCTTTGTAGAAGAAGGGTGGGTACTCTCCTTCCGTGTAATTGCTGCTTCTGAAAACTCACTAGAGGGTCAGCTATGAGTCAGTTCCTATTCTATGGCTCTATGGCCCATTTAAAAACAAACAAGTAAACAAACAAACAAATTAACAATATGAAATATCAAGAGAATGGAATTTAGGAATACTTTAAGTCTACCAAAATGTTAATCTATTTTTAAGTTGCTTTATATTACTTATAATAATTAATATATACATTCTGATTCATTCATGTATAGTATATTTTATACAATCCTACATTTACATTGTATTTCATGCAATCATTCCTATACATAGTATTTTATTGGTCTATGTCTATCATAATCACATGTTTTTCAAGATCCCATTAGATCTTTCCTATTTGTTCATACACACACACCTCTCCAATCTGCCCACTAAATACTACTGTCCTAGTGATTTTCACTCTTGTGTCATATCTGTCCCTTTCTGCCTTCTAGGCACTTGCACGTATCTTACCAGTTACCCTTCTATTTTAATAATGGTAGTCTTATACAGTGTTTGTCTTTATGTGATGGAGTTAATCCATTCTACATAATGCACTCTAGACACTCCCAACTTATGTAGGATTTTATAAAAGACTCTTTAGTGCTGTGTTAGAATTCCTTTGTGTGAATGTATTGAAGTTTCTCAGTCCATTAGTTTGTTGATGGGCATTTGTGCTATTTCCATAGTCTTGCTATTGTGAAAAATCCTGTATGAACATAGGTGTACATAGCTCCACTCACATCTCAGTTCTGATTTCCTTAGGGTATATTCCTTGCACCCATATGGGCATTCTCTGTTCAACCTTTTGAGAAAATGTCAAAATGTCTTCCAGAATGGTTTTACCATTCCACCAGCAATGTGTAAGAGTTTTTCTCTCTCCATATCCTCTCCAACATTTATTGCTTACTGTCCTATTAAACTTTGCCTCTGGGGTGAGATTGGTATCTCATTGTTTTTATTTGCATCTCTCTGATTGCCAGTGATTTTGAACATTTCTTTATGTGTCTGTTGGCCATCAAATATTTTGTGTATTTTCATAACTTTT
>NW_006399784.1:8608711-8610785 GCF_000299155.1 Elephantulus edwardii | reverse complement strand
CTTCCATGTAATTAACTGCCTCTGAAAACCTACTGGAGTGTCAGCTATGAGTCCATTCCTACTTGATGGAATGCAACAACATTTGTGCCATAGCATAGGGCTGTTAAGTTTGGGTTCACCTGATCTATTATGATCTTTATGGTTTTCAGCTTTACAGCTAGGTCTCCAAAGTACCTTGAGTGACTTGTTATGTATAATATGAGATTTGGATCCTGTTTCCATTTTCTACACTTAGAAGTCAAGTTTTGTCAGCACCTTTTATTGAAAATGTTGTAATTTCTGCATTGACTAGATTTTGATTTATTGTCAAACATCAATTGACTATAGGTAGATTAGTTATTTCTGAGTTCTTGATTCCTTTGGTCTATGTATTTGTCATTGGACCATTGTCATCCTGTTTTGGTTACTACAGCTGAACAGTAGGGTTTGTAATTAGAAGGTGCCAGATCTTCTGGAAGCACTCTTGGACATGTTGGAGGGAGGGAACAGCCCTTGGAGAGGGACATTATGCTTGGGATGGTAGAGGCACAGCTCAAGAGATGAAGACCCTGGATGAGATGGATTGACTCAGTGACTGGAGTAATGTGGGTAGGTGTGTCAGAGAATAATAAGGTTGGCTCATACTTTCTTTTACTTCCTAAACAACATGCCTCTGGAAACTCTATGAACTCTGATAAATGTTGATAGTTATAGAAAGGCTTCAGGCCTTTTGTTCATAGAGTCTCTATGATTCATGCTCAACTTGAAGGCAATCAACAAGAACAACAACATACCTTCCATGTCATTTTTGCTTTTCAGAAGAGCTTTGCCTATTCAGAGTCTCCTTCCTTTTCAAATAAATCTACCAATTTTCTTTCTCTTTTAAAAATGAGTCTGATATTTATTTTGGGATTACATTGAACATGCAGATTATTTTAGGTAGGGTTGTCATCTTTACAATTTTGAGTCTCTCTATCCGGGAATAGGGAATAATTTTCCATTTAGTTTTCTCTTTGTAGTAAAGCTTTGTAGTTTTCCTTATAAATGTCTTTAGTGTTTCTAGCTAGGTTTATTTCCAAGTACTTTATATTGTTGGCTATTGTAATTGGCATTGTGACCTTCATTTCCTTTTTTTTTTGTTCTTGTTGTTGTTTTGTTGATGCAGGGAATTCCACTTATTTTTGTATATTCATTTTGTATTTTTTTGCCACTCAATTAAATTGATTTACCAGGTCTAACACATTTTTTGTTGAGTCATTGGGGTTTTCTGTGTACACTATCATATCTGAATACAGCAAAGGTTTTATTATGTTGTTGCAAATTTGAATACCTCTCTGTTCCTTCTCTTGTCTTATTGCCCTAATAGCTACCTCCAATACAATATTGCATAAGAGTGGTGATAGTGGACATCGTTGTTTGGTCCCTGTTCTCAAAGGAAATGCTTTTATCTTTCTCCATTCAGAATTATGTTGGCTCTTGGTTTTGCCTGTATACTTATAACTATGTTGAGTAAATTACTTTCTATTTCTACTTTGTTGAGTGTTTTCATTAGGAAAGGGTGTTCAATATTGTTGAAAGACTTTATTGCTTCAATTTATAGGATTATGTGGTTCTTGGTTTTGGTTTGTTAATGTGATGGATTGTGTTGATAATTTTCCTAAGTTAAACATCTTTGCATACCTGTGATGAATCTCACTTGTTTGTGCCAGAATTTAAAAATGCAGTAATGCCTGGCTACATCTGCAAACTGATGGCTCCTATGGTAATTGGTTTTATATTGGATGATGGCTCCTCATGTCTTGATGAGGGGCATGTATGGAACGTTCAGGTTTCTTTTGCCTTTATTTTCATCCCCAAGTGGACTTGCCAGATGGGTTGGTGTTCTCTGGCTCATAGTCCACCAGCATTTGGGCATGCTGGAATTTAAGGATGTGGTAAGACCCTCGGGCCTGTGGCCCTCAGGCCTAGTGTTAATTAATTTTGGGATGAACATTATTTTAAGTGGTATAGTAGTGGTCTGTCTGTCTGTCCCACTCAAGTAATTTGGAGTTGTTGTGATGATGAACAACTGTGCCATGTTGTTGTTGTTGTTGTT
>NW_006399784.1:8605311-8608222 GCF_000299155.1 Elephantulus edwardii | reverse complement strand
AGTACTTTGGAGAGGTCCCTAACAGCAGACTTTCCCATGGCAATGTGCCTTTTAATTTCCTAGCTACTGGTGCCAAGAGTGTCGACTGTGGAGCCAAGCAAACTAAAGCTGTGTACAATCTCAGTCTCTTCACCATCCATCCTGATGCTGCCATAGGTGTGTCAAACACCGTAATTGGTTACTCATCATGGGCAGAGTTTGATGGAGCTCCCAGGTTGATTCATATTTGGAAGCAGAGGTGATATCTACTTCCAAAACCACATTCCTCTTGAAACTATATGAACTTGTAGAAATGACGATAGTGATAGAAAGGCTTTGGGCCTTTTGTTCACCAAAATCCTTGCCTCCAAGGAGCAGCTTTCTGATGCATAGAAAGTAATTGTAAGGACCATGACCTGAATCAGGCACACCTTATTTTCCAGACTGACATTGTTGCTTTTTATTACTTTGTAGAAGTCCCTGGCAAAGTCCTAGACTTTGCCAATATAAACCATCTTTTAATTTCCTGGATTCTAGTACTAAGAATATTGATTGTGGAACCACGCAAACTGGAGTTTTTAACAATTTCAACCTCTTCACTGTCTATCATGATGATGCCAATCAGTCCAGTGGTGAGAATCTTTTTTTTTCTTGATGGTGATCTTCAATTCAGAATTAAGGCTGCAGTCCTTGACCTTTTGCAGCAAGCTCTTCAAGTCCTTATTTTCAGCAAGCAGGGTTGTGTCATTCACATAACATAGATTATTGATAAGTCTTTCTCCAATCCTGATGTCACATTTCTCCTCATAGAGCCCAGCCTCCCAGATGATCTGTTTTGTGTATCGATTGAAGCATCATGATAGAAGAAGAAAAGATTGAGACTTTCAACAACATCAACTTACTTGATTCCACAGTCAATACACTTGGTACTAGAATTCAGGAGATCAAGAGATGTATTACACTGGGAAATTATGCAGTCAAGAACTTGTCCAAATTAGTAACATCAGTTTGAGGACTAAGCTGTGTCTGATTCAGGTCCTGGTCATACAGCTGAAAGCTGACAATGAGTAAGCATGACAGAAGAAGAATTCAAGCCTTTGAACTGTAGTGTTGGTAAAGAATACCGAATATTCCATGAAATGTCAAAAGGACCAACAGATATGTTTTGGAGAAGGTACAGCCAGAGTGCTCTTTGAAGGCAAAATATGATGATGCTTCACCTCACGTACTTTGAGCATGTTATTAGGAGACATAATTCCTCAGAAAGTGGACGGATGACAAAGGAGAGAAAGAACCTCAACAAAGTGGATTGTCACAGTGACTGCATTATGGACTTGAGTATGTCAGAAATTGTGAAGATCGCAAAGGATAGAGCTCAGATCTGTTGTTCCCAGGGTCACTATGAGTTATACTTGAATGGATAGCATTTAGCAACAATAACAGCATTATAAACAATGATATAATGAACACATTTTACAAATTCTCTCTTTTCAGATACTATACAAAATAAGCATCTTAAATTAGAGTTCACTAAGTCCTCACAAGAGGAATTCTGGTGGCCTAGTGGTAAGAACCATCCTTACAATCCAGAACATGCATGGTTTGAATCTCCCCAGCTGCTGCTCTGTGGGAGCATGGACAATCTCCACCTGTGTGATTAATTGCTTCTGAAAACCTGCTAGAGGGTCAGCTGTGGGTCTGTTCCAACTTGATGGTACTCTACAAAACAACTATTAATGGATTGATCCTTTCTCTCATAACAACTGTAATTTGAGCAAAATACAAAGAAAAAAATAAAATACTCAAATATTTAATTAAGATAAAGAAGAATTAATATGTTGCTGCTATTGTTAGGTGCCATTGACTCAACTTTGACTCATCACAACTTTTGTAACAACAATTCAGTACTTTGTCCATCCTCACAATCTCTGCCATGCTCAAGTCCCTTGTTACTGTTATTGTGTCACTCCAAATCATTGAGAATCTTCCTCTCTTTCGATGACCCTCTACCTTTCTCGACATTTTTAATCACTTAATATACATCTTAAAGTTGAATAAAGAAGACAGAAGGTATATTGATGTCTTTAAATTGTGGCTGCAATACTGAAGGCACATGGTTCAGGGTCACCAGCTGCTCTGTAGGTGAAGGATAGTCAATCTCCTGTGCAAATAAAATGCGTTTGAAAACCTGCTGGAGAGTCAGCTATGAATGGATTCCAACTTGATGGTACATAACAATAACGTAATGCCAAAATAAGAAGCAAATTTGTCCTAGAGTAATTTCTACCAGGATGCTCCCTAGAAGTGCAAAAAGTGAAACTTCATCTCATACATTTTGAGTATCCTATCAAGAAGGAACATATCTTGCAAAATGACATCATGTTTGCATATTAAAGACAGATTATGGAGAGAAGAACAATATCTAAAGGTAATAATAAGAATTTTGAACTGAGTCCTGATTTTACACAAAATATCAGAAAAACTACTACTATATCTGCTGTTCTGTTACTACTATTACTAGTGCCAATACTACTAAGAATAGTAACCTCCATTGGTTGTGGTGTAGAAGCGGAATACAGATTTATTAGCAAATATGTTATTGTTGTGAGCTTTTGAGGTGGAATCAACCCACAGATGACCCTCTGGTGGGTTTTCAAAGGCAATCAATCACACAGGAGACTGTCCATCCTTCTCCCATGGAGTTTCTGGTGGATTTGAACCATTGCAGGACATCTTCTTACACTAGACCATCAGAGCTTCATAGGGGCATATAGCCATTGATAATAAAAGAGAGATAAGTCCTAAAGGAGAGCACCAAAGAGATAAATCTTCACTACTTAAAATACATACTGTAAATCCCTGTTTTATTGGAAACTATGAGGGTATGAGACAGAGTGAAATCAAGTAAAATATAGTAGATGATCAGAGACTA
>NW_006399784.1:8581773-8583151 GCF_000299155.1 Elephantulus edwardii | reverse complement strand
TTCATCATTTTATTTCCTGGATACTGCTACCAAAAGTGTTGATTGTGGAGCTAATCAAACTGAAGCTGTTAACTATGGGAAGTCAATACTAAATACCTGTAATAAACTGAATGCTATTTCAGGATGTGAGGGAGGCGAAGTTCAAGCTAGAATTCACCCTGAGGCACTAAGGCAATCCTTAAGAGTTTACCAGATTCTTGCATTTGTTGACCCCTCCATCCTGAGCTTGGCTTCATTTACATTGAATTATCTTTGTGATTTACTTCCTGTAAATTTTGAATAAAGATACAGAAAAGCTGAAATCAGAGTCTTTAGTGGAGAACTGCTGGTCCCCTGTTTTTCATGCTTGCTGTTCTATCTCATTATTAAGAACTATAAAAATACCCTTCATCTGCAACAGTTAACAATCTTAATCTCTTCACTGTTTATCATGATGCTACCAATGTGCCCAGAGTGAGAATCTTTGTTTTCTTGATGCTGAGCTTCAATCCATAATCCACAGTTCAGGCTGCAGTCCTTAAAGCCAGAGTGTAGATTGGGTTTAGAAAAGTCCATGGTACTAGGAATATTAAAGCTAATGTTAGATGAATCTTGGCTGAAAGCAGAGAGTACCAGAGGAATGTCTCTCTGTGCTCCATTGACTGTGCAAACACATTAGACTGTGTGGATCACAACAAACTATGGCTAAGTTTGAGAAGAATGGGAATCTTAGAACACTCAATTGTGCTTATGCAAAACCTAAATTTGGACCAGAAGGCAGTTGTCAGAACAAAGTAAGTAATCACTGAATGGTTCAAAATTGGGAAGGGTATACACCAGGAATATGTCCTATTTCCATGCCTTTTCAATCTATATGCAGAATAGATCATTCAGGAGGCTAGGCTCTATGAAGAGGAATGTGGCATCAGGATTGAAGGAAGACTCATTAACCTTCTGCATTATGCAGATGACACAACCTTGCTTGCTGAAACTGAGGAAGACCTGAAGTCAAGGAATTCTTAGAGGTAAGAAATTCACTGTCAACCCCAAGTCAGGAAGCTCAAATCTGCTTCACTGAAGAAAGATGGACAACATCCTTCCATGCAATTTGAGTCAGTTCTGATTCAATGACATATAACAACAAAACCAAATAGGGAATTAGATGTGTTTGAGCAAGGATGACCGTGGAATTAAATCACGGTGTTAGACCTTTCCTTCTTGACACTTCTAGGTAGATTTGAACTTTACATCTTTTAGATAACAGTTCAGCACTTAAGCATTTGTATTACTCAGGCATCCTACACACTATTTCTCTCTATCATCACTGTCACAACCAAGGTGAAACTGAGGAGGACCTGAAGCACTTGCTTCAGAAAGCCAAGGACTATAGTTTTTAATA
>NW_006399784.1:8578500-8581153 GCF_000299155.1 Elephantulus edwardii | reverse complement strand
GATAAGATGGATTAATACAGTGGGGATAGGCATGTCAGAATCAATGAGACTGGCTCAGGACAAGACGTGCTTCAGAGCTATGGTATGTAAGGTAGCTATGAACCACAGACTACTCGACAGCACATAACAACAGCATAGCTGACAAGTCAGAACTGACCCATAGCAGCCCCTCCAGTGGGTTTTCGGAGACTATAAATTTCACAGGAGGGGACTGCATATCTTTCTTACATGGAGACACTGTTGTTATGTGCCATCGAGTGGCTTGTGACTCATAAGGACCCTATATACAACAGCTCTGAAGCCTGCCCTGTCCTGAGCCAGTCTCACTGACTCTGACACACCAAACTCCAAAGCCCTAGTTACAGTTTTAATCCATCTCATCCAGGGTCTTCCTCTCCTGCACTATCCTTATACCCTTCTAAGTATGATGTCCATCTCCAAGGAACAGATGGTCCCTCTTGGCCACATGCCCAAAATATGTGGGATTGAGTTGTAAAATCATAGCATCAAAGGAGAAACTTGGTTTCTCCCTCTCCATGACAGACCTATTTGTTTTCTTGGTGGTCAGTGGTATGTCCAAGACTGTTCTCCAGCACCACAATGCAAAGGCATGAATTTTTCTGTCATCTTCAAATAAGCAGTGAGATGGATTAGCATTACATCTTCCTAAGGACAGTGCTACCAAATCTCCCTTAAATATAATTTAGAGATGATAAAAATAATCTCCTTGTTAGATTAAAAAATATTAGATCACTGTAGTGACACTTAAAGGAGTTTTGAATTCTTAATTTTTTTTCTCTTGCTTTAAACAATTTCAGTCACAATATAACATTGTAGACTTAAAGTGCACAGCTTTGGTAGAAATTGTAAATTATAAATTGACCTCAATCTAAGAAGCCTTGCTGGTAGAGTAAATAAATAATTGGGCTGCTAGGCCTTGAGCACCAATGAGCGTAGACCAAATGAGCTCTGGGTGGATATCAAGAAAATCATCCGTGACGAATGCAAAAGATCATTACAAAGGCTGAAGAAGAAGAAAAGACCAAGATGGATGTCAGATGAGACTTTGAGTATTACCTTAGAGCGCTGAGAAGCCAAAGCTAAAGGTAGAAATCAAAGTGCTGAACAGAAAATTTCAAAAGGCAGCCCAGGACGATAAAACAAGATACTATAATGAAATGTGCAGAGAGCTGGAGTCAGAAAATCAAAAGGGCCAAACTTGCTCAGTATTTCTTAAGCTGAAGGAGTTGAAAACAAATTCAAGCCACGGGTGGCAATACTTAAAGATAGTTTGGGTAGAATGTTGAATGATCCAGGAAGTATCAAGAGAAGATGGAAGGAGTGCACAGAGTCACTGTATCAGAAGGAATTGGCTGACACAGAGTAATTTCATGAAATAACGTATGAGCAAGAGCCTACGGTGATGAAGGAGGAAGTTCAAGTTGCTCTGAAGGGATTGGCAAGAAAGAAGGCTCCAGCAATTGACAGCATATCAATCGATTTATTTCAACAAACAGATGCAGCCCTGGATGTGCTCACTAAGTTGTGCCATGAAGCATATCTGGAGGACAGCCAGCTGGCCAAGGGACTGGAAGAGATCGATATTTGTTCCCATTCTGAAAAAAGGTGACCCAACAGAGTGTGGAAATCATCGAACAATATCATTGATAGCACATGCAAGCAAGATTCTGCTGAAAATTATCCAAAACTGTTTGGAACAATATGTCAACAGAGAACTGCCAGATGTGCAGGCTCGATTTAGAGGATGTGGTGGTACTAGGGATATTATTGCTAATGTTAGATGGATCTTGGCAGAAAGCAGAGAATACCAGAAGAATGTGTATCTGTGGTTCATTGACTATGCAAAGGCTTTTGACTGTGTGGATCATAACAAGCTATGGCTGACTCTGAGAAGAATGGGAATCCTAGAACATTTGATTGTGCTAATGTGAAACCGATACTTGGACCAAGAAGCAGTCGTCAAAAGAGAGCAGGGAGACACTAGATGTTTCAAACTCAAGAACAGGGTCCATAAGGGATGTATTTTGTCTCCATACCTTTTCAATCTGTATGCAGAACAGATCATCCAAGTTGCTGGCCTGTACGAGGAGGAATGTGGAATCAAGATTGGTGGAAGAATCATCAACAACCTGCGTTATGCAGATGACACAACCCTGCTTGCTGAAACTGAGGAGGACCTGAAGCACTTGCTACAGATGGTCAAGGACTGTAGTCTTTAATATGGATTGAAGCTCAACATCAAGAAAACAAAGATTCTCACCACTGGGCCATTTGGCAGCATCAGTATGGATGGTGAAGAGATGGAGATAGTTAACAGTTTTAGTTTGCTTTGTTCCATGGTCCACACTCTTGGTAACAGCAGCCAGGAAATCAGGAAATCCCAGTTTCTTTGGGAAAGTCAGTTGTGAGGGTCCTCTAAAGAGTACTGAAGAGCAACAATGTCAGGCTGGAAACGAAGGTGTGCCTGATCCAGGCTATAGTCTTTGCAATTATGTGCTATGCATCAGAGAGTTGGACAGTGAATAGGGATGATAGAAAGAGGATTGATGCCTTTGAGCTGTGGTGCTGGAGAAGAGTGTTGAGTATATGGACTGCTAGGAGAACAAACAGGTTTGTCCTGGAAAGGGTGAAG
>NW_006399784.1:8574286-8578400 GCF_000299155.1 Elephantulus edwardii | reverse complement strand
GCTGTTAGGGACCTCTCTAAAGTGTTAAAGAGCAATGAGGTCAGCATAGGAATTAAAATATGCTTGATCCAAGTAACTGTCTTTGCAATTACTTGCTATGCATCAGAGAGGTGGACAATGACTAAGGATGACAGAAGAATTGATGCCTTTGAATTGTGGTGTTGGGGAAGAGTTTTTAATATAATACAGACTGTTAAGAAAACACATATGCCTGTCTTGGAGAGGGTGAAACTAATTTTTTTTCATGGAGGCAAAGATTTTGAAGCTCCATCTCACATACTTTGAGCATGTGGTCTGGAAAGATCAGTCCTTGGAGAAAGACATCATGCTTGGAAGAGTGAAGTGACAGCACAGGAGAGGAAGATTCTGGATGAGACGAGTTGATACATAACTGAGGCAATAGGATTATGTGTATTGGAGTCAGTGAGACTAGCTCAGGATGGGGCAGGGTTCAAAGCTTTTTTTTTTTTTGGGGGGGGGTTCAAAGCTTTTGTACATGGGGTTTCTATGAGTCATGCTTGATTCGATGACACATAAAACAACATCAAGCGAAATATTGGTGAAATCAACCAAAACCAGCTGGAACACTACCTTAACAAGGAACTACTAGATATTCAAGCTGGGTTTAGAAGAGATCATGGCACTAGGAATTTCACTGCTAATGTCAGATGACTCCTGGCTGAAAGAAGAGGATGCCAGAAGAATGTCTACCTGTTGGTTTTTTCCACATTGTAAAGGTGCTTTGAAGCAATGGATCACAACAAACTATGGTTGACATTCAGAAGAAGAGGAATTCCAGAATACTCATGCTCATATGATATCTATACCTAGATAAAGAAATGGTTGTCCAAACGGAGCAAAGGAACACTGCATGGTTTAAAATCAGGAAGGATGTGTGTCAGGATTGTATTCTTTCCCCATACCTATTTAATCTGTATTCTGAGCTAATAATTCATGAAGCCAGACTCTATGAAGAAGAGTGTAAAATAAGGATAAAAGGAATATTCATCAACACCTGCGATATGTAAATTATATAACTCTACTGAAAGCGAAAATGGCTTGAAGCACTTGCTATATAAAGTACTTGCTACGTAAAATAGATTGCATCTCAACATCAAAGAAACAAAGGTCCTTACCTTTGGGCCAGTAGGCAACATCATGATAGATGAGGAAAGGAGAAAAAACTATCAATGATTTCATCTTACTTGGATCCCCAATCAGCACCCTTGGTAGTAGCAGTCAGGAATTTAGGAGTTGTACTACTTTGGAGAAACCCATGGTTAGATATCTCTCCAAAATACTGAAAAGCAATGCTTTCAGTTTAAAGAAAAAAAAAAAGATTGATTCAGGAATGGCTATGTAGCAGAGAGCTATAAAATGAATAAGCATGACAGAAGAAAAATTATTATTTTGAGTTGTGGTGTTACAGAAGAGTACTGAAAATACTGTGGACTGCCAAAAGAAGAAACTTATATGTCTTGAAAAAGTGTAGCCAGAGTCTCCTTGGTAGAAAGGAAAGTGAAACTTCGTCTCTCATGCTTTGGTTATGTTACTAAGAAAGACTATTCCTTGGAAATGGATACCATGTTCAGAAAAAGAGAGGAAGACCCATGAAAGAGACTAAGGCCTGCAATGGGATTGACTTGGTGACTATAGCAGTGGGCTCAAGGGTATTCGAGATGATGGGAATGGCATAGGACAGTATAGGATTCAGGTCTGTTATTCATAGGGTAGCTATGAGTCATACTAGATTTGACAGAAACTACCCTTCAAGTTGTGGTGCTGGAGAAGAGTCTTGATCATACCACGACTGCCAAGAAAACAAATAAGTCTGTTTTGGAGAGGGTGAAACCCAATTTCTTCTTGGAGGCTAGGATTTTGAAACTCTGTCTTACATACACTAGGCACATGACAAGGAGAGATCAGTCCTTGGAGAAGGACACCATGCTCAAAAGGGTGGAGGGACAGCACAGGAAAGGAAGACTGAAGATGATGGATGAGATGGATTGATACAGTAACTGGGGCAGTTGGGGTAGATGTGTCAGTTTCAGGCTCAGGACAGGGCAGGCTTCAGAGCTGCTATACGTAGGGTCACCATGAGTCACAAGCTACTTAATGACACTTAACAAGAACACGTCACTCCATCTTATTAACAGTCTTGTCTTTCACTGTCTATCAACTTTAACCTTGGAAGGAGTAAAGCCTGAGTTATTTCATAGAAGCAAGAATGAGGTAAGGTCATTTCATATATTTAGACCATATTATTAAGAGAAGTTAGTCCCTGGGGGGAAAAAAAACCCACATCATCTTTGCAACAGTAAAAGGTCATGTACTTAAAAAAAAAAAAAAAGAAAAGCATCTTTTTTAAAGAAACTATAAATTATTATTTACAAACACAAACGGGGAAAAAAACTGAATAATACAAAGCTCATCTTTGTCTCTTACCATGTTTATTGTCTATGTGAAGATATTGATCTGAGATACGTACTAGTTATCCAGGGTGTCTCTCATAGTTTGTCAATTTCAAAACAAGGATAAGATTTATTAACTGCTTCATACAAATTATGAGGATTAATGATTCTAAGCTACTTACAGGATGAAATTTTGTTCAAGTATAAAACATCATTAATAATAAAGAAAAAGGAAATTAAACCTTACCATAAATATCTTTTCACATGATGACAAATTGATGTCTGAAAAATATAATTGGCAAATCACATTCTTTGCAACAGTGTGACACACTATCATTCTATCCAGGCATACAAGTACTATAATGTAACATGCCACACATAGAACACATTCATACACAAGTTACACCAGATTTCCAATGAGATAAGTTAATATCATTAATGGACCGTAATTAATTTCAAAAGACTTTATTATCTTCAAAATAAACAAGTTTCATGCATGATATATGTGCGTTTTTTATAAATGCCATACTTAAGTGCCTCTCGAAAAGTATTTAAAGCTTACCTACACAAAATAATTATTCTTAAAAAATGGAATATAATATTTGTTTATAATGGGATGTTAATTAAAATATGAATTTGAGAAAAGAAATATATCCAAAAACCATAAAATAATAGTTATGGTATTAAAGTAAATAGCTATATTGTCCATATCAGGCTCAATTTCATGATAACTTTAGGTAGAAAGTGTTTAATTATTGCTGGAATGTAAGAAGCAATCTAATATCCTAAGATATACACAGACATTTACATGAGAAGCACAATTAATTTTTGTTTAAATAAGGGCATTTCAATCACCATATATTTCAAAACAACCCTCTATGATGATTTCACTTCAGAAGATTAGAGATGATAACATGGATGAGAATGTAGATATAGCACACAACTCTAATTTAGATAAGAATTTATATTTTCTCTCAAAACAGATCAGGACAATTCAAGAAACCATTTCAAAATTGGCAAGAAGGAGTTACATTTCTGTTTCATGTAACAGATGATTTAGAGGCAAACTTCATAGGTTGTGACGATGGAAGTGTGGAAATAAAAAATTTTTTTGGCAATTAGCTTTGAAATTTAAAACACATTATTCTTATATTCATCTAGTTCTAGGACTCTCAAATGTTTATCTCCCTAATATTGAGACTACTTAATATATCTGTATATGAAATGGGTGACAGTTTCTGTTCTGAAAATGAAAAACAATATGAAATTGATTACTTATATTGATTGTCTAGTTGAGGCCACATTTATCACTTATGAAATTATCTAATTTTACTAGAAATTAGCTGTTTATCTATACCTCAGGGATAAATATCACGGAATCTAGTGGGGAAATATAGGCAAGTAAAACTTTAAAATATTTGTCTAAACTATAAAAGACTAAATAAAATTACATGAATAAAGCAGGAAGAAACCAGGAATTGTCCAAGGTGGAGATGAGAATTGAAATACAAGTGGACAATGAAGAAGACTCACTGAGAGTGTGACATGAATAAAAAACAGGCTTGATGAAAACTAGGATTAAGTTTCATAAACATCATGAAGAAAGGCTTTTTTCTTGAGTAGTACTCAATACAAATGTGGAAAGGTCTGTGGTGTATTGGAACAAGAAATAATTGAAGAGTAGTTAGTTTTTGTTGATGTTG
>NW_006399784.1:8572458-8574186 GCF_000299155.1 Elephantulus edwardii | reverse complement strand
ACAGATTGAATAGAATTGAAGTTGTTAATAACGTCATCTTCCTTGGATCAACAATAACACCCTTGGTACCAACAGTCAGGAAATCAGAAGAAGTAATACACTGAGAAAATCTACTGTCAGAAACTTCTACAGACTGCTGAAGAACAGTGATGTCAATTTGAATACTAACGCCAGTGTCTTCTCAATCACCTGCTTCACTGAACAGTGAATAAGGATGACAGAAAAGAATTGATGTCTTTGAGGTGTAGTGCTGGAGAAGAGTACTGAATATCCTACAGACTGCCAAGAGAAGAAACAGATGTTTCTGGGAGAGGATGCAGCTGGAGTTTTTCTTGGAGACAAAGATGGTGAACATTGTCTTTTATACTTTGTGCATGTAGCTAGCTAGGCAAGTGTATTCATTGGAGAGGGACACAATTATTGGAAAGATAGGGTGGTCAACAAGGAAGAGGAAGACCTCCAATGAGATTAATTGACACAGTAATTTTAGCAAGGGGCTTGAATGTTCAGAGTTGGTGAGAATGGCATAGGTTAGGTCAGCTTTAAGGGTAACTGGTCATAGAATCACTGAATCAGACTCAACTTGGTGCAC
This sequence comes from Elephantulus edwardii, assembly GCF_000299155.1. Lineage (NCBI taxonomy): Eukaryota > Metazoa > Chordata > Mammalia > Macroscelidea > Macroscelididae > Elephantulus > Elephantulus edwardii. The sequence continues at coordinate 8,573,594 of NW_006399784.1, read as the reverse complement.
TTAACAACAACAATTACTTAATTACTGTAAGTTTACTTCTGGGTTTTTGTACTAGCTAGTGTGGGAAACGTTTTTGTTTTTCTTAAAAGATGTGTATATTTTGTCTCTTTTCATTTTTTCTTGTTTTAAATTAAGCTTTGAAGATTTTCAAGGAGACAACATAATGTGTTAGATTCTGGTGCTGTGCTTTTTGTCTTTAAATCTTGGTTTCAATAGCTATTAGCAATAAACTCCCAAATTTCTTCTATGCTAAATAGAGCTAATTATAGCATCCATTTTATGGTGATTTTTGAGGATTAAATGAGTTAAAATTTCTAAAGCACAAAGAGAAGTTTTCCAGACTATAACTATGCAAGACAATCTTGAGCTGAGAAATATCATCTGAGAGAGAGAATGAAGGGAATTAGTTAAAATAAATGAGAAAATCCAAAAGTGTATGGCAAATTTACGCCTAAAGACTATTTTATAGTCACAAAAATTTATCTGACAAACTATGAAGCAAAAAAAGATTTTGACAATTTTTTTTTTAATTTAAATTGCTATATTGGATCTCTGACTTATATCAGGCTACTAGGATTCACATATGTTAAGACTAGCCTACTAGTTACCTTTTGTAAAAGTCTATTACTGAAGGAAAACAAGAGTAGAGGAGATTTATAGGAACCCATGGCAAAACTATGATATAACCACATAGAGAAACTAGGGAAAGAAAATAGCAAATAAAGCACTAAAACTACAGGGATTCTTTTGTACTTACAAACTTGAGTAACAGAATGTACAGTAGTGGTTATGATGCACTTACAGCACACAAATATTTTCAATTTACAGAATCATTCATTCTCAAAACTTTCTCCACAGTGAGAAATTTTACTTATGTTCTCTCTTTTTCAATAATTAATTATTGCTGTTGTTCTTACGTGTCATCAAATCTACTGTGACTCCATGATCCTGTGTACAATAGCTCTGAACTCTTCCCTAATTCTGAACCAATCTCACTGTTACCAACACACCTACCCCATTCCCCCAGTTACTGTGTCAATTCATCTCATCCAGGATCTTCTTTTCTCGTGCTGGCTCTCCACCCTTCCAAGCATAGAGTTCTTTTTTAAGGATTGGTACCTCCTGGAAACATGCAC
>NW_006399784.1:8570036-8572358 GCF_000299155.1 Elephantulus edwardii | reverse complement strand
GAGTGGAGTGGTGGGAATGAGTATGTTTAAGACAGAGAGGTTGGCACAGGATAGAACGGCATTTAGGGCTCTTGTACATAGGGTTGCTATGAGTCACAAGTGACTCGATGGCATGTAGCAACAACAAACAACACTAAAAATGTCAGAAGTTCAAATCTACCACTCTTTCAGAGAAAAGATGGGTAGTCTTCTCCCATAACAATCTATGCCTTGAAAACTCAAGAAAGGTATCCTATGTGCTTGCTTAATGATGGAATGTTTAGGTTTTTTTTTGTTTTCTAAATATATTTTTTTAATATTTTTTTTATCCATAGTAGAATAGTGGCAAGTTAAGTACATTGCCATTCAAAATAGAATTAAGTTTTGCAATCTTTCTTGTGGAAAAGTGAGATCATAGAAGTAATCTCTGGACATTGGGATGTAAATGTCAGTGCATGTGGCTGCTTCTGAGATCCATCCTAAAGAAAGAGCTGGCATGTACAATTTGCCCTTTATTCTTCTTTTAATACTCCATTATGCTAAGTGACAGGAATATGTCTCAGGGCTTGAAATGCTTTTCAAGCCTTTAAACATGTTTGTCTTTGTCCCTCTGAACATTAGAAATATGAGAATAATAAAGAGGTGAAGAGTGACAACTCTAAAGCAAGATTACCTTAATTCACATCCAAGTTTGACAACTTGTTTAGTTGTGTGATTTTAGACTATGTGGATCACAAGAAGTTGTGGCTGACATTGAGAATAATGGGAGTCCCAGAGCACTTAATTGTGCCCATGAAGAACCTACAACTGGACCAGAGCAGTGGATGGTTTAAAATTGAGAAGGTAGTGTGTCAGAGTTGTGTTCACTCTCCATGAGTATTCAATATGTATGCTGAGCAAATTATTTGAGAAATTGACCTCTACGAAGAGGAGTGTGGCATCAAGATTAGAGGAAGACTCATGAAGAACTTGCATTATGCAGATGATAGAATTGTGCTTGCTGAAAGTGAGGAAGATTTGAAGCACTTGTTGCAGAATATCAAGGAATGTAGCCTTTGGTATGGATTGAGTCTCATTCTCATGAAAACAAAAATTTTTACCGCTGGACTAATAGACAATATCATGATGCATGGAAAGGAAACTAAAACTGTCATCAGCTTAATTTTGCTTCGATCCACAATTAACACCCTTGGTACCAGCAGTCAGGAAATAAGGAGATACATTACACTGGGGAAATCTGAAGTTAGAGACTCCTCCAAGTTACTGAGGAGTAATAATATCAGTTTGAGGACTAAAGTATGTCTGTTTCATGCCTTAGACTTTCTGATCTGATAACTGGACAATGAATAAGGATGACAGAAAAAGAACTGATGCCTTTGAGCTGGTGTTGGAGAAGAGCAGTAAACATCCCATGGATGGCCAAAAGAACAAACAGATATGTTTTGGGCAGGGTGCATTCGGAGTGTTCTTTGGAGTCAAGAATGATGAGGTTTCGCCTCACAAACTCTGAGCATGTTACTAGGGGCTATTCCTTGGAGAAGGACATGATGCTGGGAAGAGTGGAGGGTTGGAGAAGGAGAAGACAACCCTCAACAAGGTGAATTAACACAGTGACTGCCACCATAGGCTCTTGTGTATCAGGATTTGTGAGGACGGCACAGGATATATCAGGGTTTAAATCTTTTTTCCCCCATAGGGCCTCTATGAGTCATACTTGACTCGACAACACCTCACAACAACAACTTATTTCTTTGCTTGTGTTTTGCATCTATAAAATGAATAAGATTACTTAAATTCCACAAAATGTATACAAGAATCCCTGATGAAAAATATGTCTCAGTAGTGCTAAGGATTGAATTATGAGGCCCTGAAAGGACATATGGACGTCTTAAGCCTTATATCTCTAAATAAAAGGTTTACTTTGTTTGGAAATAGCAATTTTATTTTGTAGTATTAATGAAACCATTCCAGAATAATTTATCTGAAGCTTAAAACATCTTGAACAATATACAAAGAATAAGATTGATACACATAAGGCTTCCTAATTAGACAAAGAACCCCAAGAAATATCTAGAAACCAAAGAATGCCAAGGATTATCAAGAAGAATCTTCTATAGTTAAGGCCCTAATTAGAACTTCCAATATCTAGAAATAAAAGCAATACATTTCTGGTTTTGATGTTAAGATTACATTAAGAAAGATATTGAGGCATGAGGAGAAGGAGCGTGAAACAAAATCTTCATAACATTTTAAAAAGCATAAACTATTTTATGTAGATTATTTTTAAAAATAAACTTCAGCTTATATTGAACCATCCTTCATATAAGCTGAAGTTTATTTTTA
>NW_006399784.1:8561659-8569616 GCF_000299155.1 Elephantulus edwardii | reverse complement strand
TAAAAAAAAATAAATAAACTTCAGCCTTTGTAAATTACACAATAACACTAACAAAGTGAAAATGAAGAATTTCATGGAAATAGACAGGTACACATCATGATATATGGAGGAAATCAAGTTGTTAAAGCTTCCCTCCACTTGGATTGACAGGGACTATTCCTAAAAGTAAATTACAAAATCCACATATTTCACTAAGTAAATCTCCTGCAATAGACCTCTTTAAAACATTAAATAATAAAGATTTAATTTTTATAACTAAGTTGTACCTGACCCATGCTATGATCTTTTCAGTAACCTTCTATGAATGCAAAAGGTCAATAATTACAAAAGGAGAGAGAAGAAAAAAATTGATGCATTAACATTTTGCTAAGGTGATAGAATATTAAATATGCCTTTAACTTTTAGAAGAACAAAGAAAACAGTCTTAGAAGAAATACAGTGAAATTTTTCTCATAAGTAAGGATAGCATGACCAACAAAACACATTATAATTGTTGGTATGAGCTACTGAGTGGGAGCTGACACTCCAGCCGAGCTTCAGCGACAGTGAATTGCAGGGGATTATCCCTCCTTTTCTGACTGGTGGATTTGAACTGTGTGCCTTACAGTCAGTCATGTGCTACTAAAATTTTTTGTAGCAAAGCACAATAGTAACATTGGTAAATTTAGAAGATCAGTGACAATGAGGAAAATTCTCAATGAGTGGGTTAGTACAATGGTCTCAAAGATAGATTAAAACACGTGAATAATCATGAAAAATGACACATGACCTCCACTGTTTCAATGCGGGGTTGTTTTTTTTTTTTTTTTTTTTTTTTTTTTTTTTTTTTTGTGAGGCTGTCATTAAATTGAATAATCCAGCTTATCATCATGTTGATTTTTACTGATGGGAACTGCATGTTGAGAGTAGGGTGGCTCTATGCTATGTCCTCTCACATTGTCAATGATTTTGTTGCACTTGGATCCACAATAAATATCACTGGTAGCAGAAATCAAAATATATGTGGCATTTGCCAAATCTGCTTCTGAGGACTTATCCAACATTCTAAAGTGCAAAGATGTCAGTTTAAAGACATGCATCTGATGCTAGTCATTGTATTTTTAATTGATGTATATGAATCTGAAAGTAGGACAATGAAATAAGGAAGACTGAAAAAAAAATCAATGCAATTTATTTATGGTGTTGATCAAGAGTGTTGAATATACCATCAACTACCAAAAGAACAAATAAATCTGTCTTGAAGAAAATAAAATCAGAGGCAAAGATAATGAAGTCTTATCTTTTATAGTTTGGGCATATTTTCTGAAGTAATCAGTCCCTGTTAGACAAAGGCATTATGCTGGGGAAGGTGAAGGGTCACAGACAGAGGATAAGACCGTCAATGGGCTGAACTGACACTGAGACTACGACAATGGCCTTGAGCATGACAGAGATAGTGAAGATGGCACAGGTTAGGGCAAGACTCCTATCTGTTTTTCATAGAGCCATGCTCGACTGGATGAGACCTAACATCAGCAACACAAACTTTTAGAAGCAAATTGCCAGGTCTTTGTTCTGAAGTACTTTGAAATTGGCTGAAACCAGAAACCTTTCAAGCAGATCCCACCATCTAAAGGTCAAGATACATATATTCTGCATTCTTTTAACATATGTGATAAAATAAATAAACTGAAGAGGATATAAAGTGCCATTTTAGATTTAAAGAATTAAGAAATGGAAATGATATGCTGTGGATAGTGAATGCAATGACAAAAATCACTTTAAGATACTAGAGAATCTTAATAATAATGATAACCTGAAAAATGCTATTTACAGGTGACGCCATTGACTGAGTAACTGTCACAAAAGGGATGTTAGAGATGAAATTAAGTGTCTGACCTGCTTAACCATGTGTCTCTTAGCATAAACGTGAACATTGTTGGAACCAAGAAACCTTTGAATTATTAGCATGGGTAGAGTTCCTTTGATTTAAATTAAGAAACAACTTTCTATTAATTTATTCTCCAATAAGTTTGCCAAAAGAGAAAGAATGTAGGAGTCCATCTCTTTTATTTGGTACTTATATTCAGAGTTTAAATTCATAAATTATCTTCAATGCCATTTTCTTGTCATTTTTCCTATGCTACTATTCATAATTCTAATAAATTGTGAGTCAAGACAGTATCTGGTTTTAAACCTAGAAAATGGAGAACTGAGTCCTTGATTGGCTAACCTATCTTCTTTAAAACTTTTCCTCAAACAACCATATATATTTGCGAACAAGAAAAGAAAATATTTTAAAAAATTCTTTCTAGGTAGTTGTATTTGAAGATACTCTTGCTACTAACCTTTAAAACAAATTTTATATTAGTCCTACTTGATAGAATTTTTCTTTTCCTAAAAATATAAGAAAAAGCAAAATCTTTTTTTGCACCAAGTTAATTAAAATAAGCAAACCAGGTCACTGAATAATGGTAATTGGTACTATGTTGTTGTTATTGTTAGGTGCCGTGGAGTCGTAGACGACTCATAGCAACCTTATGAATGAAAGGTCTGAGCACTGTTTGTACACAGAGTTTCCGGAGGCAAGCCATTTCGGAAGTGGATGCCGCTCCTGCTTCCAGGCTTGATTTAGTCGGGAAGCTCCAGCCAACACTGTCCACCATGGATGCCCATTACCACGTTTGGCACACCAGTGTCCCAGTGTTCAGCATCACAGCAACCACGAGTTACCTCTGTACAGCAATGCACAGACCTTTCAAAATAAAAACAAGATCCTTTTTCCCCCCTTTATTGATAGAAAATTACCGGTATCCTATGAGAGAAGAGGAATAAGGTTAAGAAAGAAGAATTAGATGATTGAGGCATTAAGGTCCTTATTATGATTCTATGAAAAGATGGAGATCATATTTCATATTAGAAAATTCTTAGTGTATATTTTCAGGTTACAAACCCATAAAGAGTTATAACCAGAAACCTGGAAAGGATCATTTTGAGTCAAAACTTACAGCATAGCTGTAATGAGTTTGATGAGAGAATATCTAAAGTGGAACAGTATAATATCATATATCTAACATGTAATTATCTAAGTGACATATTCAATAATTCTTTATATCTTATAACTTTTTAAAAATTATAAACATCTATTATTTACATCTATATTTTCCAACTACTATTCTTTGTTCACTGTTTCTAGGCTTTGCATTACAGTCACCAATTATCATTAACATATCTTGATTGTATATTTGGTTCATTTCGGACTGTATGATTTGGTAAGGATCCTCTTTGGCTCTACATGTAAGAGGCTATATTTGAGTAATAGTCATGTTAACAGATCTTCCTTTTATGCATATAGATCTTATACTATCACTCAGAACATTGTATTTCATAATAGAACTTGAAATTGACTTTTTTACTTTGAATGCAATGCATTTGTTCTGTTTTTCATTCCCAGCATAGTATACCATATGATTTTCTTTTATTCAAAATATCCAAAACTGGTCCATCTCATCTCAATAATGTCTAGTATGTCAATATTCATGCATTCCATTTTTAATAATTTCAAGTTTTCCAACATTCAAACTATACACATTCCATATTACAGTTAATAATTGATATTTGTCATTGTTGTTCTGCATTTCAACTGACTTCCAATCTGGACTCTACCACTACACTACTAGAACTATCTGTGTTCCTCTAATATTCACAGAGTTTTCAAAAGCCTGTATTATGCTGATGATGCAATCCTGCTTGCTGAAACTGAGGAGGACCTAAAGCGCTTGCTACAGAAGGTAAGGACTGCAGCCTTCAATATGGATTGAAGCTCAATATCAAGAAAACGAAGATTCTCACCACTGGGCCAATTGGCAGCATCAGTATGGATGGTGAAAAGATGGAAATAGTTAACAGTTTTAGTTTTCTTGGTTCCACAGTCAACACTCCTGGTAACAGCAGCCAGGAAATCAAGAGACGAATTGCATTGGAAAAGTCAGCTGTGAGGGACCTCTCAAGAGTACTGAAGAGCAATGACATCAGGCTGGAGACTAAGGTGTGCCTGATCCAGGCTATATTCTCTGCAATTACGTGCTGTGCATCAGAGAGTTGGACAGTGAATAGGGATGATAGAAAGAGGATTGATGCCTTTGAGCTGTGGTGCTGGAGAAGAGTGTTGAATATATTATGGACTGCTAGGAGAACAAACAGGTTTGTCCTGGAGAGGGTGAAGCCGGAATGCTTCTTGGAGTCAAGGATTCTGAAGCTTCGTCTGACATACTTTAGGCATGTTGCAAGGAGGACCTGGTCCTTGGAGAGGGACATCATGTTTGGGTGAATGGAGGGATGGCACAGGAGAGGCAGACGAGGAAGAGGAGATGGCTCTATTCTGTGAGTGGAGTGGTGGGAATGAGTGTGTTTAAGACAGAGAGGTTGACACAGGATTGAATGGCATTTAGGGCTCTTGTAAATAGGGTCACTATGAGTCACAAGTGACACAATGGCACATAACAATAACAACAATTTAAGATGGCCAATCATGCTTCTTAGTCTGTCTTAAAATGGGGGCTCTGTTAAAACCTGTCCGCCATGGGTAACCCTTGTGGCTTTTGACACACCAGTGACATAGCTTGCAGTATTACAGCAACTCCAAGTTATCTAAATACAGCAAACTGACAGACAAGTGCTATACTAATAATGACCAAACAGTTTACTTCCAACTGTCAATTAAATTAGAAAACCTTACCTTCCAGAATACAAATACTTCACACAAGAGGCTTCAAATTGGAGTGATGAAAAAAATAATAGTTGGAAAATATGAGCTTAGTAATAAATATGAGGATGGAAATAGAATGATCATAATTTGTATTTACATAATTTATTTATTGCAAATATCTTTTTAATAGACAAATGATGACTTCACACATGGATTTTACCTGATGGGCTGCACAAGAGTCAAATTGACTACATTTGTGGAAGAAATCATTGGAGAAGCTCAATATTTGCAGTCAAAATTAGGCCAGGGCAGACTGTGGGTCAGAACTTCAATTATTTATAGGCAAGTTCAAATTGAGGCCAAAGAAAATTATAAGTCTCCAGAGACCACGATGTGATCTTGAGTCAATGCCATCTGGATTTCAAGATTATCTCAGAAATAAGTTTGTGGTATTAAACACCAATGATTGAATGCTAGATGATTTGTGAGATGACATCAAGGATATCATGCATAAACAAAGTAAAAGATCAGTACAAAAACAGAGGAGAAAGAAAACAAACGGACGTCAGAAGAGACTAAAAAAAAATGCACTGGAGATTGAAAAGCCAAAACAAAGGGGAAACATGCTGAAGTAAAAGAGCTGAAAAGAATATTTCAAAGATCAGCTTGAGATGACAAATAAAAGTTTTAAAATGGAATGTGCAGAGTTCTGTAACTGGAGAATAAAAAGGGAAGAACTTGCTCTGCATTTCTCAAGCTGAGAGAACTAAGAAACAAATTTAAACCTCAAGTCACAATATTAAAAGATGCTATTGACAATATCTTGAAGACCCAGAAAGCATCATAATAAAATAGAATACACAGAATCACTGCTCCAAAAAAAGAACTAATTAACACTGAAATATTTCAGGAAGTACCATATGAACAGGAACCAATAGTAATGAAATAGGAATGCATTGAAGGCCTTGGCAAAAATAAAGCCCCAGAAATCTATGGAGTACCAAATGACTTACTTCAGTTAACGGATGCAGCCTTGGATATGCTCACCAGTCTATGCCAGGAAATTTAGAGGACAGCTCTGTGCTCAACAGATTGGAAGTGGTCCATATTTGCTCCAATTCTCAAGAAAGGTGATCCAATTGAATATGTAAACTATCAAACAATATCATTAATATCACATGCAAGCAAAATACTGCTGAACGCAGTATGGCACTTTCTCAAAAAGTTGTAAACAGAAATACCATTTGACCCAGCAATTCCATTACTGGGAATATTCCCCAAAGAAACCATAACTGCCATCCAAGCAGATATATGCACACCCATGTTTATCGTGGCTTTGTTCACAATAGCAAAGAGTTGGAAACAACCTAATTGCCCATCAACAAACAAATGGATATACAAGCTGTGGTATACTCACACAACGGAATACTATGCTGCATTGAAATACAAGGAACTTAAACTTATGAAATATTATTAAAAATGGGTGACCCTGGAGGGCATTATGCTAAATGAAATATCTCAGTCACAAAAGGACAAATACTGCATAGTGCCACTGTTGTAAAACAGGACTGATATTGGGGTTGGGGGGAGATTGAGAAAGATAGGGTAAATAATGTATATTGCATTGAAACAGATGAGGGAGAAAACTGTTTAAAAGGGATATGTGATTAGGTATTTTTGTCAAGACAGGAGTCCAGAGCAAAGGCTGCATAGTGGACTGGACCTGGGGGGAGGGATTGTGTAACAATGAAAGAATTTTTCTTTTACTTTTCCAAGAGAAGAGTGTACTGGGGGTGGGAAGGAGTGGGCAGGGAGAAAAGTGCAGCAATTAATGAATGGAAATCCAAATTCTCTGTAAATTTTCATTAAAATTAATAAAAATCAAACTTAAAAAAAAAAAAACAAACCAAAAATAAACCCCATCCTAACTGGAACAGTACATAGGTAGGGGACTGGAAGAAGTTCAAGCAGAATTTAGAAGAGGCCATGGTACCACAGATCACTGTTGATGCCAGATGGATCCTGGTTGAAAGTAAAGAATATAGGAAGAATGTCCATTTGTGCTTTATTGACTATGCAAAGACATTTTGACTGTTTGGATCATAACAAGTTTTGGATAACATTGAGAGGAATGGGAATCCCAGAGCTCTTTATTGTACTCCTGCTAGACCTATACCTAGACCAGGAGGCTGATATACGAACAGAGCAAAGAAAGTTGCATGGTTTAAATTAAAAAAAAAATGTGTTGGTCAGGATTGTAGTCTTTGTCCAGAACTATTCAATCTGTATGCTAAGCAAATTATTTGAGAAGTTATAGACTCTATCAAGAGGAATGTGATATCAGGATAAGAGGGAGGCCCATTAGTAACCTTTGTTTACAGATGACCCAACCTTGCTTGCTGACAGTGAGGTGAACTTGAAGTACCTGTTGGAGATCAAAGAATTCAGCCTTTAGCATGAATTGTATGTATCTCAATGTCAAGAAAGCAAAAATTCTTACCACTGGACAAACAGGCAACAAAAAGATGGATGGAGAAGAGATTAAAACTGTCAACAACTTTGTTTTACTTGCATCCACAATTTACACCCTTGGTATCAGCAGTCAGAAAATTAGGAGACACATTGCACTGGGAAAATTTGGCAGGTAAGGACTTCTCCAAATAATTAGGAGTAACAATGTCAGTTTGAGGACAAAGGTGCATTTGATTGAAGCTATAATCTTTTCAATCACTTTATATGCATCTGGAAGCTAGACAATGAACAAGAATGACAGAATTTATGCCTTTGAGCTGTAGTGTTGGAGAAGAGCACTGAATATCTGTTGCATGGTCAAAGAAATATATTTTGGAGAGGGTGCAGCCAGACTGTTCTTTGGAGGCAAGAACATAATGCTTTGCCTTATATACTTTAGTCATGTTGCTAGGAAGGGTTATTCCTTGGAAAGAAACATAATGCTTGAAACAATTGGGGGTAGGTGAAGGAGAGGAAGACCCTTGACCCAGGTGAATTGCAACTCTAGTGTGTAGTGCAAAGATGGCACAGGATAGAACAGGGTTCTGATCCGTTGTTCATAGGGTCACTTATGAGTCCTACTGGTCTCGCTGTAACCTAACAAGTTATTGTTAACAACAACATTATCTACAAACTTTATTATTTGTAATTTCTATTAGCTCTAATCACTTAGATATAGGTAAGGAGTTGTGCTGCTGGCTCAAAGGCAAATGATTCTGCATTGCAATCCCAGAGGTATGCGGTTTGAATCCACCAGAT
>NW_006399784.1:8558317-8561514 GCF_000299155.1 Elephantulus edwardii | reverse complement strand
TGAATTCACCAGCTGTTCTGCAGCAAATAGATGAGCTTCAGGTATTCCTGGAATGGAATCTGTTAGCATGGGGTCCTGTCAGCGAACTGTGAAATCTAGCACCCTTATTGTTTCTTTTGTTGAGCATGTTTGTCTTTCTCTGGCTACTTCTATTTTGATTGTGAGGATGGAAATTAATGTAGTCATTACTTATCTCTGTTATATATTGAACTGCTAACTGAAGAGCAGGCAATTTTAATCTACTATCACATGTTGTATAAGAAAAATGAGGCTTTTTTTTTTCTTTCAAAAATAAAAACCCTGATGAATTGGACTCTTAAGTTGGAATCAACTTGATGGTACAGAATTTCTTGATCAGTTCTTTATCAACTCCTGGTTGTTTGTGACTCATTTTTGTACATCCTGATTTGACATCCTGGGCAGGAGTTGGAGTTCCATGTTTACACATTATTTGACCCTGAATTCTTCAGTCTCTCAAAGTGTTAAGATTAGTATCTGATATACTTTGAGGTGTCTATGCTTGAGAAACATTTCTGTATTTTAAGGCCAAAACAAAAATGCCAAGAGGCAGTTTGAGAATGAAGATCCCCATGGTATTGTGGTATGGTAACTGATCTAGAGTTTAGAGATTGAAAGGAAAGTGTTTTCCAGTATAGGAAAAAAGACAGAAAGATGTAACATGACTTGGTTACTGACATGTAAGAAGATACTGTGCAAAGTTCTTGCATCATGAAATTAAGTGGTGTATTTATGACATCTATTATGAGCAAATCAGATACGTGAACTTAACCTAACATTTTTAATCAACTACTATTAATCTAGTATTTTGTAACCGTGTATATTTTTCAGCTACTGTCAGAAAACTATAAAGTCAGGTCATATTTATTTTTTAAAGTTTAGGTTAAAAGACACTAATCAAAATTAAAAATAAATGAAACAGCAGAAAGGAAAACATATTTTAGCATATTATAGTCCACAAGGTTGAAAATAAGCAGAAAAAGCATGTCAAAAGAGCAAATTCTATTTTTTCCACTAGAACTGAAATTTAGTTTGTAAATTTTTTTTAACATTTTATATTATTTAACTTTTAACATATCAGACACTTATTTAAAAATAATTATTTCTATAAGGATAACCCTTATATTATCTTCACAAAATAGGTAGGATCCAACTGTTGAGTCCTCTACAGTATTCTCCAAATGGAGTGCTTTCTTCTGCATAGATAACTCAGTATGCTCTTCATTCACTTGAAACTGGTTGACTTCAAAAGAATTAAATTGTGAGTGGCAACTTCAAACTCAAGAATTAATACAATTGATTACCCATTGAAATAATGGAAAGTATGCTTTGTCACTAGTTAATGTTTTATTTTATGAAAAGTACTTTCTCTAAGGTACTAGTTCAAATGGGTATATTAAGTCACCTTAAACACACAATTTAAAAAAATCATTACGTCACATGAATTTAATGCACGTGAAGTCTCTCACAGAGTAAGAGAAATAAAGTTTAATATTTCAAATACAGTGCTACAGATCGGGCTTAGATTTGCTATCTAGGAAAAAAATTAATTCTTACATTTTAGTTATTGTTACATAAATATTCTAATATCCCTTTCTTAGTTAGTTGTACTGAGGTGACTATGTTTTGTTTTTGTAATTTCTAAAAGCAAAGTCATTGGTATATCAAGTTATAGTAAATTTACTTATGATAAGCAAGTTTCAATAGGATTTTTGTTGTTGTTATATGCCATCAAGTTGCCAGCTACCTATAGTGACTCTATGTATAGCAGCTCTGAAACCTGCCCTGTCCTTGGCCAGTCTAATTCTGACACACTAATGCCCATCACCCAGCCACTATATCAATCCATCTCATCCAAGGTCTTTTGTGTTGTCCCTCCATCATTCCGAGCTTGATTTCCTTCTCCAAGGACCAGTCTCTCCTAGCCATGTGCCCAAAATATGTGAGAGCATTTGAACTATGCAGTGTTTCCCTGCTCTGTTCTGAGGACTGCTTCCTGGTCCAAAAACATATAAGCACAATCAAGTGTCTGGGATTCCCATTCTCCTCAAGGTGAGCCACAATTTGTTATGATCCACAATCAAGTATTTTGAATAGTGAATGAAACACAGATAGACGTTCCTCTGGCACTCTTTGCTTTCTGCCAAGATCCATCTGACATTGGCAATAATGTCTCTTGCCACAACCTCTTCTAAACCCAGCTTGCATTTCTGGTTGTTCTCTGTCAATATATTGTTCCAGTCATTTCCAGATGATCGTTTGCAAATGTTGCTAGTATGTGACAGCATTCGATAATTTCAATACTCTGTTGAGTCACCTTTTTTTGGAATGGGAATAAAGATGGATCTCCAGAGGTCGTTGTTCACCAGATTTCTTGCCACAACCTCATGAGCACATCCAGAGCAGCACTTGTTTGTTTAAATACGTCAATTGGAATTCCATCAATTCTTGGGTCTTTCCCCACCCCCCAACTCCTTCAGAGCAGCCTAAACTTCCTCTTTCATCACTATTTCCTCTTGATCACATATTGCTTCTTGACATTCTTCTGTGTCAGCCACTTCTTTTTTGTACTATAACTTTTCAGTATACTCCTTCCATCTTCTAATTTAAAATATTTTTCTACTAGTTTACTTACAAAATTAGAATACATTGTTTTCAAGAACAATATTTTTCAATTTCCCTCACTCCCCTCCACCCATCATATTGTACAACCCCATGATTAATCCCCCTTTCCCTCTTCATATCCTCATCCCTCTGCTTATACTCTCTCACACCCCTCTTGTATCTTTATACTCATTGTACAATAATTGTTTTATACAGCATATCTTATTTTAATGATTCCTCAATCATTCAATATTCTGTCCATAATATCTTTAAGCATTGAAACTTGTGGTTTGAATTTGTTCTTAGTTGCTTCCATTTAAGAAATTCCAAGCAAGTTCGGCCCTTCGGATTTTTCAACTCCAGCTCCTTGCACATTTCATTATAATTGTTTGCCTTGTCTTCTCAAGCTGCTCTTTGAAACCTCTGTTCAACTCCTTGATTTTGTCCCTTCACTTTGGTTTCTTGGTGCTTTAGTGCCATATTAAAAGTCTCTTCTAACATCTAATTTGGTTTCTTCTTCTTCTTCTTCTTCTTCTTCTTCTTCTTCTTCTTCTTCTTCTTCTTCTTCTTCTTCT
>NW_006399784.1:8551690-8558217 GCF_000299155.1 Elephantulus edwardii | reverse complement strand
CCTTCTCCTTCTCCTTCTCCTTCTCCTTCTCCTTCTCCTCCTTCTCCTTCTCCTCCTCCTCCTCCTCCTCCTCCTTCTCCTTCTCTTCCTCCTCTTCCTCCCTCCTTTTTCCTTCTCCCTCCTTCTTCCTTTTCCCTTTTCCCTCTTCCTCTTTCTTCTTCATTTCAAATCATCTCTTTTATTCTTCATAAAGGATATTCTTAATAACTTCCCACAGCTCATCTGGTCTTCGTTCATTAGTGACCAACTTCTAAAATCTGTTCCTGAGTTGGTTTTTAAATTCAGAGGTGACAGACTCAATATCAAGTTTTTATTTCTGTGGATTTGATTTGACCTTCTTTAGCTTTAATTTGAACTTGCATATGAGTAGTTGATGATCTGTTCCACAATCAGCCCCTAGACTAGTTTTCACTGCTTCTACTGAACTTCTCCAGTGATTCCTTCAGAGATGTAATGATCTGATTCCTGGGCATCCTATCATGTGAAATCTATGTGTATAGCCTATGTTTATGTTTCTTATAAAAGGTATTTTCTATGAATAAACATTCATGGCACAGAATTCTATCATTTTATCCCCAGCCTAATTTCTATCACAAAGTCCATATTTTCTGATTACTGATCCTTTTTCTTGGTTCTCAACATTCATTTTCCAGTCACACACTATTATTAATGCATCTTGTTACATGTTCGATCGATTACTGAATGCAACAGTCGGTAGAAATCATCTATTTCCTCCTCTTTGGCTCTGGCTGATGGTGCATAGGTTTAAATGATAGTGGTATTAAGAGGTACTTCTTGTATGCATATGGATATTATCCTGCCACTTAAAATTTTATGTTTCAAGATGGATCTAGATATAGTCTTTTTTAATTCTGAAAGCAACCCCATTGGGTGGGGGGAAGAAGAAACCTCTTGGAGTGGGCTACCTCAAGTCAGCCAATTACATGTTTATGGATCACAGCAGAACATTGCCCAACTTGCATAATGTAGTTCACGTCACAAAAATCAGTCACTGCAGGAGGTCATCAAGAAAAGAGCCAAAGGAAGAAAATGAGATGGGTTGACACAATAACTTCAGTGAAGGAGTTGACCACGCTTATAAACAAGTAATGCAAATATCCCTGTGACTTCACTAATTAACAACCAAATGATGAATGGAGAAAATATTGATATTGGTGTTCTGTACTGTCAAATTGCTTGTGACTCATAGAGACCCTATGTATAACAGCTCTGAACCCTGCTCTTTATTTATTTAACCAACCGAGAGGCGGGGCTCTATGAGGAGAATTGTGGCATCAGGATTGGTGGAAGATCTATTAACAATCTGCATTATGCAGATGACACAACCCTGCTTGCTGAAACTGAGGAGGACCTCATGCACTTGCTGTGAAGGGTCAAGGACTGCAGCCTTCAGTTAAGGCTCAATGTCAAGAAGACAAAGATGCTCGCCACTGGACCAATTAGCAGCGTCAGGATGGATGACGAAGAGATTGAGAGTATTCACAGCTTCAGTTTGCTTGGCTCCACAGTCAACACTCTTGGTACCGGCAGTCAGGAAATCAAAAAGCGTACCACGATGGGAAAGTCTGCTGTTAGGGGCCTCTCAAAGGTACTCAGAAGCAACAGTGTCTCTCTGGAGACTAAGGTGCGCCTGATACAGGTCATGGTATTTGCAATCGCTTGTTATGCATCAGAGAGTTGGACAATGACTAGGGAGGACAGAAGGAGAGTGGATGCTTTTGAGCTGTGGTGCTGGAGAAGGGTACTGAATGTACCATGGACTGCCAGGAAAACAAACAAATTCATCTTGGAAAGGATTAAACCAAGCTACTCCTTGGAGGCAAGGATTCTGTGGCTTCGTCTGACATACTTTGGACATGTTGCCAGGAGGGACGGGTCCTTGGAGAGGGACATCATGCTTGGGAGGGTGGAGGGACAGCGCAGGCGGGGAAGACCCTGTATGAGATGGATTGATTCGGTGACTGGGGTAATCGGGATGGGTGTGTCAGAGGCGGTGCGGTTGGCACAGGATAGAGCAGGGTTTAGGGCTGTTGTGCATAGGGTTGCTATGAGTCGGAAACGACTCGACGGCACATAACAACAACAACAACATTGACACACTTAACCCTATTACCCCAATCACTGAGTCAATCCATCTTATCCAGGATCTTCCTCTCTTGAGCTGTCCCTCCACACTCCCAGGTATGGTGTCCCTCTCCAAGGGTACTTCCCTCCTCGCAATATGACCAAAGTATCTCAGATGGAGTTTCAGAATCCTTGTCTCCAAGGAGTAGACTTGGTTTCTTCTGCTCCAGGATGAACTTGTTTCTTTTCCAAGCACTCCAATTAATACTTAATATTTTCAGTACTCTTCTTTAGCACCATAACTCAAAGGCCTCAATTTTTCTTCTATCGTCCTTAGTCATTGTCCAGGTCTCTGATGCAGAGCAAGTTATTGCAAAGACCATGGCCTGGATCGGACACACCTTAGTCTCTAGCTTGCTCTTTAGCACTCTGCAGAGGTTTTTGACAGCAGATTTTTTTAACACGATCTTTCAATTTCCTTGCTGTTCATACGAAGTATGTTGATTACTGACAATTTTATTTTACTTGGATCTACAATCAAGATCCACGGTAGCAGCAGTCAAGAAATCCAAAGATATGTTGTATTTTGAAAATCAGCTCTCAAGAGTCCAAAGTGCTAAAAAGCCATGCTGTCAGTTTGAAAATTATGTTGTGTCTCAAGCAAGCCACAGTATTATTGTTTTTATTTCTCTGAATATTGAGCAATGAAAAAGAAGGAACAAAGAACTGATTGATGCCTTGGCAAAGATACTGAATATATCATGAAATGACAAAACAATAAACATACCTTGGAAGTTACGGTTGTTATTAAATGTCATTCAATTACTTCCACTCATAGTGATCTTCTCTATGCTGTCATTTTGAAGAAGAGCACAGGACATCTCATGGACTGCTAAAAGAATAAACAAATATACCTTAGAGAAAGCTCAGCTGGAATGCTCTTTAGAGACTAATTTTTAATTTATCAGATAATTTTCACACTCTGTTGAATTACCTTCCTCTCACTTCCCTGAGTGGTAATAGATACTTATCTCCTCTGACTAGCTGACTAAGTAGTTATTTTTAAAAAGTTTGGGCATAGACTAGTTAGTATGTCCAGACTTGAAATGTTGAAACACCTCAACTGGTACTCTGTAAATTCCTCGGTCTTTGAATTTCTCCCTTAAACAACATTAGTTCTTGATCTTAAGCACAATAAAAATGTTTCTTAGTGGCAAAAAATAGTAAAATTTCATCTCACATACTCTTGGCATATTATCATGAAGGAACAATCCCTTAGGACCCCTGGCATATTTACTTAGCCTCATGTAGGGGCTAAGGCTGAGTGAAGGGACCAACTGATTTGGAACATAGGTAAACCAGAAACTTGCAAAAGAGAGAAAAACCATTAACAAGATAGACTGCCATGGTAATTGTAATGGGATCATTGTAAAGATGGTGTTAGACAAGAAATGTTTCATTACATTTTAAACAGGGAAACTATTGAGAACCCAACCAAATGCCAACAACAAAATTCATAAAAATGACACAGGAATAAGCAATGTTTCCTACAGTTACATACGTTTCTTTTTTCTGAGGTTCTGGAAATAGTTATCCATCTTCATTTCTGTCTATCTAGGCATTAAGAGAAGAATAATAGGATTAAAACATGCTGAGATTTGAATGGATGAGAAATCCACCCTCTACTCTCAAAGACATTCCCATTTTCAATGGAAAGATTTTAAGCCACTAATTTTTAAGATGATAGGAAGGTGAATGATTAAAAAAAAATTTCAAGACATGATATGAGACATGATTTGAGTCATGATTTTTAAACAGATTTTTAAAACAGTCACATCTTACTTCTACCATCTCAAATTCTAACATCCAGATCACCTAAATCTCAAGAGTTGTCTTATTTTCCCTTTTCCCCTCTCAACTTCACTACATAGGTATACTTATTTATGAAAACAAAACAAAACATTATTTTATTAGTATTATGAGCATATTCTGAGGCTATAGAAAATATATAAAATGGCAGATCTCCTTTTACTATAAAAAAATTACAGACAAGTCAAACTAAATTCACTATCACTGAGTTAGAACTGAGTTCCATTGAGTTCCCAAGGCTGTGAATCTCACTAGAGGAGACTGACTGCCATTCTCTCAGAGTCACTTTTGAATTTGAACCACCAGGCTTAGACCACCTTTAAGTTAGCAGCACAATATCCTATGGATTAGGTTTGTTGTTTGTTGTTGTTTAATGCCGTTGAGTCGTAGACGACTCATAGCGACCCTATGAACAAACAGCCTGAGCGCTGTTCGTACTTAGAGTTTCTGGGAAGCAAGTAATTTCGGAAGTGGATGTCGCTCCTGCTTCCAGGCTTGATTTAGTCGGGAAGCTCCAGTCAACATTGTCCACCATGGGTGCCCATTACCACGATTGGCACATCACTGTCACAGGCTTCAGCATCACAGCAACCACGAGTTACCTCTGTACAGCAATGCACAGACCAGTGCTATACCACCGAGAAGAATGTTTGACAGGAAGACAATTTGAACCTTTGGGCTTAAGGCCGCCCCTGGTTCAAACCCTAGGCCCAGGCTGGCTAGCCTCACTCCAGGGACAGAGCAAACCTGCACGTCAAACACGTTCCCAGAAAAGAAGTCGATTCCAAAAGCTTGCCACGATTCCTGCACTCCCACCACCACGCTCCTGCCTTCTGGCAAGGAGAGCTTCTCAAGAGCCTGGGAGGAGGAAAATACTTGATCGTACACATGTGAAAACTATACTTGGACCAGGAAGCAGTCATCAGAACAGAGCAAAGACACCACATGGTTCAAAATAGGGGAAGGAGTGTATCAGGGATGCATCCTGCCTCCCTATCTTTTCAAGCTATATGTGGAACAGATCATTCAGGAGGCTGGGCTTTCTAAAGAGAAATGTGCATCAGAATTGGAGGAAGACTCACAACTCGTGCTATATAGATGACACAACCCTGCTTGCCAAAACTGAGATGAATCTGAAGTTGTTGCTGCAGAAGGTCAAATACTTCAGTCTTCAGTATGGATAGAAGCTCACCATCAAGAAAACAAAGATTCTCCCCACTGGGCCAATTAGCAGCACCATGATAGTTGGGGAAGAGATTGATATTACTAACAATTTTGACTTGCCAAGGTCCACAAATGAATTAGGTTAGGTTGATTAATTTTCAGGTTTTTTTAAAAAAAGAAACAAAAAAGTTATAAAGTGTAATGTACTAAATATCTGCATTTTAAATCATTCATTTATATAGATCATTCACATTTTACTTGACACTTACTCTGATAACTAAGTAAATGAAAATATTTCTTCATACACTTTCACTTCATTATGTGATACTGATGACAAGTTTGTCACCTAGATTGAAGCTAGCAGGCTTGAGTATCGCCTGCCAGAAATGATTAATACCAATCAAACAGAGTTTGTTCAGTTGGAAAGACTGGCAGAAAACATTTATCATTTTCTCAATGAATTCAAGTTCCAGATTAGCTCTGTGCTTGTGATAAACAGGATATAAATACATTTGCTTCAATGTTCACCTTGTTATCACATTTATTGAACCTGTTTCTCCAAGCATACAAGCAAGTGAACCCATTCTTTTCAATAGGCTTTACATGTAAATGACATTTCAATAATAGCTAGTTATAATACACAGATATTAAAATTATGTAGGAACGAACTGACATCTGGTAGAGAAAAACTGTTTGAATGAATAATGAAGAAGTGGACCAGTGTTAAAACATGTTTTTCAGACTTAATGAGATTTATATAGTCAAATGCTCTGGAAGTGTGGTCTGTAGGATGTTGCATGATATTGTCAAAGACAATGTTTCTGATAGTTCTATTCCATTGTTGGCTTTGCAGAAGAAAATCAGACAATCTCTGGCCATGTGATTTACAGCCTCTGAAACCTATTGGATAGTCAGCTATGAATTAGTTCTAAGACTAAGTAGTAAAATATCAAAGGGGACACTCAGATTGGCAAACTCACATATTCACATAAATATTTATAAATGAATAGTTAAACATTTGTTTCTTTAAGGTTACATTTCAGTGTTTTGTTGTTGTTGTTTGGTACTATTCAGAGTAATGTGCTACACACTCTTCCATCTATGCTATCACTGATTTTGGTTTTGAGGGCATGAAATTAGGTAGCTAAGAAAGATTTGGTGAGGGGATATAAGCATAGCATTGAGAAAGCAGTCAAGTAAGATTTGCTAATTCTTGAGGTTGCCTCCTTTCTTGCTACTGACCTGCTTTGAATTTTTTTGCTCTATGCTCTTCAGCAAGCAAGCAAGCAGGGTTGTGTTATCTGCATAACGCAGATTGTTAATAGATCGTCCACCAATCCTGATGCCACAATTCTCCTCATAGAGCCCAGCTTCTCGGATAATCTGCTCTGCATACATGTTGAAAAGGT
>NW_006399784.1:8510681-8550190 GCF_000299155.1 Elephantulus edwardii | reverse complement strand
CAACAATGCTCTTCAGAGTTTACACTCTCTTTTATTCTTCTGTGTACCTTCCAAACTTTACTCTAGATGCTTATATGTAGTTTCTCCAGAGCTCTAGATTAATGCAGTATGATTCATTCTTTGGAATCTGCAATTTGTCATTTTGGTGTCAATTCTGCCAGAGTTTCTTTAAAATATTTTGTTTTCATTTCAAAAAGACTATGCTGTATCTGAGAATTCTTGAGTGGTTCAAATTGTTGCACATTCACCTACTAATCAAAAGACAGGGAACTCTGGTGATCTATTGGGTGAGGAGCTTTGCTACCACACCAAAGGAAAGTTCAAACCTACCAGCTATTACATAGGAGAAAGCTAGGGAGTCTCCTCTTGTAAAATGCACAGACTCTGAAAACCCTTTAGAGGATCAGCTATGAAGTGATTGTGGCACATTGGCAAATAATAACAACAATCAAAAGATGGGCAATTCAAGCCTGTCAAGGGGGCCTTGGAAAGACTAGCTGGACAAACTGCTTACAAAAGTTCAGTTTTGAAAAATTTTAGGAGTTTGATAAATATAGTAACTCCTGAGTCACAAACATTATTTTACTTGAAGATCCAGGCCATGATCTTCCCAATTACTTCTTATGCATCAGAGATCTGGACCGGGACCACAAATGACAGAAAAAAAAAATTGATGCCTTTGAGTTATAGTTCTGGAGAAGAGTACTGAACATAGTATAAACCTCCAAGCAAACAAGTAGGTCTATCCTTGAGCACGTGAAATCAAGCTTTTTGGCAGAAAGGATTTTGAGGCTCCATTTCACATATGTTGGGCAGGTTTCCAGGAGGGACCAACACTTGGAGAAGGACATCATGCTTGAAAGTGTGAAGGGACAACACAGGAGAGAAAGACCCCAGATGAGATAGGCTGACACAGTAACAGAGGTAAGGTAATAAGGGTACATGTGTCAGAGGCAGTGAGGTTGTTGGTTCAGGATAGGACAGGGTTCAGAGAAATTGTGCAGAGTATCACTATGAGTTGTAGTTGACTCAACAACACACAAAACCAACTTGAATATATGCATCAAGACAAACATTTATGCTATATTCATTCTTATGTATTCTAAGGAAATATGATGGTTTTTGCCCCCCTGGCTAAGTCAGAAATAACAAGAACATAAAAGTAGATGAGAAGAATACAAAACTATCATCTTGTAAGTTGTTAATGGACTAGATAGAATATAAAAAGTATGTATAAACAGTGTAGGATTTTGTATATCCAGAAGTCCTATGGGAAGCACACTTGGAAGGACACTTGATACATCTATTAAAATAATAATAGTAATAATAAAAAAAGGCTTCCATTATGACCAATCAGACACCAGACAATAAAAGCAAAACCACAGAAGTTCAAGTTAACAAGCCATTATCAAATACCTGAAAGATTTTAAACAATGAATAATGTCATTAGATTTATGAATTACAATGTTAATCCAGGGAATGTTAAAGCATGGTGAAGAGAGGTAAAAACAAAACAAAAACAACTAGCAAATAAAAAAACAGAAGACAGTTACTGCAATTATCTCAGGAAGAGTTTGTGAGAGCTTTAAGACAATGGAAGTGGAAAATTTCCATTCAGGTTTTTAATATAGAAATTCACTCAACCCATGCATGATACTCTTTCTTTTCCAACGTAGTCCTTTAAAGTATTGTTCTGAATTCTTACTCTGGATATTATGGTCATTACAATTATTGGGAAACCACTTTTTGTCAGAGAAAAGTGCATCTATGGCCTAACTTGGACACCAGAAAGGAAAATGACTAGTTAGAAAGTTAAGCAAAAATTTGTTTTAAAATGTGTTGTTGTTCTTAGGAATCATTGACTCAACAACAATGCGTAGACACCTTAGGAACAGAAAATCTGTTGTGTATTATGTGTGTGTGTGTATAAATATCTAAAAATTATTTTTATTTCAGATCAAAACCCTGCTTTTTATTTGATCAACCTAGTCAAAAAAAAAAAAGATTAGAAGTATCTAGAAAAATGTTTCTACTATAATTCTTGAACAAACACAAATAATGTTGAAATCACCCTTATCCTCTTCCATAAAGTAGAGCTTAGATTTCCTATTGTAAATAAGATTTTAGTAAAAGTCACTCACAGGCAACTTGAAGGTTGAAGGTCAGAGTTAGTACTTCAAATGCTTATTTAAAAGTATGTGTTCCTTGAAACTGTTTACTCAAGTCAGTACCTTTATTTACTGCGCTGCTTTCTTCTGGAAGATAGAATTCAACTATAAATTATTTTGATAGGCTACAATCTCCACGTTAATTTGCCAAGGCTTTCATCCTCCTACGCGAAGTGTATTTCTTAATACAGCTCAAAAGACATCAAGTACCTCATCCAACCTATTCACCAGTTCTAAATGGGATTTGACATTACGAGGTCAGCATTGCTTTTCCTCATAAATGACTAACAAATTTACGGAGACATAAGTTCACTGTTCTCGCATGGATCACTGCGCAACAGACCAGTGGTTTTTGATTGTAACATTTAGGTTTCAGTTATTAAATGAAAATGGAAACTCAGGCCGTGACAAACTGCTCAGCCCCTAGATAACAGTCCAGTGAGATATTTGGGAGGAAGGCTTCAAGTTTCAAGAGGAAAACCTAACTAGTAACAATGAAATCATAATAAAATTCACTGATTTTTGTAAATAAATTCAATTATAAAGTCTTAACCAATTTTGGTTTAAATAGACCTTTCATACTATAATGTACCTCAGTTTTTAAAACAATACCATCAAATCTTGTATCCACAGCATAAAGCCAAGTATTTGTAAAATTATGTTTTGTTTTGTCACGTACTACCAAGCTTTAGACAATTTGAGAGCCTGTGAAACTAATAATTTCATTAATAGAAAAGCCAACGTGATGAAAAGAAAACTCATATAAATCTCCAATGAAAATGTCATAATTCAATGTATATGTCTACATTAAGTCAAATATTCTACTTAAGAAACAAGTCATGTAACCCAATGTGCACCAAGAAAGCTTTGATTTAAGACAATTTCTTTAGGAGTGACTGATTCATAGGAAAAATCAATAGTGACATATCGTGTCACAATCCACAGTTTCAACTTTTGGTTCTTAATTCAGAGCAACTAGCAAGTGAGTGGTCTGGACAGGTGCCACCTCTCATTTATACATCCATCATGGTATTTGTACTCCATTTCTTCACTTAGACACCAGGTTTACTATGCTTAAAAATAGCAACTTCACCTCTCTTTCACCCCTTGTTTCCACTTCATTGCTCTACCTTCATCACTGGAGCTGAAAAATGTGTTTTCTATAGTACTGAAAATATGTTTGCCATTGAAAGAATGGATTCTCAGAGAGTTATTGGTATAATGTTTATAAGTAGAGTCAAATGAACACTAAAGACGTCCCTTCCCTAATTCATGATTTATATAGCTATTCAATACAAATATATGAAGATCACCCATATATAAGGCACTCAGAATGAAAGAAATAATAAATAAGTAAATACTCAAGACAAGTCCATTCTAGTGGATGAGTGTGTGTGTGTGTGTGTGTGTGTGTGAAGGATTCCAGATCTTCTTTTCTCAAAGCCTATTACTTTACTGGAGTGATTTTTACCCCAGAGGACATTTGGTTGTTTCTCGGCAGCGTTAATTGTCACAGTTTGGGAGTGTACTAGTGATATTTGGTAAGCATAGGCAAAAGCAAGCTGCAGAATACCCTACAATGCTCGAGGTTATCTCATAAAAAAGAATTAACTAAAATGACTACAATGCTATCACTGAGAAACCCTAATAAAACTGCCTAAATCCAGAATTCTGGCGCAATGTTATGAATGCTTAACTGTGATAGTAACTATTTTTCAGTAAGTTAGTTGAATATAATTAGGAAAAAATTTATTTTTTTACCCTTTAGAAATGAATTAAAAGTATGTTCTGTCCTTGGTTCTAATTTTATAATTTTTACCTCTTTGGCTAGGTAAATGGAGAACAAAGTGAACACAGGAAGAGTTTGAAATTTACTCTTGCTCAAATGAAGCTAGAGTGTTATTCTAGCATACTTACTGATTGATATATAGAAACATAAAGCCTATCTTCATTGTTTAAATAATTTGTGTCCAATTTTATTCTGTCTATAAAGAAAAGCATCCTAATAATTTAAGATAGCTGTACATGTCAGAATCTAGAGAAATACAAAGTAAAGACTAACATAACCTAGAGAGATTGCTTTTTTTCTCAAGAATTTGTTTCTTCCCCAAAGCATGTGAACTGTCTCCTAGAGAACGTGATGAAAGATTAGTAGGAGAAGAGTATTTCAGGTGAAATGAACAGTCTTAAAAATCTTGTATGGTACCACTGAAAGAACAAACTATAGTCAGTTTAGTATGAATGGAATAAGCAATATATGGATTGTTGATGAGAGTGCAAGAAAATTACTCTTCAGCATTAATTGAGAGTTTGAGGGTCTCTTTGTGCCAAGTAAAAGAACTCTAACATTTTCATTGAAATCATTAAAGAATCACTCAACATTAATATTAGAGTAAGAGGATATTGATGTTCTTGGATAATTTACTGTAAGAGTGAAAATTAGACTCTTCCATTTTCTCATCGAATGAAAGTCAGAAGTAACTCACAGTTGACCTTCTAGTCAATTCTGAACCAACTCATACTTAACCTCAGTCAGTCAGAAACAACTCATACATAGCTAATCCTCTAGCGGGTTTCCAAGGCTGTAAATTGCACAAGAGGAGATTACCTATCTTTCTTCCTTGGAGCAACTGGTAAAATAGAACTGCCAGAGAAGCACAACTGTTGGATTAGAAGTGCAACTCCATAGGAACTATACTATCAGAGTTCCCGAACACTAGAAAAGAGAAGATATAGAGGAAAAAAGAAAAGAGCTTGATTAGGGACTGTTATAATAACCTATTAACAGCTATTAGAAGCTGGAGCAAGGTGAAGACAGAAGGAGTACAGAGAATAAGGTAAATAATACTAACAATACCAAAAAAAAAAATCACAAAATTCACAGACTTGCTGGAAATAGGAATTACAGAGAATGGTAAATTAGCAATGACAATGAATGTAATAATTAAAAAAAACTCAATAGAAGTGCTATTCATACACTGTGAAGTCCAAAAGAGTAAAGACATGAGCGAAGATGGTGTGTTTAGCTATTAAGCTGTTGAGGTAGAATAAGATAATTATGAAGGAATCCAAAAGACTGGTGCTGAAAGAAGGTAGTAGGAGCTGAGGGTTAAAACCTGCCATAATTGAAAAGAAATTATTCTGGTTTACAAAATGGTACCACCCTAACAATGTCTAATTTCTGGAACCTATAAATGTATTCTCTTACATGGCAAACTGTACTTTGAAGAAGTTATTACTGATGAAATTATTTTGGATTATCTAGTTGGGAACATTAAAATCACTATTGCTGTTGTGATGTGCTGCTGACTTGAGTATAACTCATAATGATCCTATCAACAACAAATCTGAACCCTGTCCTAAGAGGGAAGATAGAGGGGCTAAGTCAAAGATACACGGCAGTGAAAACAGAGGTTAAGGTAATGTGCTTTAAAGATGGTGGGAAATGTCAGGAGCTAAGGAATACAGGCAGTTTTTGTTGTTGTGTGGCATCATTTCTATTCCAGTGCATAGCAACTCTATGTGACAAAGCATAATTACCCCATAAGAATTTTAGGCTTTACTTATTTTGTTTTGTTTTAATAATGCAAACCTACCAATCTTTCTCCTCCAGTTACTGAGTGAGGTTTGAACTAGTAACTTTCAGATTCTGAAGCTCTGTCTGACATAATCTGGGCATGTTGCAAGGAGGGACCAGTCCTTGTAGAGGGACATTATATTTGGGAGGATGACAGGACAAGAGAAAAAGATCTTCGACGAGATGGATTGACTCAGTGACTGGGATGATGGGGGTAATTGTGTCAGAGACAATAAGCTTGGCTCAAGATAAAGTAGGGTTCAGAGCTGTTAATTCATAGATCTTCTATGAGTCACAAACAACACAACAGCACATAACAATAACAACATCCAGCACTTAATTGCTGAACCACTAGGACTGGTTAGACAGAATTGAGAAGCTGAAAATATTCTCTGGGAAGACTCTCTCAAAAGGAATGCAGCCTTTCCACAGTTTTGATAATAGAATTTCTGACTGTCAGAAACATAAGATAAAATTGTTTTTAACCACTGACTTTGTAGTAATTTGTTATACCACAAATAGAAAATTAATATCAGTGTTATGCATTTCGGTTGTTGTTTGTTGTTACGTGTCATCAAGTCACCTGCTCTAAACTCTCCTCTGTCCTGTGCCAATCTTTTTATCTCTGACACATTTACCTCCACTACCCCAGTAACTGAATCAATCCATCTCATAGAGGGTCTTTCTCTCCTTCACTGTTCCTCTACCTTCCCAGATATTACGTCCCTCTCCAAGGACTGGACCCTTCTTGCAATATGTTCAAAGTATGTCAGACAAAGCTTCAGAATCCTTGCCTCTAAGGAACAGCCTGTCTTCACCCTCTCTAAGACAAACCTGTTTTCTAAGCAGTCCTTAGTATATTCAGTACTCTTCTCCAACACCACAGCTCAAAGGCATCAATTCTCCTTCTATCATCCCTAATCATTGTCCAGCTCTCTGACGTATAGCAGGACCATGGCCTGAATCAGGTGCATCTTAATCTCCAGACCGATATAATTGCTTTTCAGCATTTTGGAGAGGTCTCTAACCACAGACTTTCTCAATGCAATACATTTTTAAATTTCCTGGTTTCTGATGCCAAGAGTGTTGATTGTGGAGTCAAACAAACTAAAGCTGTTTACAATCTCAATCTTTTCACCATACATCACGATGTTGCCAGTTGGCCCAGTGGTGAGAATCTTTGTTTTCTTGATGTTGAACTTCAATCTATATTCAAGCCCACATTCCTTAAACTTCTGCAGCAAGTGCTTAAGGTCCTCCAAAGTTTCAGCAAGCAGGTTTGTATCATCTGCATAATGCAGATTGTTGATGAATCTTCCTCCAATTCTGATGCCACAGAATAGCAAAAAGAAAACCTGTATCTTAATAGTTATATTTCTTTAACTACAACAAATTTAGTAACTCTTCCTAGTATCTCTGTTGAACTTGAAGCAAGGAAATTTTATGAATACTTTGCCTGAATCCTCTCATTTAATATTTATTTAATGAGCTGGCACAATATGTTTTAGTTATCTAGGGTTGTTGTAATAGAGTATCACAATTTGGATTACTTTTAAAAACATAAATATCTTTTACCATAGTTCTATAGGTTAATCCAAACTCAGAGTGTCACTAGGGCCATATTAGTCAGAGAACTCTAGGGGAAGAGAACTCTAGGGAAAGATAATTTGTCTTTTACTGCTTTTGTAAACCTCAGGTGTTCCTTGGCCTGAAGCTACTACATAATTTAGAACTCAAAATGGCATGTTCCCTATTACTCATTTAACAGGACTCAGATTGGATTACAATTAGGATATACTTTACTCAGCTAAATGATCATCTTACTTTAACTGGTAATAACTTCAAAGATACTATTTTCAGACAAGGTCAAGCTCACAAGTGCAATTATCTTATGAATGCAGTATACTTTTTTTGGGGACAGCACAGTCCAGTTAATAATTGCACAACAGTGTTGAAAATGAAGTCTTAAAAAAAGAATAGAAAATTACATGAACTATGTTTTGTAGAGTACTGAGGCAAAGAATAACTCACATATTCCTTTTAGGTATATGATCTTGACTTCTGGTGAAAGACTGTGACAACTGTATGATAAAGAAGAAACTAATTCCTGACAGGATTCTATTGCACAGAGTAGAGTTGGTAAGCCTGAGGGTAAATTATAGGATATTATGCAGATTACATTTTTTCAGTCACTTGCCTTTTCACTTTCCAAAATGATGCAAATGTTCAAATCTTTAAGTTTTCTTCTGCTCATAGTTATTTTCCTATCAATATGATATTAATAAATAATCTTAATAATTATTGATTTTGTTATTGTTATGTGCCATCTAGTCACTTGTAACTCATAGAGACCCTATGTAAAACAGCTCTGAACCCTGCTCTCTCTTGAGCCAACTTCATAATTTCTGACACACATACCCCCAATTATCCCATTCACTGAGTTAATCCATCTCATTCAGGGTCTTCTTGTCTTGTGCTGTTCCTCCCCTCTTCCAAGCATGATATCCCTCTTCAAGGACTGGTCCCTCCTTGCAACATGCCCAAAGTATGTCAGACAAAGCTTCAAAATCCTTGCCTCCCAGAAGTAGGTTGATTTCACTATCTCCAGGTGAACCTGTTTGTTCTCCTAGCAGTCTGTGGTATATTTAATAAGCTTCTATGACACCACAACTCAAAGGCATTGATTCTTCTTCTATTATCCTTAGTCATTTTCCAGCTCTCTGATTCATATCAAGTAATTGTGAAGACCATGGCCTGGTTCGGGTGCACCTTAGTCTCTAAACTGACATCATTGCTCTTCAGTACTCTGAAGAGGTCCCTGACAGCAAATTTTCCCTGAGTAATTTTTTTTTATCTCCTAGTTTCTGGTACCAAGAGGCTTGATTTTCAAATAATTATAGGGTAGTAATACAATTTTAATAATTTTATATTATTTGATTTTTATGCTTATGTGAAATATCCATTATTTTGCATTTGGATACTTTTGAGTTCAATCTTAAATCTTCTTAACTGAAGTTTGTGTGGGAAGCAGTTCATTTGACCAGTTAAATTTATGTCTCTCGTAATAGCTACAATAATCAGTTAACAATGCACACTGAGATTACTGCTCAAATGGTTAGACTAGCAACCATAAAATAACCTATTTCTTGTTTTATATAACATGCAGAAGGTGTATATCTATTTTTTTTTCTTTTTAAAGTGTGCAGTTAACTACCCCTCAAGATAGTCAACCATAGGTCAGTTCTTACTCTGTGGTGCACAACAACCTCAATAAACACAGATTAAATAATCTCATCCCCTCCTCAGAATATCTACCTTTAAAATGTAAAGTATTTTAGGCTTTAAATTGTAAATTTTTAAAAATATTAAACTTCTCTAAGAGTGGATAGATAATGAACACTGCATTAGATGAGAAGAGGGGAAAAACTGTTTGAAAGGAATACATGATTAGGCATTATATGTATGCCAACAATCTGTAACAAAAGGTATATTGCAGGGAGGGATTGAGGAGAAGAGTGGGAAGGAAATGTGAAACAATAAAAAAAATAAAATATCTATGTTAAAAATATTAAAAATTTGCAAATAATGTAATTTGCATTAATTATATTAAAAATACAATGATTTTTTAGTTGCCGGAAAAATATTTTCTGAAAATACCCTGACAATATGGTTTGAATCCAGCAGATACTCTGCTAGAAAAGGAGGGGTAATCTCCTCCTGTACCAGTC
The DNA here is from genome assembly GCF_000299155.1 of Elephantulus edwardii. NCBI lineage: Eukaryota > Metazoa > Chordata > Mammalia > Macroscelidea > Macroscelididae > Elephantulus > Elephantulus edwardii. The sequence goes on along the minus strand of NW_006399784.1, from coordinate 8,540,717 downwards.
AGATCCAATTTGACGGTACACACAAAACAGTAAAATTTTTTTAAGAAAATATCGTGACAATAAAATTTTCAGTTTTATGGACTTCATTACCCATGTAGAAACCTATTGGTTCTACCACTGCAGCATGAAAGAGATCCTTGGCAATATGTAAACTAATAAGCATGAGTGTATTGCAGTAAGACTTGATTTACAATAATGACTGCAGACTAATTTGTTCTACTGTAATCTGCATAGAGCTGTGCTTTTAGAACCTCAGATAAAGTTGAAAGTACAAATATTTTGGTCCAGTGGGTGTGATAAAAAGGAATCAACGTATGAGCGACTTAATAGAAATGAAAACATAAACACATTACAAACCCTCTATAATAAGTAGAGAAATAACAAGAGTTTAGAAACTCAAAATTTGTATTAAAGAGACCTCATTTTCTTCCATTTTCACCAAAACTTACTTTAAGTGATTCTACTCTGTATTCCAAAGTGCAAATTAGACTTTTTTTTTTATTGCAAGAGCTAAGATTTCAGAATGAATTTATGTTTACTTTTCCTCTTAGGAAAAATGACTATTACTGCAAACAAAGTTTTAAGGGATAAAGTATGAGAGAATAACATTCTGCCTCATTAGGAGTAAGGCTTTCACTATCCTGGTACATAATCACTCTGCAATTGAGTTATCCACAAAATAGTATTGAGAAAATGCTACTGGGGCTATCTTGAACAAGAGCAAGAAAGTAAATTAGCAACTAGACTCTTAACAGTACCCAGTTTCTCCAGTCTTCCTCTTAAAGAAGAAAAAAACATGAACATTGAGAGTAATAAAAAGAATCAAAAGAAGATGGAAACATACTAATTATTTCATTTCATAACCACTATGTGACAATTTCAGAAAATATGTTTTTCCTCCATGTGTAAATTTATTTGACCTTAAAATTGTTCTTTACTAATCTCTCTTGTTAAGATAGAAAAATGGCATATCAAGTATAGTCATAGATATAATTGGCATATATCATTAAAAAAATAAAACTTTATTTAAAGCTTCTAAAAAGAAATACACTCTAGATTGGATTAACTCTTTAAAAAGGAAGGAAGGAAAAAATGAAACGATTAATAGATATATGCTTCCATGGAATGTGATCTTTCATGCATTGAGCGTGAAATTGCTATTTTGCCATTAAAAAAAGGAGACATTTTAGAGACCTTTTCAGTTACAAGGGGAGTTACTTAAAAAAAAAATACTTGGAGGAGAGTAGGAGTGGAGGAGAGGATGACTGTAGCATAAAGTAATCAAATAGACTGTTATCCTCAGATGATTTAAACATACATTAATATTTATAAATTAATGTGATATAGCAATTTTAATACAGGCATTTCACACCACTTATTATCATCACTTCAGAAGACCATACTTTCTGGAAACTTCTTGTTATAAATTATTAATTAGATACAATTTGTAATAAAACATTCCATGAGAAGTTATTTTTATAAAGCTATTAAGTATTAAATGTGCCAACAAAAATTTAAGTTAAAGTCCTAACCACAGACACCTGTGAATATGATGTAACTTTGTTTTTGAAGATATCATCAATTAATTCATCATAAGGTCATACTGGAATAAAAATATTTCTAGTGCAATGCAATTTTGTACAGTGCCCAAGAAAAGAGGTGAACAAATATAAAATACATAAAGAAATGAGTCATTTGATGTTGAAGTAGTTCAGAAGCCATATGATTTTGGGGTTATGCTAGCTTCAAAACAAAGAATGACTACAGTTATCCGAAGCAGGGAGAGAAATAATAGTGATAACATCCTTGTTTCTTTTTTTTACTTACTTTTATGCATATTTTAAACATAGAAATTTCATAAAGTTCATGTACATTGTTTTTCACTCTGGACTTTCCCCCTTTCCTTTACCAATCCCTCCCTCCACCCATTAAATTGTGTGACCCTATGTTTAAATCCTCCCCACCCCCGGACCCTTGTACATGCTCTACAATAATGGTCCTATACGGTATTTGTCTTTATGAGACTGAGTTAATACATTTAGCATAAGGCTCTCCAGTCCTTCCCATGTTAGGTAGTAATTTACAAAATCATTGCTCCTGAGTGCTGCATAGTATTCCATTGTGTGAAACATACCATAATTTCTCAATCCATTCCATTGTGGTTGGGCATTTGGGCTGTTTCCATGTTTTTTCTATGAAGATAAAATTGACGAATGGGACCTTCTAAAGATTAAATCTCTGTGCTCATCAGAAACTTTCTCCAAACAAGTGAAAAGAAAACCTGCTGACTGGGAACAAACATTTGGCAGTATTGTCTCAAAGAATCTCATAATGAAAGTTAATAGAATTCTACAGGGCCTCCAGAGGAAAAAACCTGATAACACAATTACAAAGTGGGCAAAAGACTTGGAAAAACTCTTCACAGAGGAAGATATTTGAGTGGTCAACTGACACGTGAAGAAATGCTCAAAATCACTTGCAATAAGAGAGAGATGAAAATCAAAACCACAATGAGATACCATCTTACCCCAGTAGCAGTGGCAAAATTTAGCAGGGCAGCAACTAATAAATATTGAAGAGGATGTGGTAAGATAAAAACTCTTACACATTGTTGGTGGGATTGTAAAATGATACAACCACTCTGAAAGGCAGTTTGGAATTTCTTTAGAAAGCTGGACATAGAAATTCCATATGACTCAGCTTTTCCACTGCTTGGAATATACGCTAAGAAAATGAGAACTGAGGCACAAACAGAGACTTTTATACCAACGTTCATTACACCCTTATTTTTAATGCTAACAGTCAGAGTGTATATGACTGGTGGCTGGGGGGATAAGAAGTTATTTTGTCACCCAAAGGCAGCTAGCTCAAATCCATCAACTACTCCAAGGGGAAAAGGTGAGCACTCTCCTCCAGTTAAGATTCAGTTCCAACTCAAACGTAGTAAAAGAAGAAGCATTCAGAGCCATGGGAAAAGAAATTTATATTCTTAAAAGTCACTTAATTGGAGATAATTTGTTTTAGAAACCTTATGAGGCAATATTGTTGTCTGAGGTCAAGTCAGAACTGACTCATAGTTGAACCTCCAACAGGTTTTCAGAGGCAGTACTTTACATAGGAAGAGATTGTCCATTCTTCTCCCATACAGCAGCTGGTGAATTCAAACCTCTGGGATTGCAATATAGCTTCTTACCACTAAGCCATCAGAGATCTCTAGGAAGCAATGGATTTTAGGTTTTTGTGAACTCTATTTGCCTATTCATAGAGAGTTCACTGCTTACTCAAAAGCTCTGACTGCTCTTATCTACCAGTGTGTCTACTAGAGAAAGAAAGACACTTTCCCTGTGCAATTTACAACATCTGAAAGGGGTTCTCATTGAATAGCAATAAGTTTGAGGTTGAGGTTTTTTTGAGGAAATTATTTTGTTAGTTTCTCTCCAGTTTACTCCAGCCCATAGAAGCCTCACGTATGAGAGAAGCAATCAATGTCTAGTACTAGTTTCCTAGGTTTTAGTGTGTTTGAACTTATTCTTGGCAGTCACCAAGTCAGACTATTTCATGAAGATTTCCCACCTTTTGCTGACCTCCTACTTCACCATGCACAGTGTTCTTTTGCAATGTTTAATCTTTGCTTATGCTGTACCCAAAGCAAGTAAGGCAGATTCTTAGAATCTTTGCTCTAAGGGGAGAGCTGAGCATTAATGTAATTTTGTGATCAGAACCTTACCTGATCCTTCATCATCCTCAGAATTTCCACATTCTCAGGTCCAATATTAAAGTCGCTGTGCCAGTCCATTTCCTTGAGGATCATCCTCTTTCTCTGATCTGTGACCTTTGCAAGCATATTTTTTTCTCTTCCTGATAATATACTCAAAGAATGTGACTCTAAATGTCACCATCTTTGTTTCTAAGACTGTAGTTCCTCTAAGACAGAGTTGTTCATTCTTCTGGTAATATATTGTGATGTGCCATTGAGTCACCTGTGATTCTAGAGACCTTAGGAACAATTGCTCTGAACGCCACCCTATCCTGTGCCAGTCTCACTGTCTCCAACACACTTACACACCCTTTACCCCTGTTACTGTGTCAATTTATCTCATCTGAGGTCTTCATCTCCTGCACTGTCCCTCTACCCTTTTAAGCATGATAGCCTTCTCCAAGGACTAGTCCCTTCTGGCAGCATGCTCAAAGAATGTGAAATAGAACTTCAAAGTCCTTGCCTCCAAGAATAGCTTGATGTGTCATTCTCCAGAAGAGATCTGTTTGTTCCCGTAGTGGTCCATGGTATATATGCTCAATACTCATCTCCAGCACAACTCAAAACCGTTGATTTTTCTATCATCCTTAGTCATTGTCCAGATCTCTGATTTAAGCAAAGACCATGGCATGGATTAGGTACACTTTAGTCTCTAAACTGAGACTTGCTCTTTAGCAGTTTGGAGAGGTTCCTGACAGCAGATTTCCCTAATGCAACTCATCTTTTGATTTCCTCACTTTTGGTGGCAAGAGTATTGCTTGTGCAACTGAGCAAGCTGAAATTTTTAAAACAATCTCCTCTCCATACATCATGGTGCTGCCAATTGACCTAGTGGTAAAAATGTGTGTCTTCATGATGCTGAGCTTTAATCCACATTGAAGACTATAGCCCTTCATCTTCTGCAGCAAGTGCTTCAGGTCCTCCTCATCTTTAGCCAGTAAAGTTGTATCATCTGCATAAAGCAGGTTGTTGATGAGTCTTCTTTCAATACTGATACCACACCCTCCTCGTAAAGTACAGCCTCCTGAATGATCTGTTCTGCATATAGATTGAAAAGGTATGCAGATAGGACACATCCCTGACACACTCTTTTCCTGATTTTGAACCATGTAGTGTTTCTTTGCTCTATTCTAATGACTATTTCCTGATCTAAGTATAGGTTACACTACAATCAAGTGCTCTGGAATTTCCATTCTTCTCAAGGTTAGTCATAAGTTGTTACTATGATCCACACAGACAAATGCTTTTGGTAGTCTCTGAAACAGTGACATTCCACTGATACTCTCTCCTCAGCCAAGATCCATATGACATTGGTAATAATATCCATCCCTAGTGCTATAGCTTCTCCTAAATTCAGCTTATATTTCTGGAAGTTCTCTGCTGATGTACTGTTCCAGTTGTTTTTGAAAAATCTTCAGTAAGATTTTGTTTTCATGTGATATTGTTCAACAGTTTCCACACACTTTCACATCCCCGCAGCTTTTTTTATTTTAAAAAATGGGAATAAATATGGATCTCTTCCAATCAGTTGGTCCTCCAGATTTCTTGGTACAAACTCATGAGCACATCTATGGCAACATCTGTTTGTTTTAATATGTCAATAGGTATTCCATCAATTCGTAGGGCCTTCCCCTCCCCTAATTCTTTTTGAACAGCTTGAACTTCCTCTTTCATCACCATTGTCTCTTGATCATATGTTGTTTTATGAAAGTCTTCTTTGTCAGCCAATTATTTTGGTACAATGACTCTATGTATTCCTTCTACATGATATATTCAATATTATTTTTCAAATCCATAAATTATTTCAATACTTCTATACTCTCTTTAATCGTTCATTTGCCTTTCACATTCATATAAGGAATTTTAAAATATCATGGATTGAACCAGAGTTACCTTAAACTCAACATTAGCTCATTGCTATCTGTTTGGTATCAACTCAAAGTTGACCTTACTTTGGATTTTATGAAGCCTTTAAATTACAAGGGAGGCGAATGACTATCTCCCACAATGACTTGAATTTACCAGTTTGAATACCTGAATTGTCCATCAACAAATTATATTGTTCCTGCAACCAATCATAAAATATTTTTTGCTGTACTTTAGTCATTTGAAGTTATAGTGGTTTAGTCCAAAAGGAGTTGATGTGGTAATCCACAACCCGTGTCTCTCTGACAGTTTGAAACCACCAATGGCTCCACAGTAGAAAGATGGAAAACATACTCATGTGAGATTTAAAGGCTTCCAAAAACCTGCTAGAGAGCCAGCTATTAGTTGGTTCTGACTAGATGACAATGAGAGAAAGAGACAGACATAGACACAGTTACAAGTGATCAAGAGAAATCTCTTTTCATCAAAGACTGAAAATGAGAGACGGTTGGCTCAGCTGCAAACTTTCACTAATACTGAGTCATGAGGAAAAAAAAAATAACCTTGACAACTACATAGAGACTTTTCAAATTTATGTCAGAAAGTGGCACACATCATTTCTCCTCATATAGTATTAGTCAAGTTAAATGACCAAAATGCTATTTTATTTCAAATATAGGTTCAAAGTAGAGCAAAAAGTAGAAATGTGTGATGGACATCTTTATTTACTTCCTCTACTAGTGGCCTCAAAAAGTAGAAATGTGTGATGAACATTTTTATTCATTTCCTCTACTAGTGGCCTAGTATGTAAGGAGTTTTGGTATCAACCTAAAGTTTCTGGATGGCAGTACAACTTAAATCTATCAGTTGCTCCATAGAAGAATCTCCCACACCAATTTCAGCCTCTGAACATTCACTGTAAAGTAAGTTATGGGTCAGTTGCAATCTGACAGGATGGAGAGAAAGAGAATGAGAGAGGGAAAAGGATAGGGAGAAGGAGAATGTGAGGGAGACGGAAAAGGAGAGGGAGAGGGAGAGGAAGAGGGAGAGGGATAGGGAGAGAAAGAGATTCTTAACCAAAGGAGCTCTGGTGACAAAATGTTAAATTCTTACAAAATGAAAAGTCTGCATTTCAAACTCAACATGGACTTAATGAGAGAACACAGCTACAGATCTGCTTTTTCAAAAATTGTTATTATTGTTACATGCCCTTCCTTGAATGTATTCCAACTCAAAGAGATCCTATGTATAACATGACAAAACACTGCCTAGCCCTGAACCATGTTTATAATTATTGCTATGTTAACACTCATAATTTCAGCCATTGTGTCACTTTATCATAAGGAAAGTTGTCTTCTTTTTTATGAACCTTCTATTTTACCAAACATTATTCTTCCAGAAATGGTTCTCATATCTTAACAGTACATAAACACAGACCTTCAAGATGTATTTAGAAGAGGCTGTGACACCAGGGATGTAATTGTTGATTTCACATGGATCCTGGCAAAAGCAGAAGAATGTCTCTTTGTGCCTTATTGATGATGCAAAGGTATTTGTCTCTCTGAATCACAACAAGTTATGGCTAACACTGAGAAGAATGGGAATCTGAGACCACTTAATTGTGTTCATGCTAAACCTATAACTCAACCAACAGGCTGTTGTACAAACAGCAAGGGAACACTGCTTGGTTTAAAATTAGAAAGGATGTGTGTCAGAGTTGTATCCTTTCTCTATTTATATTTAATCAGTATGAATTGATTCTTAAAGAAGATTAATTCTATGAAGAAAAATGTTGTTGTTGTGTGCCATCGACTTGTCTGTGACCCATAGTAACCCTATGTATAGCAGCTCTGAAGCCTGCCCTGTACTAAGCCAGTCTCCCTGATTCTGATACATTTAACCCCATTTCCCCAGTTACTATATCAATCCATCTCATCCACTGTCTTCCTCTCCTGTACCTTCCCTCCATGCTTCTGAGCATGATGTCCTTCTCCAGTAATCAGTCCCTCCTGGCCATGTAACCAAATTATGTGAGATGGAGCTTAAAAATCATAGCTTCCAAGGAGAAACTGGGTTTCACCCTCTCCAAGACAGATTTATTCGTTTTCTTGGCACTCCATGGTGTGTTCAAGACTCTTCCTCAGCACCACAACTTGAAGGCATAAATTTTTCTTTTTTCAATTTTTGTTATTGTCCAGCTCTTTGATGCATAGCAAGTAATGGCAAAGACCATGGCCAGGATTAGAAAAACCTTAGTTTCTAGACTGATATCATTGCTTTTCAATACTCTGGAGAGATTCCTGAGAGCAGATTTTCCAAGTGCAAATTGTCTTTTGATTTCCTGACTGCTAGTGCGAAGAGTGTTGATTGTGGAGTGGAGAAAGCTGTAAATGTTAACAACCTCAATCTCATCTGTCATGGTGCTACCAATTGTCCCAGTGGTGAGAATCTTTGTCTTTTTAATGTTGAGCTTCAATCCATATTGAAGATTACAGTCTTTTACTTTCTTTTTTTAATTAATTTTAATGAAAGTTTACAGATACTTAGGGTTTCCAGACATTCATTGTTGCACTTTTCTCCCTGCCCACCGCCTCCCCACAAATTCACTCTTCTCCTTGAAAAGGAAAACTCATTGTTATGCAGTCCCTCCCTCCAAGTTCCCTCCACAATGCAGCCTTCATGCAGGACTTCTGTGATGACAAGAGTACCCATTCATATGTCCCTTTTAAACAGTTCTCTCCCTCATCTGTTTCAGTGCAATATATGGTATTCCTCCCCTCCTTTTTTGTCTTCCTTCAATCCTGATGTCAGTCCAGTTTTACAACAGTGGCCTTATGTAATATTTGTCATTTTGTGACTGAGATAGTCCTTGACCTTCTGAAGCAAGTGTGTCAGGTTCTCATCAGTTTCAGCAAGCAAGGTTGTGTCATCTACATAAGGTAGGTTGTTGATGAGTATTCCTCCAAACCACCACATTCCTCCTCATAAAGCTCAGCTTTTTGAATAATCTGTTCTGCATATTATAGGAAAGGTATGGAGACAGAATGCATCCTTGACACACTCCTTTCTTGATATAGGTTTTGCATAAGCACAACTGAGTGTTCTGGGATTCCCATTTTCCTCAAGGATCGCCACAATTTGTTGTGATCCACACAGTCAAATGCTTTGCATAGTCAATGAAAGACAGATAGATATTCCTCTGGTACTCTTTGCTTTCTGCCAAGGTCCATCTGAAATTGGCCATAATGTCTCTAGCACCCTGATTTCTTCTTCCTCCTCCTTCTTCTTCTTTTTTTTAGGGGGCATATTTATTAAGTTTATATTGAATAAAAGTATTAACAGTGGGCATTCTTGTCTGTTCCGTGTTCACAAGAAAAATGCTTAGTCTTTCTCTATTGAGAATGATGTTGACTCTTGGTTTTACACATATATTTTTCACTACATTGAGGAAATTATCTTCTATTCCTATTTTGTTGAGTGTCTTAATCAAGAAACAGTGTTGGATTTTGTCAAATTCTTTTTCCGCATTAATTTCTAAGATCATATAGTTCTTATTATATACTTTGTTAATATAGTGAATTATGTTGATTGTTTTGTGTTTTATGTTTTTTTATGTTGACCCATCCTGCATACCTCTTATGAATCTCATTTGGTCATGGTGAATCTTTTGGATGTGCTTTTGGATTATATTGGCTAAAATTTTGTTAAAGATTTTTGCATCTCTGAGAGGTAATTGTCTGTAGTTTTCTTTCTTGGTATTATCTTTTCATGGTTTTGGTTTTATGGTTTTGCTCCCTTCATAGAATGACTCTGAAAGTCTTCCTTTCTTTTCAATTTTTTGTAAAGGTTTAAGTAGAATTGGTGGTAAATCCTCTGAATGTTTTGTAGAACTCAGCTGTAAAGCCATCTGGTCCAGGACTTTTCTTATGGGGAAATCTTTTATGACCTATTCAATTTCTGCTTTTGTGATGGATCTGTTAAAGTGTTCTATATCTGCCCTTATCAATCCAGGTAGAGTGTGTGTTTCAAGGAATTTGTCCATTTTATAGTATTCTGGTATTATAGATTTAATTTCTATATGGTTCTGTTGTGACGTCACCTCTATCATTTCTTAATTGCATTATCCGTGTCTTCTCTTTCCTTTCTTTTGTTATGTTTGCCAGTAGTTTATCAATTTTATTGACCCTTTTGAAAAAAACAGCTCCTGCTCTTGATCTTATTGATGGTTTAAATTGTTTTTCTGTTTTCTAGCTCATTGATTTCAGCTTTTGTCCTTATAACTTCTTGTCTCCTAGAGGCTATAGGATTAGATAGTTGTTCTTTTTCTACTTGAAGAAGATGTTGAGTTAGATCATTGGTTTTTCTTCTTTCTTCCTTTTTTATGTATACTTGTTGCTATGAACTGCCCCCCCCATGAACACTGTCTTAGCTATATCCGAGAGATTTTGCTATGTTGTATTTTCCTTTGTTTCAAGAAGATTCTTTATTTCTAGTATAATACAATTACAGTCTAATAGAGAGCTATTAAACTTCTACATGGAGGGTTTTGTAAGTTTTACCCTCATATGGTTTATTCCTAGTTTTATGGCATTGTTATCTGAGAAGATATTTTATAGAATTTCTTTTTTTATTTTAATTTGTTGAGACTTGCTTTGTGTCCTACTATGTGGTTGATTCAGAAGAATGCACCAGGTGCAAATGATAAGAAAGTAAATTAAGTCTAAGCTGGGTGCAGTACCTTGAATACGTCTACAAGGTCATGTCGGCTGGCTGTTTTGTTCAGATCTTCTGTATCTCTAATAAGTTTCTTTTGGGTTGACCTATCCTTTGGTGATAGTGGTGTATTGGAATCTCCTAGCATTATTGTGGTGCTATTTCTATCTTCAATTCTGTTAACCATTGTTTTACGTATTTTGAAGGTCTATCATTTGGTACATAAATGTTGACCAAGATTATGTTTTCTTGATCAGTTGTGCCTTTAATCAATACCTTTTTTATGGTTTATGGTGGTTTCATTCTGAAATCTGTTTTATAAGAAATTAGTATTATTTATATGGGGTTTTAAGTTTGTTATTTGCTTGGTATATTTCCCCCCCCCCAGCCTTTGATATTGAGTCTGCCTTTCTCTTTTGTGTGTGTGTATGTGTGTGTATGTATGTGTCTTTTTCAGACAACATAATTGATGGATTTTATGTGTTGTTGTTTTTTTTTAATCCATTCAGTTACTAATTTTCTCTTAATTGGTGCATTTAGTCCATTCACATTAAGTGTGATTATTGTCAGGCCAGGTTTAGCTTTGCATTTTGCCATGATTCTTTTTCTGTTGTTTGTGGTCATTATGGTCTATGCACTTTCCTTTGGTTTCTCTTTGTGAAGGACTTAAAATTTCTTGTAGTTTTGGTCTTGTTTTTTCTGCAAAGGATCTAATTTCCCCTTCATATTTCATGGAGAGCTTTGCTAGGTATAGGAACCTTGACTGGCAGTTATTTTCTTTCAACTTTCTGGATAGGTCTTCCTATTGTCTTCTAGCTCACATGGTTTCTACAGGTAAATTATAATGTAATCTAATTGTTTCCCCTTTCTAGGTAACTGGTATTTTCATGCTGCTTTTAGAATTCTACTTTTATCTTTTAATTTGGAGAATTTGACTATGGTATGTCTTGATCTTTTTCTTTTTGGGCCTAGTCTATTTGGTATTTGTTGTGTTTCTTGAATTTGGATTTTCCCGTTCTTCAAAATACCTTTGAAGTTTTCTTTTAGTACTTCTTCCACAATTTTCTCAATGATTACTCTATCACTCCCCTATTCTGGAGTTCCAGCCATATGTATGCTATTTCTTTTTTATGTGATCTCATATGATTTTTTCATCTTCCATCTCATCTTTGGTTTTTCTTCTAGGATTTTTTTTCTCTCTTCTTTTTTTTTATTAAATTTTATTAGTTTTAATGAACATTTACAGAGATTTTGGGTTTTCATTCATTCATTGTTGCACTGTTTTCTCCACCCTCATCCCCAGTTCGTTCTTCTTGCCCCCCCCCATGTCTGTTTTAATTGTCCAATTGCCACAGTGCTTGTCAAAGTCAGTTCTGATTAATCTCCTTTGTCAGTGTGTCCCTTGCCATTCCCTATCACTTCACCCTGATTCATAAGGAAAAGGGGATGGCGTATTCTCTTAGCTACTTCCTGCTGAAAAGGGATGCTGTGGGTTTCAGTGTGAATGTCTTCTCTCACTACTCCAAAGGGCCCCCTTGGCAGTAGGAAACCCATAGACTATTACAGAGATTGATTTTGGAATTTAGATGCACTGTTATCAATTGTGCTCATCCTTGAAGATGTATCATGGAAGTGTTGCAGCCTAGAAGATACAAATTTAACTAATAAGTTAAAAGTGTATGAGTCAAAAATTGAAAAGCAATAATATTCTGAGTAGAGGTTCTAATAGTGGCACAAATCAAGTTACAGAGGTAAGGTGGTTACATTGCCATCCTTACTCTAACTTAATTCTTTTTTTAATTTAAATTTGTTATTAATTTCAATGAACATTTACAAAGGCTTTGGATTTCCATTCATTCATTGTTGTAGATTTGTCCCCTCTCAAGGCTACCCCCCACCAGACTCTTCTAACTCACTGATTCTCTGTGCCATCTCTTCGGTTTTGTTTTGTTTGTTTGTTTGTTTGTTTTTGTTCTACCAGATTGTTGGATATATTTTGGTTTTAATATTCTGGATTGCATTTTTATGACTTTCTGTTATTTCCAGCACTATGTTGGCTATATCCTCTCTGTCTTGTGATGAATTTTAACTTCTTGTACCTCTTTGTCCATATTATTCTTTCTTTAACCTTTTGTGTTTTCTTCCATAACTGTTCAAGTAGCTCCTCATCAGTATAATTTTTCTGGACTTTTGTCTCTGGCATATGTGCTTTTTTAATTATTTCTTCCATTATTTGCATCTTCTTCTTTAGCTATTTGAATAGCTCCACATCAACATAATTCTTCAGGTTCTCTCTATCTGGGGTATTCATTGGGTCTCCTTTTTTAGAATAAGGGTTATTTTGGTTTTTTTCATGATAACTGAGGCAGAGTGCACCTTTCTTGACATTATGTGAGTCTTTTCTTAGTAGATGTTAGGTTATTGAAACTATATCCTATCCTAGAATATGTCAATGTTTTGCGAAAGATCCTTATATTTGTTGTGCTTCTTGACCAAAGGCACATGGGGCTAAGGACCTAATAACAGTGATTTCTCCAATCACTTACCCAAAGTACCTGGATGAGAAACCAGGAAGCTTGTTGTTCCCTTCCAGAACTGATGTCTCCACCTCACTCAAGCCAATTGTGCTGTCTCCCTCCCTTCTGCTTGAGCTTAAGTTGTCCAGCACAGTGTAGCCAAATAGCAGTCATTTCCCCAAAGTACTTGAATGGGAAACCAGGAGGCCTGTTTTTACCTTCCAGAACTGATGTTTCCACCTCATTCAAGCTACTCCAGCTGTCTCGCTCCCTTCTGCTTGAGCTTATGGGGTCCTGTGTGGTGTAGATAAAAAACAGTACTTCCCTCAAAGTGCTGTGGGTGCAGAGCCACTTCCTGCCATGCAGCTACCACAAACTCTTCTAAACCCAGCTTCTCTATCAATGTACCATTCTAGTAATTTTTTAATAATTTTCAGCATAATTTTGCTAGTGTGTGATATTATTGATATTGTTCAAAATTTCCACACACTGTTGGGTCACCTTTTATTAGAATGGTGATAAATATTGTTCTCTTCCAGTGATTTGGCCAGATAGTTGTCCTCCAGATTTCTTGGTACAGCCTAGTGACCACATTCAAGGCAGCATCTATTTGCTGAAATATGTCAATTGGTCTTCCATCAATTACTGGGGTTTTATTTTTTGCCAAGACCTTCAGAGCAGCCTGAACTTTTTTCCTTCATTACCATTGCCCCTTGATCATATATTGTTACATGAAAGTCTTATGTATCAGGCAAGGGTGAAAAATATAGCATCAGAACTGGAGGAAGAATATCAATAACCTTTGCTATTTTAAAAACATACCCTTGCTTTCTAAAAGCGAGGGGAACTTGAAGCACTGGCTGCAGAAAGTTAAACACTGCAACCTTTAATATGGATTGCATCTCAACATCAAGAAAACAAAAGTCCTCGCCACTGGACTGATAGACACTTCATGATGGACGGAGAATAACTTGAGACTGTCAATGCCTTCATCTTACTTGGATCCAAAATCAATACACTTGGGACCAGAAATCAGAAGATTAGGAGATGAATTGCACTGTGAATCTTTGTAGTCAAGGATTTCTCCAAACTATTGAGGAGTAATGATATCAATTTGAGGATTAAAGTATGCCTGATTCAGGCCATGGTCTTTTCAGTCATTTGTTATCCATCTGTGAGCTGAGCAATGACTAAATAAGACAGAAGAATTCGTGCCTTTGAACTGTGGGGCTCAAGAAGAGTGATGAATATCTCATGGACTCTCAAAAGGACAAACTGATACATCTTGAAGAAGGTGCAGACAGAGTGCTTATTGGAGGCAGATGATAAAGCTTTGTCTCATATACTTTGGGCATGTTGCTAGGAGAGGTTAGTTGTTAGAGAGGGACATCATGTGTGGAAAAGAGGAAGGATGTTGAAAGAGATGAAGACCATCAACCAGATGGGTTGACATGGTGACTGTGGTAATGAGCTTGAGTGTGTCAGATTATGAGGATGGCACAGGACAGAACAGGGTTCAGATCTGGTTGGGTTTTTTTTATAGTTTCATGATGTATTGTACTTTACTTAAAGGCATCTAACAACAATCAGCAATGTGTAGCAGTTCCATTCTCCACACCTTCACCAGCCTGGTATCTAGTTAAACTTTGTTATGATTGCAGAAGGATAAGCAATCTCCTGCAGTGCCATTAACTGTTTCTTAAAACCCACAGGAGGGTCAGCTATAGATCAGTTCTTACTTGACAGCACAGAACTACAATAACATGGTTCCTGGGCTAGAAGAGTATCTTGTTGTTTTGATTTATATATCTTTGATATCTCATAGTCTTGAGCATTTCCTCCAGTGTTTCTTGGGTATATGAAAGTTTTCTTTGATGCAGTGTCTTTTCTTGTATTTTGCTTGCTTTACACATAATTCAAATTATTAATATTTCAACTATACTTTGGTCTTTTTTAATCATTGTCAAACTTTAACTTGTAGAAAATTGTTGATAATGTTAATCTATTTCCCTTTTGTCGTGATATCACTTATTGGTTTAGTCATGAGCATTTTTTCTTTGTATTAAAGGATGATAATGACAGCTATAATCTTTCACCTTCCTCAGTAAGTTCTTCAAGTCATAATCATTTTCAGCAAACAAGCAAATATATTCCCACTAATGGAATTGCTGGGTCAAATGGTATTTCTATTTGCAACTTTTTAAGAGAGTGCCATATAGCCTTACATAGTGGTTGTACCATTTTATACTCCCACCAACAGTGAATAAGGGTTCCACTTTCTCTGTAACCTTGACAGCATTTTTCAAGACAGTGCGGTACTGGTATACACATAGATCAAGGGAATAGAATAAAGAATCCAGAAATCAGCCCATCTACCTATCGTCAATTCATTTTTGACAAAGAAATGAAATCAGTTAAGTGGGAAACAAGAGCCTTTTTAACAAATTGTGTTGGCAAAATTTGAAAACTATCTGTAGAAAACTCAAGCAAGATTCACACATTACTTCATACACAAAACCCAACTCAAAATGGATTATAGACCAAGGACTAAAACCGAGGACTAAACATTTCATTAAAGAAAAGCTTGGAAGAAATCTAGAAGTCCTAATCCATAACATAGACAGTCTTCCAAGCATTCTAAAAAAATCTCCAACCAGGAAAGAATAAAATAGAAGAATGGCACCTTCTAAGAATCAAATCCCTATGCACATCTAAAAACTTCTCCAACAGAGTAAAAACAGAAGCCACAGATAGGGAAATAATATTTGGTAATGACATGTCAGATAAGGGATTTATATCTAGAATCTATAAAATACTTGAGCACCACAAGAAGATAAAGGTAAATAACTCAATTGAAAAATGGGCACAGGATATGAACAGACACTTCACCAAAGAAGACATTCAAGTGGCCAGCAAATATATGAAGAAATGTTCAAAATCCTTAGCTCTAAGAGAGATTCAAATGAAAACAATTGTGAGATATCATCTTACCCCAGTAAGAATAACAAAATTTAACAGAGCAATTCTTATTATACTTAGTACATCCCCAAATCAGCAAGTGTTATCAATTTTTCTGTGACTGTATTTGTCCAGGATAAATGTCAAATTGATTAATGAATCAAACATTTACTGTAATGTATTGCTTAGCTCTGAAGAGCAGAGTGGCATAAACTGACAAATTACAAATAAAGTTTCAAAAGAAACTGGTTGACTACATTGTACTGTTATCACTGGGTTTGAATTTTTTAAAAAAATTAATATTATAAAAATATAAAATAATATTTATTTTTTTGGGTTAAGTCTAAATAGCCTTAAAGGTTATACTGAAGGAATTAATAGTATTTCACTGTAGAAATATACATAAGTCATAACATGTTATGTGTCTTGAGTCACCTTTGAATCATAGTGACAATAGCTCTGAATTCTGCTCTGTCCTGAGCCACTGACTCTTACACATCTAATCCCACTGCCTCAGTTACCATGTCGACTATCTCACCCAGGGTCTTCCTGTACTGCACTGTCCCTCCTCCCACCAAAGTATGATGTCCTACAAAAATTAGTCCCTCCTGGCCATGTGTACAATGTTTGAGAGATTGAGCTTCTAAATCCTCACCTCCAAGGTGAAACTTGGTTCCACCCTTTCCAAGATATATTTATTTGTTCTCTCAGTTGTCCATGGTATGTATAATACTCTTAGCTAGCACCACAATTCAAAGGCATCGATTCTACTTCTGTTATCATTAGTCATTTTCCAGCTCTCTGATATATATATATATATATAGCAATTAATTGCAAAGACCATGATCTGGATCAGACACATACTAATTTCTAGACAAGTATTGTTGTTGTTATCACTTTAGAGAGGACTCTGACAGCAGACTTTTCCAGTGCAATTTGTCTAGACTTTTTTGACTGTTGGGTCAAGAGTGTTTATCGTTGACCTAAACAAGCAAAAACAACAACCTCAATCTCTTCTCTATCCATCGTAGTGCTGCCTGTTGGCCCAGTGCTGAGAATATTTACCTTATTAATGTTAGGCTTTAATCTATATTGAAGACTATAGTCCTTGACCTTCTGAAGGAGATGGTCCAAGTCCTCCAGTTTCAACAAGAAAGTTTGTATTACCTACATAACACAGGTTACTAATGAATCTTCCTCCAATCCTGATGCTACACTCCTCATAAATTTATGACCTCTTGAATGATCTGTTCTGCATACAGATTGAAAAGATATGGAGAGAAGATTCATTACAGACACATTTGTTTCCTAAGTTTGAGCCAAGTAATGGTTCCTTACTCTGTTCTGACGACTGTCTCCAGGTCCAAGAATAAGTTTTTTATGAGTACAATAAAGTTTTCTGGAGATACCATTCATCTCAAGCTTAGCCTCAATTAGTTGTGATCTACATAGTCAAATACCTCTGTATAGTCATGTTCTACATTCCAATCACTAAGATGTGCTTATAATTCCCCTCTTCCTTTCCATATTTGAGGGCTCAGTATCAGTAGCCATATCTGCTAGTCCATTCTGAGTGTAGGGAGATCTGGTGGCCTAATGGCAAGAAACTGCACTACAATCCTGAAGGCACATGGTTTGAAGCCACTGGCTATATCCTTCTCTCCTGGGAAGCCATCCTCTTGCATCAGCACCTGGCTGCAAATGGAAAACAAGCGGCATTAACTCACCAGAAGTCAATCCTGGAGTGGAAGTTTAAGAACAAGGACTTTTCTCAGGACTTTCCAGGAAAAGAAGCTGTACATGACAGTTGAACTTAACACCTTTAAATTGAAGTCATACTGGCTGCATCATAAGAGACTGATAGCAGCACGATATGTTCAGAATCACAGAAATCCTGATGGCTTGAGACTTAGGCCGTCACATCAGGGGCTGGTCAATGGGAGATGGGTGTTAAATGGTGTAAGTAAAAGTAGGAAAGGATGGTGGTGGAGTAGGGAAAGGGTGGATAAAAACAAAACAAAACAAATGTGTAGCAGGGATAGGCAGCAACATTGAATCTACTGGGCATTTTTATAACTGAGTAGATGTCTTTCATCTGATGTTTTCTTTTGAATGCTTCTCTGCCAGATACTACTATATATATTTAAATATTTCAGAGAGATTAGGAGATGGATTAGCCATCCACTTCCAAAATGGCAGGCCTTTGAAAACCCTATGTACAATAGAGCACACTTAGACTGTCACTTGGACTAGTCGACATAGCAATTGAGACTGAGATCTTAGAAATAGAAACACAGAGAAGGAGTAAGCAGACACTAGTGATTGGAATGTGGAATGTTAGGGGCACGAATGTAGGAAAATTGGACATTGTTAAGAAAGAAATGGAACACATAAATATTGACATACTAGGTATTGGTGAAATGAGATGGCTTGGCATAGGACATTTTGAATCAGATGATCATATGATTTACTATGAAGGGCATGAAAAGGTTAGAAAAAATGGGGTTGGTTTCATAATTTAAAAAGATAATTCTAGATCCATCCTGAAATACAATGTGGTGAGTGACAGGATAATATCCATACATATACAAGGAAGTCCAGTGAATACCACTATCATTCAAATATATGCACCAACAACTAGAGCCAAAGAGGAGGAAATGGATTATTTCTACCAACTTTTTCAGTAAAAAATAGATCAAACATGCAATCAAGATGCATTGATAATAATGGGAGACTGGAATGCAGAAGTTGGGAACAGGGAAGATGGATCAGTAGCTGGAAAACACGGGCTCGGTGAGAGAAATGAGGCTGGAGATAGAATGATAGAATGATAGAGTTCTGCACATTCAGTGATTTATTCATTGCAAATACCTTTTATAAGAAACAGAAGCACAGGCTATACACAGGGATCTCATCTGATAGTATGTATAGGAATCAAATCAATTGCATTTGTGGAAAGACTCACTGGAGAACCTTAATATCAGCAGTGAAAACCAGGCCGGGTGCTGATTGTGGGACAAACCACCAACTACTCATATGCAAGTTCAAGCTGAAATTGAGGAAAATTAAATCAAGTGCACAGGAACCAAAATTTGACCTTAAGTCTGTCTTACTCAAAATTCAAAACCATCTCAGGAATAGGTTTGAGGCCTTGAGCACCAATGAGCATAGACCAAATGAACTCAGGAGAATATAAAGAAAATCGTCCATGAAGAATACAAAAGATCATTACAAAGGCTGAAGAAGAAGAAAAGACCAAGATGGATGTTAGATGAGACTCAGTATTGCATTAGAGTGCGGAGAAGCCAGAGCTAAAGGAAGAAACCAAGAAATCAAAGAGCTGAAGAGAAAATTTCAAAAAGCAGCCTGGGACAACAAAGCAAGATACGATGATGAAATGTGCAGAGAGCTGGAGTCAGAAAATCAAAAGGGCCGAACTCGCTCAGGGTTTCTTAAGCTGAAGGAGTTGAAAAACAAATTCAAGCCATAGGTGGCAATACTGAAGGATCCTTTGGGTAAAATGTTAAATTATCCAGGAAATATCAAAAGAAGGTGAAAGGAATGCACAGTCACTGTATGAGAAGGAATTGGCTGACACAGAAGATTTTCATGAAATAACATATGAGCAAGAGCCTATGGTGATGGAGGAAGAAGTTCAAATTGCTCTGAAGGAATTGGCAAAAAACAAGGCCCCAGGCATTGACAGCATATCAATTGACATATTTCAACAAACAGACACTGTCCTGGAGGTGCTCACTAAGTTGTGCCAAGAAGTATGGAGGACAGCCAGTTGGCCCACTGACTGAAAAAGATTGATATTTGTTCCCATTCCAAAGAAAGGTTACCCAACAGAGTGTGGAAATTATCAAACAATATCATTGATATCACATGCAAGCAGAATTCTGCTGAAAATTATCCAAAAATGTTTGAAACAATATGTCAACAGAGAACTGCCAGATGTGCAGGCTGGATTTAGAAGAGGTGGTGGTACTAGCAATATTATAGCTAATCTTACATGGATGGATCTTGGAAGAAAGCAGAGAATACCAGAAGAATGTCTATCTGTGCTTCATTGACTATGCAAAGGCTTTTGACTGTGTGGATCATAACAAGCTATGGCTGACTCTGAGAAGAATGGGAATCCCAGAACATTTGATTGTGCTAATGTGAAACCGATACTTAGACCAAGAGGCAGTAATCAAAACAGAGCAAGGAGACACTACATGGTTCAAAATCAAGAAAGGGGTCCATCAGGGATGTATTTTGTCTCCATACCTTTTCAATCTGTATGCAGAACAGATCATCCAAGATGCTAGGCTGTACGAGGAGGGATGTGGTATCAAGATTAGTGGAAGAGTCATCAACAACCTACGTTATGCGGATGACACAACCCTGCTTGCTGAAACTGAGGAGGACCTGAAGCACTTGCTGCAGAAGGTCAAGGAGTGAATGCAGCGTCCTATATGGATTGAAGCTCAACATCAAGAAAACAAAGATATCACCACTGGGCCAATTTGCAGCATCAGTAAGGATGTTGAAGAGATTGAGATAGTTAACAGTTTTAGTTTGCTTGGCTCCACAATCAACACTCTTGGTAGCAGCAGCCAGGAAATCAAGAGATGAATTGTATTGGCAAAGTCAGCTGTGAGGGACCTCTCAAGAGTACTGAAGAGTAATGACGTCAAGCTGGAGACTAAAGTGCACCTGATCCAAGTTATAGTCTTCGCAATTATGTGCTATGCATCAGAGTATTGGACAATGAATAGGGATTATAGAAGGAGATTTGATACCTTTGAGTTGTGGTGCTGGAGAAGAGTGTTGAATATACCACGGACTGCTAGGAGAACAAAGAGGTCTGTCCTGGACAGGATGAAGCCAGAATGCTCCTTGGAGTCAAGGATTGTGAGGTTTTGTCTGACATAATTTGGGCATATCGAAAGGAGGGCCTGGTCCTTGGAGAGGGACATCATGTTTGGGAGAGTGGAGGGACAGTGCAGGAGAGGAAGACCTGGATGAAATGGATTTATTCTGTGACTGGAGTGGTGAGAATGAGTGTGTTTGAGATGACTAGGTTTGCACAGGATAGAACGGCATTTAGGGCTCTCATACATAGGGTCACTATGAGTCACAAGCGACTCGATGGCACATAACAACAACAACAAGGAGCTACTCCATGGAAGAAGGGTGGACAGTCTCCTTTTGTGCAATTAACTGCCTCCGAAAACCCACAGGAGGTTCACCTACGGGTTGGCTCTAACTCTGTTTTATACAACAACAAACACTCTAAGTGTGTTGTCTTGTACCTAGGGTTATTGAAGTTTTGTTATTTCAGAAGTGGATGGCCAATCCTTATCCCTAGTCTGTCTTAACTTTGATAACTCAGTTTAAGAACAATATCTCACAGACAAGGATTTTACAGAAATTAATAGATGAAAGATATTTCCCATTATTGAAGTAAAAAATAGATTCACTGTCACTCTCCCTCCACCCCCAACACTTCTCTCTTGACCCATCCCTTTCCCTGCTCCACCAGCATCCCCTTCCACTCTTGCCTACCAAATATCTCTCTCCTCCTACCTAATCTTTGTTATGATGGCTTAGGCCTCAGTTCACTTCTGTGATACATAACATCTTGCTCTGTTGGATGGTCTCTCTTGAGTTTAGGAGTCTCTAAGTCTAAATTCTAATTATTAGGTTTAGGGAAGGATTTCTGTCACAAACAGTTTTGAGGAAAATCCTTTGCCCCTGAGCTGCTTTTCCAGGTCTGAATTCTTTCTGACACGATAAATTTGCTAACAGTAACCTAACATATTAATATAAAAGTAGTTAAATTACAAATTGAACTTAGGCATATTCCCCTTTTTTTGACTGATCCTCTCCTTTACTAAACATTATGGAACTGGAAATTTTTGATAATATGTCCAAAGTATATAAGACAAGTCTCACCATCCATCCTTCAAAGGAATATTCTAGCTATACTTCTAACAAGGCACATTTGTACCTTCTACTGGCAGGCCACAATACTCTCATTGATTATATTTCTCCATACTTTTTCAATAGGTTGAATATATCATTTAAGAAGGTGAACTTTATAAAAAATTTGTTATCAAGATCAGAGGAAGACTCAAGAACAACCTTTGTGGTGCAGATAACCCAACCTTGCTCACCAAAAGTGAGGACAATTAGAAGACCTTGTTGCATAATATCAAGGATTACACCCTTCAATATGGATTGCATCTAAACATTAAGAAAACAAAATTCCTCAGTACTAGGCCAATGTACAATATCATAATAAATGGAAAAAATATTGAAGTTGTTAATAATTTCTTCTGACTCAGTTCCACTTCCAATGTTTTTGGCACTAGCAGTCAGGAAATCAAAATACAAGTTGCATTGAGAAAGTCTATTCTCAAGGACTTCTCCAGAATGCTACATAGCAAATATGTCAGTCTAAAAACTAAGATGTGCCTGATCCAAGCCACACTCTTTGTGTTTGCCTGCTATGCATCTGAAGGCTGGACAATAACTAATGATAAAAAGAGAACTGTTGCCTTTGAGTTGTGGTGCTGAAGAAAATTATTGTATATCTCACTTAATTCCATGAGAACAACCAGTCTAACCCGGATAAAATAAAACTAGGGTGCTCCTTGGAGACAAGGGTGGTGAAACTCTGTATCACGTACTTTAGACATAATATCAGGGAGGCCAGTCCTCGGAGAAGGAATTCATATGTGGAAAGTGGAAGGTAAGTGTAAGAGAGGAAGACTCAACAAGAGTTGGATTGGCATGGTGACTGTGGCAATAGAGTTAAGTGCATTGGAGATGGTGAAGTTGGCACAGGATAAGGCAAGATTCAGAGTCATTGTTTATAAGGTCACTATGAATCATAAGCAGCTCACTGGGACATAGTAACAATAACAACTATCATTCAAATACAACAATTTTCTTCAGTATTTATAATGAATTTTCTGGTTTTAACGTGCATATGAGGTAATTGAAAATACCATAGTTTTGAATCTGGCTCATCATAGTACTCAAAATGACATCTGTACTTTTCACACTTTAAGATGGTCTTTTGCAGCAGATATGCCCAATTAAATATGCTGTTTAATATCTTGACTGTTGCTTTCCAGAAGGTTGCTTGTGAGCCAAAAGAAAATGAACTTTTTTACGTCTTTTCTCAATGTCTCATGATATAGCCTATTCATCCATTTTTTCAGGCTTTTTTGTTTGTTTGTTTGTTTACATGCAAACTATATTAAAGGCCACAATCTTGAGTGTATCAAGTCCCTTTTACATTCAGTAAACAAGATGGTGTCATCTGCACACCACAAGTTGTTAAGGAATCCTCCACTAATCCTAATGTTCTTAAGGAATCTTCCACTAGTCCTAGTTTCATAATTTTAGATATATGGTATTTGTCTTTAAACATTCTGTTACAATAATTTATTTTATCTCCTTCCTAAGCTGTCCTTTGAAATTTTCTGTTCCATCTTTTATTTCATTATTTCTTGGCTATAGCAGTCAAGTATTAATATTGTGTGTATTCTCCTCATGGTCATATGCTTAAAGAAAGGTGTTTCTTTACTACTGAATGATTAATAACCCAAACCAATTATGCTGGACTGGTAAGCTTTGATGGTGAATGTTTCACAAATTGTCATGTGATCCCTTCTGGTCAATGGGGCATAAAAGCAATCTTGCTAATACACATTTAAAAGAACTTTTTCTCTCACTATGACATAAATACACAAGGACATCTGTTTTTCTTTCTGAATAATATTATGATTACATTTGATTCTGAAGCTCCATCAACTATTTTGTCACCCTTTAAATCTGCATCCTTCAAATTTATGGAACAAAAAATATCAACTTCAAAGTAAACTGAAATTTTATTTTCCCCATTCAATTAAATGTCTCAGAAACAAATGGATAGTCAATATTGTTCTCCAATACCACAGTTCAAAGGCACCATGTACTATTGTACATAGAGTTACTATGAGTCATAGGTGACTTGAGGTCACATAACAACAACAACAAAGTTTCTAAGATTTCTGGATATGTTTTTAAGACTCTTGAATATCACTGGGGGTTAAAATTCCTTTGCATTAAAAAATGTAGACTTTTAACAACTTTTAAAAAGTTCAGAATAATAAGTAATTTATCACAGTCATTTTATATCTCTGACTTTTGATAATACAACCCACAGGGAATATGAGGTCAATTTTGAAATCTTACAAGGTTATGAGTTTTAATCAAGAATTCTACTTCCCCTATATCTCTCTGTTTGGTTCCTACAAGTACACATTAATACCTGTAAAAATAATTAAAGTAAGATGTTTAACAGAAGGTAGAGAGGGACGTGAGTAAGAATAGAAACACAGAAGTCATTTATTTGATGACTACAATATGTGCCTCGAGTAAGCTTTCATCTTTCCTACGACATTTTAACATCTATATTATAATTAAAATATTCCTGGACATGGTTAGTTTCTATGTAATCTAAATACAGTATTTTTCTGCAAAACAAACCTCAAAAATAAAAACAAAACACTAATCTGTAATAAGTAACTGATACTTCTCATTCACTAAAAAACTTTCAAATCAATAAAATAAATACACATGGATATAACAGCATTGTTAGTAATACTAAGACCACATATTCTGATGGATTTTAACTGGTTTAATACAATGATCTCTCTAACAAAGAACATATAAATTCAAATTATGTATATATAACTAAACCAAACCAAATCAATCTGATTCATTGTGAGCCTCCCTCAAGTTTCCGAGCCTGTAATTTTATTAATTGACTGTGGATTTAATCTGCTAACCTTTTGATTAGCAGTCCATCACATAACACACTATGCCACCAAAAAGATGTGTGTGTGTGAGTGTAAGTGTGTGTGTGTGTGTGTGTGTGTGTACTTGATAAGAAAGCTAGTGGCCTAGTAGTAAGAACCTGCACTGCAATCCCAAAAGCACACAGTTCTAATCACTAGCTGTATGAAAGAGGAACAATCTCCACCAGTAAAATTAACTGCCTATGAAAACTAACTGGAGGGTCAGCTACGGGCCAGTTTGCACTCATCAGTACATGTCAATAATAACATCTTAATATATATAAACTCTGGACATCCAGTGAGTAAGAAGTTGTTCTGTAAACCCAAAGGCAGCAATTTGAACCTATAGGACAAAGAGGAGCAATCCTCTCCTGTGTCTAAAGAGCGTCTGAAAACTCTCTGGAGGGTCAGCATGGGTTGGATTAAACTTGAAAGCAATGATTTTTTTAACACACACACACACAAACACTTATTGTGTTGTTAACTGCCTTTGAATAGATTATGCTTTATAGCTACCTAATGAACAACAAATTTGAATCTTGGTCTATCCTATGAGCCATCTTCACTGTCTCTGATATGCTGGAGCCCGTGGTTAAAATCATTGTGTGATTAATTCTACAGAGATTCTTCATCTCTTTTTCTGATACTGCACCATGAGGTCTTTTTCCAAGAATTGAACCCTCACGATAACATACCAAAAACAAGTTTGAGAAGTTCCTGTACTAAAAAGCAAAGATTTCTGTCTTCTTTAAACATATAGGAAATATTCAGTATTTATCTTCAACATCATAATTCAGACTTCAATTCTTCTTCTGTCATCCTTATTCGTTGTCCACTTTCAGATGGATAAGAAGGAATTGAAAAACTTGGTTTGACTCAGGCAAATATCTTTAAATTGACATCCTTGATTTTTTTTCATTGCAAATACCTTTTATTTTTTTAATTAATAAATTTTATTCATTTTAATGAACATTTACAGAGATTTTGGGTTTTCAGTAATTTATTGTTGCACTATTTTCTCTACCCTCCTCCCCACTTTGTTCTTCGTTTTTTACCCCCTTGAAAGTCTTTTAATTGTCCAATTGCCACAGTGCTTTTCAAAGCCAGTTCTGATTAATCTCCTTTGTCAGTGTTTCCTTTGCCATTCCCTATCACTCCTCCCTGAGAGAGACTTCATCTGATTCATAAGGAAAGGGGGATGGCATATTCTCATAGCTACTTCCTGCTGAAAAGAGACGCTGTAGGTTTCAGGGTGAAGATCTTCTCTCACTACTCTAAAGGGCCACTTTGGCAATAGGAAACATATAGACTATTATGGAGATTGATTTTGGAATTTAGATGCACTGTTATCAATTGTGCTTAGCTGTACATGTTCATATCCTTGAAGATGTATCATGGAATGTTGCAGCCTAGAAGACACTAATTTAACTAACAAATCGAAAGTACATGAGTCAAAAATTAAAAAGCAATAATATTCCAAGTAGAGGTTCTAATAGTGGCACAAATCAAGTTACAGAGGGAAGGTAGTTCTTACAATAAAAGGCCTATTGACTAGCACTTTGTCTATTATAGTATAAAGGTTAGGAACCACAAGGTGTAGAGGCTCAACTATGTCATTTATTGTTCTTAAGTCCTGGACCAAATTCCATCTACCACTGGGCTGCTTTACAACTTGGAAGTCTGCATGCAAGGCAGAGGTGAAGTAAGGAACTGCTTATGAGGTTTTCCGTCCATTCCAACAACTAAGAGATAGTGAGGAGAGTTGGGACCGCAGAAGGCTTTTAGGACCAAATAGTAGGCTCTTGTGTCCAGGAGAAAATGAATATACTTACCACTACTGTTAAGCTCACCCACAGCTCTTCTCGGAGGATCTGAATTGTTGAAGTGTCCTCCTTTGTTTCCAGCTGGGAGCTGGGGCCTGTCAGTCCTGTCAGCCATGAGGACCTGATGTGGGCCACCCTTGGCCAAGTGTCTTTCAGAGCCACACTTAAAGCAAGTGAGTGGGAGCTTCCTCTCTACTCCCTTGCCTATCTGTGGCTCTCGTCTGTGACACTGTCTACTGAAGTGGCCCAGCTTTCCACAGTGGAAGCAATTCTAACCTCCTTTATTACCTTTGGGTGGCACTGTATATGAGTAAGAATTTCTTTTCCAGAAACAGGCTCTAAACTGGCAGCAATAGCTGCCCCAATAATTTTGGCCATTCTCTGGTCTTTTCAATTCCCTCTGTATCCCAGTTGTTAAAAAGAGGGAAAAGTTTAAACAAATGTATAACAAATAATTTTGAACATTATAATCTTTTAAGATTAAGGCTATAAATATTAACAATATCATCATTTCCAATCCAGAGATACATGTTCCAATGCAATTCCTATTTTCCGTAAATGATTTTGATAAGACAAATGTTGTAAATGTGGATACATTTCCACTGTTCCTCCTCCATGCCACGATATAGTGTTATTAGCATAAGCAGTTATAAATCCATTGCCATCCTTACTCTAACTTAATTTTTTTTAATTTAAATTTTTTTATTAATTTCAGTAAAACTTTACAGAGGCTTTGGATTTCCATTGATTCATTGTTGCACATTTGTCCCCTCCCAAGACTCCTCCCCCCCCCGAACACTACCCTCTTGTAAAGTAAAAGAAAAATTCTTTCATTGTTTTACAAACAATCCCCCAGGTCCAGTCCATGATGCAGCCATTGCTCTAGACTCCTGTCATGACAGAAATACTTAATCACATACCTCTTCCAAACAGTTCTCTCCCTCGACTGTTACAGTGCAGTATACATTATGGAACCCATCTTACTCAGTCTCTCCCCAACCACAAGGTCAGTCCTCTTTTACAACAGTTGCACCATGCAATATTTGTCCATTTGTGACTGTGATATTTCACTCAGTGCAATGTTCTCCAGAGTCAACCATTTTGAATAATTTTGCATGAGTTCCTTGTTTTTCAATGCAGCATAGTATTCCATTTTGTGTATGTACCACAACTTCTCTATCTATTCGTTTGGTGATGGGCACTTAGGTTGTTTCCAACTCCTTGCTATTGTGAACAAAGCTGCAATAAGCATGGGTGTGCATATATCTGCTTGGATGTCGTTATGGTCTCTTTGGGGTATATTCCCAGTAGTGGAATTGCTGGGTCAAATGGTATCTCTATTTGCAACTTTTTGAGAAAGCACCATACTGCTTTCCACAGGGGTTGCACCATTTTACACTCCCCCCAACTGTGAATAAGGGTTCCAGTTTCTCCACAACCTCGCCAGCATTTGTTGCTTGCTATTCTGTTAAATTTTGCTATTTTGACTGTGGTGAGATGATATCTCATAGTTGTTTTAATTTGCATCTCACTAGGAGCTAGGGATTTTGACCATTTCTTCATGTGCTTGTTAGCCATCTGAATGCCGTCTTCGGTGAAGTGCCTGTTCATATCCTGTGCCCATTTTTCTATCGGATTATTTACCTTTATCTTGTTGTGGTGCTCAAGTATTACATAAATTCTGGATATAAGTCCCTTATCTGATATGTTATTACCAAATACTTTTTCCCAGTTGGTGGCTTACCTTTTTACCCTGTTGGAGAAGTTTTTGGATGTGCATAGGGATTTGAGTCTTAGAAGATCCCGTTCATCTACTTTATCTTCTCCTGGTTGCAGGGTTTTCAGGGTACTTGGAAGAATGTTTATACTGTGGATTAGGACTTATAGTGTTGTTCCTAGCTTCTCTGTAATGAAGTTTATAGTCCTTGGTTTTAGTCCTAGGTCCATGATCCATCCTGAGTTGGTTTTTGTGTATGGAGTGAGGTGTGGATCTTGCTTGAGTCTTTTGCAGATACTTTTCCAATTTTGCCAACACCATTTGTTAAAAAGGCTGTTGTTTCCCCACTTGACTGATTTCATCTCCTTGTCAAAAATCAGTTGACCATAGATAGATGGGCTGATCCCCAATTCTCAATTCTATTTCATTGATCTATGTGTCTGTCATTGTACCAGTACCATGCTGTTTTTACCACTATGGCAGTGTTGTAGGATTTTAAATCAGGGAGTGATATACCTCCTACCATTCTTCTATTCTTAAGGAGTGCTTTGCTTATTCAGGGCTTCTTTCCATTCCAAAGGAAACTGGAGATTGCCTTTTCTACCTCGTTGAATAATGGGATTGGTATTTGTATTGAGATTGCATTAAATGTGTAAATTGCCTTTGGTAGTATTCCCATTTTCACAACATTGAGTCTTCCTATCCATGAGCAAGGGATATTCTTCCACTTTTCAAGATCTCGTTTTATTTCTTGTAGTAATGTTTTGTAATTTTCTTTGTAAAGGTCCTTTGTGCTTCTGGTTAAGTTTATTCCAAAGCATTTAATCCTGTGATTAGCTATTGTGAAAGGTATTGTTTTTCTTTGTTCCGGCTCTGTATTCTCTTTGTCGCTGTAGAGAAATCCAACTGATATTTGTATGTTGATCTTGTAACCTGCCACTTAGCTAAATTAGCCCACTGTGTCCAATAGTTTTCTTGCTGAGTCTTTAGGGTTTTCTAAGTATACTATCATGTCATCAGCATAGAGGGATAATTTTACCACCTCATTGCCAATTTGGATACCTTTTATTCCCTTCTCATGTCTTATTGCTATCGCTAAGACTTCCAAGGCAATATTGAATAAGAGAGGTGATAGTGGGCATCCTTGCCTAATTCCTATTCTTAAAGGGAATGCCTTTAACCTCTCTCCGTTGAGAACAATGTTGGCCCTTGGGTTTTCATAAATACTTTTTACTATGTTGAAGAAATTACCCTCTAATCCTATTTTGTTGAGTGATTTAATCAGGAAAGGGTGTTGGATTTTTTCAAAGGCCTTTTCTGCATCAATTGGTACTATCATGTGGTTCTTGTTCTTTGTCTTGTTAATGTGATGAATTACATTAATTGTTTTTCCTTACATTGAACCATCCTTGCATACCTGTTATGAATTCCACTTACTCATGGTGAATTATTTCTTTGATGTACCATTGGATTCTATTTGCCAGTATTTTATTCAGGATTTTTGCATCAATGTTCATGAGAGATAGTGGTCTATAGTTTTCTGTTTTGGTAGTGTCTTCTCCTGGCTTTGGTATCAAAAATATGTTTGCTTCATAGAATGAATCTGGGAGGATTCCATCTTCTATTTTCTAAAATAATTTAGGTAGAATTGGTAATAGTTCTTCTCTGAATGTTTGATAAAATTCACTTGGAAAATCATCTGGTCCAGGGCTTTTGTTGGTTGGAAGTTGTTGTATTACCTTTTCAATTTCTTCTTTTGTAATGGGTCTGTTCAGATGTTCAATTTCGGTTTGTGTCAGTTTAGGTAGGTTGTGTTTTTCTAAGTATTTGTCCATTTCCTCTA
>NW_006399784.1:8509824-8510415 GCF_000299155.1 Elephantulus edwardii | reverse complement strand
CTCTAGTTTTTATAATTTCAGTTTTTTTAAAGGGTGTCAGGTTTTCTTGCTGTTCTTTATCAATTTGCTGGAGATATTGGGTTGGAGAGTCAAGAGTCTGTTTTTCCTGTATTTTGATGTGTTTGCTTATTGCTATAAATTGACCTCTGATTACTGCTTTGGCTGTTTCCCAGTGGTTTTGGCAAGTGCTGTTTTCATTGTCATTAATTTCAAGAAACTTTTAAATTTCATTTTTTGTTTCTTCTACTTCCCAGTCATGTTCAAGCAAGGTGTTGTTCAGCTTCTAAATACATGTTTTTTTTTTCTCCTTTATCATACTATTATTAATGTCTAATTTTGTAGCATTATGATCTGACAAGATTATTTCTATGTTTTTTAATTTATTGATGCTTGCCTTGTGACCTAGAACGTGATCTATTCTAGAGAATGTCCCATGCACATTGGAGAAGAAGGTATACTGTGCTTTTTTGGGATGCATTAGTCTATAAATATCTATAAGGTCAAGTTGGATTATTGTGTGGTTTAATTCTTCAGTATCTCTGTTGAGTTTTTTTCTGGTAGTTCTATCTTTTCTTGAGAGGGGTGTATTGA
>NW_006399784.1:8505401-8508857 GCF_000299155.1 Elephantulus edwardii | reverse complement strand
CTGGGAAGTTTTCCTCTAGTAATTCTTCCACAACTTTTTCAGTGCCTTTACTTGCTTCTTCCTTTTCTGGGATTCCAATGATGTGCATGTAATTTTTCTTGATGGTGTCCCACATTATTCTTAGGTTTTCTTCTTTTTCCTTCTTTTTTGAGTCTGCTTCTTGCTCTAGCAGATCAGTGGTGACAATTTTGTCTTCAATTTTACTGCTTCTGTGTTCCATCTCATCAACTCTGCTCATATGTCCCTCCATCATGTTGACAGCTTCTGAAACATTGGACCTTATATTTTGAATGGTGGATTCTTTTTTTTCCAGTGCCACTAATGCCTCATCTGTTTTCTCTGCAATGTTCTGCATTGTTGTTTTTTTTGTTGTTGGTTTTTGGTTTTGGTTTTGTTTTTTGTTTTTTTTTTTTTTAGCTCCTCCTGGTCTTTGCTTGTAGTATCCTGTAATTTATCAAATTTGTCTTTCATCCATTGGATATATTCAGTCACTCCTCTTTTAAATTCTGTGTCAGAAAGTTCCATGAGACTTTCTGGGCTCAGGGAGTCCATTGATACTGTGTCGCCCTTTGTGAGTGACATCTTGCTTTGCTCTTGTGTATTGTGTGGGATAGTTTGCTTTCTTCGTGACATTGATATGTTCTTGATCTGAATACAATGCTCTTGATATCAGTTGGGCAGCTACTGAACTTGTGTGTTTCTCTGAATTTCTGACTTCAGAGAAATGTCAGTTCAGAGCCTGCTAGGGCAATCTCTTTTTGGTAAGACAGGTCATGGTCCTCCCGGTTAAAGGCAAGTTGATTGCCCAGACGTGTAGGCACTGGTGTGGAGCCAAATGGGGTGAAGCAGGCAAAGGGTTGGGGTGATTGCAAGGGCACGTCAAACACTTGGGGGACCTTGCTCAAACCTCTGCTGTCTCAGTGGACTCACGATTGGTGTCCCTACTCAAATTTCTGCTGTCCGTTTCCTACCCAATGGTTTTCACAATATTCCCCGCCTGGTGGCTCTTACACAGGTGCCCTCACACAATAGCCCCTGCTCCAGCAGAGTCCTGGATCCAACAGGATCCAAAAAGTCAAGGTGAAATTCCCACCGACCCACTAACCTCTGGCTGGTCTGCAGAGTCCACAGAAGCCAGCTTTCTGGCTCATTTTGGGCAATTGGTGTAGCCCAAGAGAGCTCGGCCAAATTCCCCACCAGTGAGCATGCCCTAGGTGCTCTCCCAGGTAATCAGCAATGCCCGAATAAAACCAGCCCAGATCCTATCGGCAGTTCTCCTGCCAGATTAGTTCCACAGCAGCTCGGCTGATAGCTCCCGGCAATGGCTGGATCTGGGGTGGTGCCCTGAGGTCACAGGGCTGTGATGGGGGCTGAGGTGCGTGGTTGTGGCACTGCAAGGGGGGCGGGGGAAGGGGAGGAAAGTAAGAGACTAGGGGGCCAAAGGAGCACAGGGCTTGGACACTTCCACCAAGAGGTAGGGGGCGGGGCTTGGGCGCTGCTGGGGGTTTATGCACCTGGCACCCTGTGTGTTGGGGGTCACGCAGGCACAGGCCGCAGGGGTCTCACACAGTGGCGGGTAGTCCTCACTCCTCTGGGGTCCCGCGGTGTTAGCTCTTTTGGAGTTCCGTGGTGGCTGACAGACTGTTGCTCTTCCTGGGTCTCTTCCCAGCCCAGCTTAGCAGTGGCGTTCCAGCTGGGACGGCGTTCTGGCTCACATCCTTGCTTTTTAACGCTTTCAAGTGGTTCTTTAGAATTTTTTTCTCTCTCTCTATGTGTGTGTATATGTGTGTGTGTGTGTGTGTGTGTGTGTGTGTGTGTGTGTGTACACGGACTGTGAGACCAGTCTGCACCTCCTCTTGGAGGCAAGGATTCTGAAGCTTCATCTGACATACTTTGGACACATTACAAGGCAGAACTAGTCCTTGGAGAGGATGTCATGCTTGGGGAGGGTGGAGGGATACCACAAGAGAGGAAGATCCTTGGTAAGATGAATTGATTCAGTGACTGGAACAGAGGGGTAGGTTTGTCAGAAACAGTAAGATTGGTACAGGATAGAGCAGGATTTAGGGCTATTTGTACATAGGGTTGCTGTGAGTCACAGGTGACTCTACGGCATACAACTTCTGTGAATTACGATCTGTTCCTTTGAAATAGCAAGCTAACTTCTTTTCTGTTTTCATTGATAATTGTCTACTCAAAATATGAATGAGATATAATCATTGGAGGTATAAAAACAAGCAGTCAATGGAAAAATTCCCATACTCTTCTTTCTAATAATCTCATACAGGTTAACAACAACAACAACAACAAAAATAAAGGAGAGAAAAAAAAAGCTGAAGAATTTCTCCAGAGGTGACAGAAAAGATGCCTAAGGAATTGGAAATTATGTTGGTAATGTAATGGTCTATGTAACCTCATGAGCTGTCAAATCCTAGACTGCACAAGACTAATAGCTCTTTTATAAAGCATTTCTTTTAGTACTGCTCCCCAAACTCAAAGGCACAGAACACTAGCTATTTAAGGGAAAAGTG
Source organism: Elephantulus edwardii (assembly GCF_000299155.1). Classification (NCBI taxonomy): domain Eukaryota; kingdom Metazoa; phylum Chordata; class Mammalia; order Macroscelidea; family Macroscelididae; genus Elephantulus; species Elephantulus edwardii. The sequence continues at coordinate 8,506,326 of NW_006399784.1, read as the reverse complement.
ATAAAGACTCACTTACTTAAGTTGATAAGCTTTCTTGGGAGTAGTGTTTTGATTCTGAAACAAGTCACAGAACTCATTAGCAGAACCAATGACAATGATAATAGACTATGACTATCTTTAATTGTCCTTCTGTTGTGCTATGCATTTAAAGGCCACAAATGAAATGAAAGTTTTGTTGGTGATTTAATGCCAGGATTTGAGTTTTAAAGTAAGATAATCTCACACCTCTAACAAGATCAGTTCTGCATTAGACACATGCCCTGGATCACCTTCAGAAATGGTATCGACCACAAAAAATGCAAACACTTTAAAGCTACTGCTTTTGCAAACAAATTACAGGTAACTATCATTTAATATGCAAAGATATTAAGGTTATTTTTCATGAAATATTAAGCATAAATGTTGGCTTCAAACCTTGCATTTGATTCAAGTGCATTTTGGAGTTTAAATGTATCAAAAGGTTTTAAACTTCAAATATCATTACAAACTGCAAAACTTTAAAGCTGTTTACATGATGTAGAGAACTAGTTCCTCATCTTTAGAAGTATATATAATGTGTAAGTAAGCAAATTTGGTATTATGGTTTAATTTTATAAATGTGTAAGAAGGAACTATTGCATTGGTTTTGTTTTTAATACAAATTCCAGAAACTCATAAACAAAGTTAAGCTTCCTTGTGCAATGTTGTTGCTGTGTACCATAGACTCAGAACCAATGCATAGCTGACCCTCCAATGAGTATTTAGAGGCAGTTCATCACAGGGGAAGAGATTGCCTGTTTTTCCATGGAGCAGCTGGTGGCTTGTACCATGCCTTTGGGATTGTAGCACAGGTTCTTGACACTAGGCCACCAGAGCTTGTTCCTTGTGCAATATGGACTCGACTCTTACATCAGAAAGGCATACCTTGAATGGGAGATATATATTT
>NW_006399784.1:8504184-8505301 GCF_000299155.1 Elephantulus edwardii | reverse complement strand
TGTTGTTATTGTTGATTACCTTCAAGTCGAGCATGACTCATAGTGACCCCATTAACAAAAGGTCTGAAGTCCTTCTACACTATCAACATTTATTAAAGTTCATAGAGTTTCTGGAGGCGTTTTTTGTAGAAGTGGATGCCATTTCTGCTTCCAAATATTTATATATATATTTGTTGTGTGTTGCTGTTCTGACTGGGGGTAGAGGCTGAGGCCTGCTCGAGGGTATGACTTTAAAATCTCCTTGATGAGGTGGTGGGCTAGTGGGCTGGGCTGGGCCGGCCTGAGGCCTTGGGACTTTGGAGTCTCCTTCTACTCTGGAAGTTGGCTTGCTTGCTGGCTGATGTCTTGGTGGTTATCTCGCTTTGGTGGCAGTCGGGCAAAGGAAGTTTCTGGGGTCAATTTGTTGTGTGTTACTGTTCTGACTGGGGGCAAAGATCAAGGCCTGCTCGAAGGTGTGACTTTAAAATCCTATAGGGTCCTCAGTTACCCATGGTCTATAGTGTTTGGTGGAGCACTTTGATTATAACAAGCTTGGAAGCAGGAGTGGCATCCACTTCCATAATAGCTTGTCTCTGGAAACCCTATAAACCCGGAGAAAGGATGAAAACTATACAATTGTCCAGGTCTTTCATTCAAAGGGTCACTATGAGGCACCGACAACTTCATGGCACTTAAAAGCAACTACAACATATATATTTTATGTATATGTGTGTGTGTATATTTGTGTGTGTGTGTGTATAATATATGTATGTGTGCGTATATGTGTGTGTGTACTTGAAATACTTCAGCTTTTATATATTATTATTGTTGTTATGTGCTGTCGAGTCGCTTGCAACTCATAGAGAATCTGTGTATTACAGCCCTAAACCCTGCTCTATCCTGTGCCAATTGCACGGTCTTCAAAACATCCATCCTGATTACCCCAGTCACTGAATCAATCCACTTCATAGAGGGTCTTCCTCTCCTGCGCTATCCCTCCACCTTCTCAAGCATGAAGTCCTTCTCCAAGGACCAGTCCCTCTTGTAAATAAGTAAAAATATATAATATATATGTGTGTATGTATGTATGTAGGTGTATATGTATATGTGTGTGTGTGTGTGTGTGTGTGTGTATATA
>NW_006399784.1:8476075-8503399 GCF_000299155.1 Elephantulus edwardii | reverse complement strand
ATACATTTTCCTCCTTACATCCCCCTCCCCACCCACCGGCCCCAATTCACTTGGAGGTAAGAGGGTGAAAACCACTTTGGAACAAATGAAGGAAAGAATTGTTTGGAAGAAATATATGATTGAGCATTATTTACATGACAACTGTTCAGAATTAGAGGTGCACAGCAAGGTAGACTGGAGAAGGAGGGAAGAAATTGTCTTTTAGTTTCTTGACTGCTGCTAACACAATAATTGGTTGTGAATGAAAGATGTGGTGTTAGGACTTTTGAGGAAGGCTTTTCTATCCATTTCGTTGGAACCTTCAAACCCCCAAGGGCATGCATCGTCTCCAATTACATCAAATGCAGACATGTGACATGCCATTAATCAGAATTAATCCACATTTGTTAACACCTGTGAGAGTGACAATAGAGAAAGGACTATAGAGAATTTAGTCTGTGGAATTTTTACTTTAGACTGTAGAGAGTCTGTGGCAAAGAAGCTAGACTCATCCAGCAGGAGTCAGGACAAGGGCCCTGGAGGACCTCAAAACCAGGAAAGAAGGAGGAGAGAAAGTAGTACTTGTCCATCAGAGCCAGAGGCTCTTGTGTCAAAAGATTCTGTGCCAGAGGTATTTTGCTATTGACTGAGAAGCTGCCTGCATTACTTGAGGTGCTATATCTTGCTGTTGACAGAAAAGCAATATGAACTAATTGTGTGATTGTGTTTTGTTGTTGGATGGACTGGGACTACTATTTACTAAATCTGGATTTTCACAGTATGATATCCTTTGCCTTTCCCCATCCCCTACCTGTTTCCCTCATAAATTCCACAACTCTGAGTAAAAAGAGATCTTGTAAAATCTCTGGTCACTTGCAAAGAATTCTGGGCCCAGTAATAAGCAGAGTAGGTGCAATAGAGTTTGGGTGCATGTCTAAAACTATAGGAATCAGTTTTACATAGTAGATGTTGTTGATGGTGACAGTTTGGCTTTGTATAGTTAGTTGAGATCAGGCTCAGCCAGCCTTTTATTGCCATGACTCCTTTTACATAAGTAAAATGAAATAATTGATATTTTCCATTTTTTTTCTTCATCTATCATGATTTTGTAAGCAATGAGAAGAAGGCGACAAATTTGGAGGAATACTCATCAATAACCCATACCGTGAAGATAACTCAATTGTGATTGCAGAAAGTAAGGGAGATTTAAAACCCTTACTGAATGTTATGGTTGTTGTTGTTATGTGCCGTTGAGTCGCTTGCGACTCATAGAGAACCTATGTACAACAGCCCTAAACTCTATTCTGTCCTGTGCCAATCTCATTGTCTCCGACCCACTCATCCCAATTACGCCAGGCACCAAATCAATCCATCTCCTAGAGGGCCTTCTCCTCCTGCTCCTGCCCTCCACCCGGTCTTTCCTTACAACATGACCAAAGTATGTCAAACAACGCCTCAGAATTCTTGCCTCCAAGGAGCAGTCTGGTTTAACCCTCTCCAGGATGAACCTGTTTGTTTTCTTAGGGGTCCATGGTACACTCAATACTCTTCTCCAACACCAAAGCTCAAAGGTATCAATTCTACTTCTATATTCCTCAGTCATTGTCCAACTCTCTGACACATAACAAGTGATTGAAAAGATCATGGCCTGTATCAGACGCACCTTAGTCTCCAGAGAGACACCATTGCACTTCAGTACTTTAGAGAGGTCGCTAACAGCAGACATTCCCATCACAATATATCTTTTAATTTCCTGGCTGCTGGTGCCAAGAGTGTTGATTGTAGAGCCAAGCAGACTAAAGCTGTGAACAATCTCAATCTCTTCATCATCCATCCTGATACTGCCAATTGGTCCAGTGGTGAGAATCTTGTCTTCTTGACATTGAACCTCAATCCATATTGAAGGCTCCAGTCCTTGACTCTCAGCAGCAAGTACTTCAGGTCCTCCTCAGTTTCAGAGAGCAGGGTTGTGTCATCTGGATAACCTAGATTGTTGATAGATCTACCAATCCTGATGCTGCATTTCTCCTCATAGAGCCCAGCTTCCTGGATGGATCATCTGTTCTGGTTTTTTTCTGGTTGAAAAGGTATGGAGACAGGACACGTCCCTGGCATATGCCCTTCCCAGTTTTGAACTATGCAGTGTTTTCTTGCTCTGTTCTGATGACTGCCTCTTGGTTGAAATATAGGTTTCACATTAGCATGATCAAGTGGGAGGATATCAAGGGTATCATTCAAGAAGAGTGCAAATGTTCATTACAAAGACAGAAGAGGAAGAAAAGACCAAAATGGATGTCAGAAGAAACTCTGAATATTGCATTGGAGCGCATAGGAGCCAAAGCACAAGGAAAAATTCAAGATACTAAAGAGCTGAATAAAACATTTGAAAAGGCAGAGCAGGATGACAAAGTAAAATATTACATATTACAATGAAATGTGCAAGGAGCTAGAGTCAGAAAATCAAAAGAGCCAAACTGGCTCAGCATTTCTTAAGCTCAAGGAACTGAAGAATAAATTCAAATGTTGAGTTGCTATAATCAAGGATGCTTTAGGCAGAATATTAAATGATCCAGGAAGTATTAAAAGATGGAAAGAATATATTGAGTAATTGTAGCAAAAGAATAGGCACACACAGAAGAATTTAATGAAACAATGAAACAACATATGAGCAATAGCCTATGGTGATGAAGGAAGAAGTTCAAGCTTCTTTGAAGGAAATAGCAAAAGATAAGGCCCCAGGAATAGATGGTATACCAATTGACATATTTTACCTAACAGACGCTCCCCTGGATGTGCTCACTAAGCTGTTTCAAGAAATTTGGAGAACAACCACTTGGCCAATTGACTGGAAGAGATCTATATTTGTTCCCATTCCAAAGAAAGGGGACCCAACAGTGTGGAAACTATAGAGCAATATCGTTGGTCTCACATGCAAGCAAGATTCTACTAAAGATTATCCAAAAATTACTGGAACAGCTTATCAGCAGAGAACTGCCAGAAGTCCAGGCAAGGTTTAAAAGGGGTCGTGGTCCTAGGGATATTGTAGCTAATGTTAGATGGATCTTGGTTGAAAGCAGGGAGTACTAGAAGAATGTATATTTGTGCTTCATTGATTTTGTCAAGGTGTTTGACTGTGTGGAGCATAACAAACTGTGGCTGACTCTGAGAAGAGTGGGAATCCCAGAACACTTGATCATGTTAATGCGAAACTTACTGAATAGGATGATAAATTACAGCCTTCCATATGGGTTTCATCTCAATTTCCGTTTTCTATACATTTCAAAACTATAAGCTTCCATCTGGATTACATTTAAATATTCATTTTTTTTTGTCTCTTTCCTCATCACTGGACCAAGAGCTAACATTGCATTAGATGAGATGGAGAAAAGATTGAAATTGACAGTGATTTCTTCTAATTTGTGTCTACAATCAACATACATGGTAACAGCAGTTAAGAAATCAAGACTCACCACATCGAGAGAATCAGCTGTCAAGATGCTTTCCAAAGTGCAAAATAACAAGGATATCTGTTTGAAGACTAAAGTACAACTGGTCCAAGGCATTGTATTTTTTTTTAAATGTTGTGTTGTTAGTGTCATCGATTCACCTGTGACCAGCAATTCTGAAGCCACCTTTGACCTGAGCCAGTTTTACTGATTGCCACACACCAACTCCCTTTACTCCAATTACTGTACCAATCTATTTCATCTGAGGTCTTCCTCTCCTCTGCCTCATATACTGGTTTACTTACAAAGTTTGTATACGTTGTTTTTCATGGAGACGTAGGTGTGCCTGATATAGGCCGTGGTCTTTGCAATCTCTTGATAAACATCAGAGAGCTGGACATTGACTAGGAAGTATAGAAAGAGAATTGACACCTTTAAGCTGTGGTGTTGGAGAAGAGTGTTGAAAATACCATGACTGCTAAGAAAATGAACAGGTTCATCCTAGAGAGGATTAAATCAGGCTGCTGCTTGGAGGCAAGGATTCTGAAGCTTCACCTGACACACTTTGGACATGTTGCAAGGAGAGACCAGTCCTTGGAGAAGGATGTAATGCTTTGGAGGGTGAAGGGACAGCACCGGAGAGGAAGACCCTCTATGAGGTGGATTGATTCAGGATATGTGTGTGAGATTGGCACAGGCTAGATCAGGGTTTAGGGCTGTTGTACATAGGGTCTCTATGAGTCACAGGTGACTCGACGGTACATAACAACAATAACTATATATATATTTGGAATGGTGCTCAAATTGAAGGCAATCAACAACAACTACACACACACACACACACACACACACATCTATGGATGCTAGGTGAACAGTACCAATAGAATACATCCAAACTCTTCATTGCTGTGTACCTCCTACTTCTACTCAAACATCATTGAGCATACTTCACCATGTGAGCATACTCACTAGCTCCTTTTAAGTCCTCGAAAGTGGCTTTGATTGGCATCAACTTTTCCTTGTCTCAGGGCATTGGAAGTTAAAAGAATTGCTCCAAATTTTAAAAGTCAAAGTCTTTTCTCTCTCTCTTCCCACCCCTTTCCATCTTGCTCGCCTTTCTTTCAAATGTAAATCTCTTGAATAAAAAAAAAAATCCAATGTAAATCTAAAAATCTACTCAAGTACAAATCCCCTCAAAGCTATCAATGATTCATAGTGACCGTATGAACAATACTCTTGAACCCTGACTTATCCTGAACCAATCTCACCATCTGTGAACCACTTGATCCCATTGTTACAGTCGCTGTGTTAATCTAATTCAGTGTTTTCCTCTACTCCACTGATCCTCTACCCTTGTAAGCATGTCTTTCTCCAAAGGTACCCAAAGTATGTGAGTGTTTAAACATTATTGCTTCCAAGGAGCAGCCTTGTTTCATCCTCATAAGACAGACCTAAAAAAAAAAAAAAGAAGAAGACAGACCTATTTGTTCTCTTCACAGTCCATAATATACTCACTACTGTTCTCTAGCACCAGAACTCAAAGGCATGAATTTTTCTTCTATCATCTCGGGGTACTAGATGAGACTTAATATTTCTCCTAGACTAAGTGCCAGTATGAACTACAAAATTCTACTACTATTGCAAACATTTTTAGGGTAAAATTTCCATTTTTTAAAATTGAGATTTTAATGAAAATTTATAAAGAACTTGGATTTCCATTCATTCATTGTTGCTCATTTTCCTCCCTGCCTCCACTCCCCTGAAGTTTGTTATTTTATTTGGAAAATAAATTCTTTAATTGTTATACAGTCCTCCCCACCTCCAGTCCACTTTACTATGTTGCTCTTATTCTGGACTCTTGTCATGCCAATAATACCTAATCATATATTTCTTTTATAAAGTTCTCTCCCTCATCTGTTTCAATGATATACATATTATTTACCCCCTCTTTTCTTAGTCTCAGCCCAACATCTATGTCAGTACTGTTTGATAACAGATGCATTATGCAGCATTTGTCTTTTTTGACTGAGATATTTCACTCAGTATAATGTCCTTCATAGTCATCCATTTTGTATAATAGTTCATGGGTTCTTTGTTTTTCAGTGCTATGAAATATTCCATTGTGTGAATATACCACAGCTTCTCAATCCATTCATTTCTTGATGGGCATTTGGGTTGGTTGTTTCCAACTCTTTACTACTGTGAAAAAAGTAGTAATAAATATGGGTGTGCATATATCTACTTAGGTGGCAGTTCTGGTTTCTTTATAAGGTATGTTCCCAGTAGTGGGATTGCTGGGTCAACTTTATAAAAGGTATTTCTATTTCCAACTTTCTGAGGAAGTACCATACTGTCTTCCATAGTGGTTGTACCCTTTTACACTCCCACCAACAGTGAATAAGAGTTTGAGTTTCTCTGCGACCTCTTCAGTATTTGTTGTTTGCTGCTCTATTGGATTTTGCTATAGTTACTGGGGTGAGATAATATCTCATAGTTGTTTTGATTTGCATCTCTCTTAGAGCTAAGACATATAAATTCTAGATATAAGTCTTTATCAGCATGACATTACTAAATATTTTTTCCCAGTCTATGGCTTCCCTTTTTACCCTGTTGGAGAAGTTTTTGGATGTGCATAGGGATTTGATTCTTAGAAAGTCCCATTCATAAATTTTATCCTCTCCTGGTTGTAGGTTTTTTCAGGATGCTTAGTGCTTCTAGAATTCTTCCAAGCTTTTCTCTAATGAAGTATATAGTTCTTGGTTTTAGTCTTGGGTCCTTAATCCACTTTGAGTTGTTTTTTGTGTATGCAGTGAGTTGTGGATCTTCCTTGAGTTTTCTGTAGATGGTTTTCCATTTTTGCGAACACCATTTGTTATAAAGGTTGTAGTTTCTTCACTTAATTGATTTAATCTCCTTTTTAAAAAAATCAGTTAACCATAAGTAGATGGGCTTATTTCTGGGTTCTCAATTTTATTCCATTGATCTATGTATCTGTCATGGTGCCAGTACCATGCTGTTAGATTTCTCTACAATGACAAAGAGAATATAGGACTGGAGCTAAGAAAAACAATATCCATCACAATAGGTAATCACAAGATTAAATACTTGGGAGAAAATCTAATTAGAAACACAAAAAACTTATTCAAAGAAAATTGCAAAAAATTACTATAAGAAATAAAAAGAGACCTGGAGAAATGGAAGAATATACCTCGCTCATGGATAGGAAGACTCAACAGTGTGAAAATAACAATCCTACCAAAGGCAATCTACATGTTCAACGCAAGTCTAATACAAATACTAATTCCGTTCTTCAATGAGATGGAAAAGACAATCTTCAATTTCATTTGGAATGGAAAGAAACTCTGAACAAGTAAAGTACTCCTTAAAAAGAGAAACAAGGTAGGAGGTATCTCACTGCCTGATTTCAAAATGTTCATTTTTTTGATATTGTTTTTCATGTCATTGATTCGCATGCAACTTATAGATATCTTATGTATAACAACCCTGAACTCTGCCATATCCTGAGTTAGTCTCCGTGGTTCCTACACACCTAACCATATTACCTCAGTTATTCTGTCAATCCATATCATCTGGGGTCTTCCATCCCTTCCAAGCATGCTTTCCTTCTCCTATGACTGGTCCCTCCTGGTCATTTGCCAAAGTATGTGAGATGGGGCTTCAAAATCCTTGCCTCCAAGGAGAAACTTGATTTTATTTTCTCCAATACAGACATGTTTGTTCTCTTAGCAGTAAATGGTATGCTCAATATTCTTCTCCAGCAACACAAGTCAAAGGCATAAATTCTTCATCTGTCATTCTTAGCCATTGTCCAGCTCTCTGATGCATAACAAGTAAATGCAAAACTATGAATCAGTTGCACCTTAATCTCCAGACTGACATCATTGCACTTTAGCAATTTAGAGAGGTCCCTGACAGCAGATTTCCCCATTATTTGGTTTCCTGACTGCTGGTGCCAAGAGTATTGATTGTGGAGCCAAAGAAACTAAAATTGTTAACAACCCCAATCTCTTCTACATTTCTAATGGTACTGCCAAGGGGCTAGTGCTCAGAATCTTTGTATTCTTGATAGTGAGTGTCAATCCATATTGCAGACTACTACAGTCCCGATTTTCTGCATCTAATGCTTCAGCTCCTCCTTAGTTTCAGCAAACAAGGTTGTATAATCTGTGTAACACACGTTGATGAGCATTCTTTCAATCCTAATGCCACATTCCTCCTCCTAAAGCCCAGTCTCCTGACTTATTTGTTCTGCATACATTTAGTAAAGGTTTGGAAATAGGATGCATCCTTGACACATTCCTTTTCTGATTTTGAACTTTGCAGTGTTTCCTTGCTCTATTCTGATGACTGATTCCTAGTCTAAGTAGGTTTCACATGAGTACAATCAGGTTTTCTGGGATTCTCAAGCAATAATTTAACATTCTTTCTATAATTTATAGTATTTCTCATCATTATGGCATCCAGTATTCATTAACACTGAACACATCAAAATCCATTAAATACATCAAGTACATGTTTTCCAGAGTCTACTAAGTATCTTATCATAGCAACATAGTTAAACACACAAAAACTTCAATAGTTTATATGGTATATCTTAATATTACATGTACTCAATTTTCATTTTTATAATAATATTGACACTGTAACATTCACTGTACATCTTTAACCATGTCTTGACATTATAATATAGAAGAAACATTAGTATCTTTCAAGTATATCCAAGCAACCATAAAATTTAATACATTTCATCTTAAACTAGTAAATGCATCTCCGTTTTATATTTCTGGCCTCTGGCATTTAGCTGGATGGTTTTTCCCTTGCTCTGAGACTCTCTCAAGGTATTAACATAATGTTACATTTTCTATACTGCATGACCCATTTATTCATTACACTCTATTTTTTTTTCTCTTTTTTCATTTATTTTTACTCAAACTTTTTTTTTTTTTTTACCTTAGGAAAGGGCATCAGGTTCAACTACCATGCCAGTCCAAGTCACAGATAACAAAACCAGTCTGGTAAGTTTTTTCCCTTTAGTCAATTCCCATTCATGTTGAATAGTATTAGACAGCTACAGCACCAATGAACTATCTCAGCCACTAGGAAAGAGAGTAGCATCCACCTTCAACTTTATTTTTGCAAGACAGCTTGAAGGTACAATCTATCCTATCAGACCACTGGGAATTCTTGCATACAAGATTAAGGGTACTGTAATTGTAATTTGCTCAGATATAATTCCTGCTTCTGGTATACATGGCTATATCTCTGGACCTAAGACTGCACCATCTGACAAAAAGAAAACAATTTCTGATGATGTAGAGAATAACTGTAAAGTACTGCCAGCATCTTCCCCCTACTCCCTTTTCTCCACAGAGGCCTTTAAATGTGAGAATCCTTCCAGTGGTGAACTCCCTTCTGCCCCTCTCATATTGAGTGTAGCCACATACTCCTGAAGGCATGTGGGCCAGTTTTTCATACTCTTATTCCCTCCTGTTTTATATAACACATGTTTCAATTGCTCATTCCAATTCTCTGTCAGATGACTTCTCTGGATAGTAGGCAATATGGAATATCCATTTAATGTGATGTTTCTTGGACTAATTACTACACTGTATGAGCTGAATGTGTGTTCTTTGGTCTGAAAAGATATAGCTTGGTGGCTCAAACTGGTACAGCATCTTTTATTCCAGTCCTTTAATAGTCCCCCCCACCCCTGCCCCATTGGTTACAGGATATGTGAAGCCCAATCCAAAGTGAGTAGCCATTCCTATAAGAATCCATTTATAGCCACTGGTTCCATTGATACAATACAATTGACTTGCCATGTTTGTGCAGGCTCCTCCCCCCAAACCCTCCTGGGATCTTGCCCAAAGCCATCTACAATCTCTTTCACTCTTGCTGGTATGCAGAGCAACTTGTATTGACATTTTGACCTCAGAGAGAAAAAGAGAAATGTGTCTAGTTTCAGTCATCTCCGCATTGTTTCAGCACCAACATGTTCACTCATTTCATGAACCCATTTGACCACCTCAAAGGATTGTACCAACATGTCTACCTGTTGCTTCCAAATACTATGATCCTGACAGGGGGTTCTTTTGATAGATATAATTGACATGTCCAACTCTAATGCTTCCCCTAAATTCTCAAAGTGTTTTCCATAGTTCTTTGCCCCCCTGGGGTTCTTTTATTAGTTATGTTTTCCATCAGTCATTTGCCTGACCTTGTTGTTAAGCCATTAGCCACTACCAATGAATGAATCAGTAAAAATCTGAACCTATGAACTCTCAACATTATCCAATTTCCCAGTCACTGTTGAAAAAGAAAGCATGCAGTTCATCTCATTGTGCTAATATATTTCTGCCTTCCTCAAATAGGGTCTGGCCTGGGCTGTCTCATCTACTAGTCTTAATGTAGCATATTTTCTCATCAGATCTTGCCCATATACACTGGAACTGCCATCTGTGAAGCAAGTAACTCTCTGCCGATCAGCATGTTCTTCATAGGGAACTTGTTGGAGGTTTTGGAGTAGGACTAATGGGAAAAGAGGCTACTTTCTTGTGGATACATTGGGTGCCTCCCTGAATTACCCAAGTGGCTTTTTCGTTTATAAATTATTTCCATTTTACCACAGAACTGTTTGGGGAATGACTTTATTTATTCAAGTGTTTATCCAACATCACACATGACATGATGAGTATTTCAGATCTCTTAACAATCCTATGTTCTTTTGCTACTAAAGCAGTTTCAACCCATGCCCAATGACAGGCAAGTTATTCTATTTCAAATGGTGTACCTAATGCACCAGTATTAGGAAATTTCCTTGTCCAAATGGCCACCACAAGGCAGACATCTTAGGTTGTTGCTATAAATTCCAATCTGCATTAGCACAGGTAAAATTTGAAGGGCAGCTGCCTGGTCAACTGACTAGGAGAGATTCCTATTTGTTCTCATTCCTAATAAAAATGAGCCAAAAAAATGTGGAAGTAATAAAACAATTATTAATATCACAGAAAAACAACATATTTCTGAAGATCATTTAAAAATGACTAATACAGTACATTAAAAAAGAACTGTCAGAAATTCAAGCTGGATTTAGAAGATGCTGTGACACCAGGGTTACCATTGCTGATGTCAGACAGACATTGCCTGAAAGCAGAGAATATCAGAAGAATGTCTTATTGGTGCTTTATTGACTATGCAAAGGCATTTGACTGTGTGAATCATAACAAATTTTGGCTAACATTGAGAAGAATGAGGATCTCAGAACACTTAGTTGTGCTTATGTGAAACGTGTACATACAACAAGGAGCTGCTGTCCTAAGAGAGAAGGGAATATCACATGTTTTAAAATTAAGAAAAAACTTTGTGTCAGAATTGTATGTATCCTATTGCCACACCAACATAATCAGTATGCTGAACAACTAATTTGAAAAGATGGATTCTGTGAAGAACAGAGTAATCCTTGTATGAAGAAGAATGTGCCATCAGAATTGGAGATGATAGAGTCATCAGTAACCTTCATTATACAGATGACACAATCTTACTTGCTGAAAGTGAGGAGAACATAAAGCTCTTGTTGCAGAACATCAAACACCACAATCTTCAATCTGGATTGCACCTCAGAATCAAGAAAACAAAAAATCTTACCACTGGACAAATAAACAATATTTTTATAGATAGAGAAAATATTGAAAATGTCAATGATTTCAGTTTTCTTGGGTCCATAATAAATAAACTTGCTGCCAGTAGTTGGGAGATCAGGAGACATACTGCAATGGGAACATCTTCAACCACGGACCTCTCTAAAATTACTGAGGGGCAATGGTGTTGAGGACTAAAGTATGCTCTTTTAAGTCACTTGCTATGCTGCTGATTGCTGGACAACAAATAGAGAAGACAAGAAAAAATGATATGATATCTTTGAAGATGAGTATTGAATATCCTATGAACTGCCCAAAGAACAAATATATGTGCCTTGAGAGAAGTTCAGCCAGAGTACTCCTTGGAGGCAAGGATGATGAAGATTTGTTGCTAGAAAAGACTATTACTTGGAGAAGGACAGCATGCATGGAAAGGTGAGGGAATAGTGAAAGAGAGAAGACCCTCAACCAAATGGATTGACAGTAACAGTAGTGATGAGTTTGAGTGTGTCAAAATTGTGAGGTTGACATAGGTTAGGACAGGCTTAAGACCTGTTCATAGGGTCTTTATGAGTCATCTTTGACTGGAAGGCACCTAATAACAATAATAATTGTCTTTTAAATGGCATGTATCATGAAGCAGCATAAAAAAATTTTCTTGCCCAGAATCTCAATTGTTGAAGCTCTACCCTTCATGAGCACAGGTGTTAGATAGCTTTAGAATCATGTCTAAATGTGGATCGTAAGGGCCTAGTGGCAAGGAGAGTGAGACTGCCTTCTGTATTTTGGCTATAGTTTTCCAGTATACCCATTTAAAAAGAGTTTTCTTTCAAGTAACTTTATGAATGGGAGCTAGAAATATTCCAAGATGTAACATTTGAGTCCTCCAAAATCCAAAGAGACCAATCAAACATTGTTGTTGCTATTATTAGGTGCTGTCAAGTTAACTCTATGTGAAACAGATCTGAACTCTGTCCTGTTTTGTGCCATACTCACACATTCTGACACATTAGATTCATTGCAGCAGTTATAGTGTCAGTGCACCTAGGCAAGGGTCTTCTTCTCCTTTGCTAACCGTTCACTTTTCTGAGCATCATGTCCCTCTCCAAGAAATAAATAGCCCCTTCTAGCAATATACCTGAAGTATGTAAGGCAAAGCTTCATTATCTTTGCCACCAAAGGGCTCTTTGGCTCTTTATGGGGTGTTTAGCACACTTTTACAATACCACAGCTCAAAGGGATCAATTCTTTTGTCATTCTTATTCATCGCCCAGCTTTCAGATGCATTGCAAGTTATCAGAAAGGTTATGGCCTGAATCAGATGCACCTGAATCCTCAAATTTCCATCATTACTCCTCAATAATGAGGAGAGGTCCCTAACTGCATATTTCCCCACTAGTATATGCCTACTCAAGGGCGTTTATTGTGAATCCAAGTAAGATTAAGTTGTTGACAGTTTCAGTCTTTTCTCTATCTACCGTAATGTTGCCTATAGGTCCAGGTCAAACATTGGACCTCCTACTTTGTTTTGGGAATACGTAATGATACCAAGTGTGCTTAGTTGCCTGTGGAATGTCATAGGTGGCTCCTGCCCAGGTTATTCCCAAGACTTTTACTGTTTCAGAAGGGCTCTAGATATTTTGCTGAATCTATTAACCAACTCCTTTTGGTCATCTAGGCAACCACTGTCTTCAAATAATCCCTAGCCTGTTTTTCATCATCTGATATTGACAGGAAAGTTACAAGTAGACAGATTTTTTTTTTTAATAGAGGTGAGTAGTCTTTGTTGCTGAGGGGCAGCAGGCACTCAGGAGCTCTTGATGGATGGGTCTACTTCCTATTCACCATCAGGTGCTTCTGGCTGTGCAGGTAGTGCTGGCTCTATCAATGGTAACGGGGTAGTACTTATTCTAGTGGATCATTTTCCAGATGCTGCTCAGCAAGACCAAGTACTCTTGTTAATGGCAGACTCAGCATGCTTGTTAATGGTGGTCTGCATGGAGGAAATGGCACGCCTCCCCTTAATCATCACCATTATTGCTTTGCTGTTAGCTACCAGCTCCACACCATAGTCTTATGGTGAATCAGTCCATTGCAGTTGAATGAGTGTGGGCTTTCAAATTACTTGGTTCAAGCCTGTAAGACACCTTTGTCCACCTGATCAACAAGCTGGAGCAGTTACACATGACTATCCATTTCAGGTGGGCAGACATGTGACAGCTATTCTGGCTGGGGCAGCCAGAGAAGAAAGACCTCAGAAAACTTTTTTGTATGCATAGATTTTTTTAAAAAAATGTTATTTATTGATACTATCCTATTTCATTCATACGCATTTTATTCTATGCAATAATTTATGTGCATTGCATTTTATATAATTAGTATTGATTCATTATATTTTTCTCATCTCTTCAAGTCCTCACTGCACCTTACATATTCCTTCAATTCTCCTGAAAGACCCCAAACTAGGGCTTTATCCAGATCAGGCACAACCCCGAGCATCTCACACCAGGTCCACTTGCTGTAAACACAAGAGGCTTTATTGACGAAGCTTCGGGACGACTTGTATCTCACAGAAGAGACAGGGAAGTCGACCCCTAGCCCCAAAAAAACAAGGTAATTTATACTAGGTCTAGGGGTTCTTTGGTGTAGAGATAGCTCATTGGCTCCATGGAAAAGGAGAAGTTCAATTTTAGGTCAGGTGCCTGCTGCTGACGTTAGTTAAAATATGGTTTTTGCCAGTAATTGTTTCTTTGGTTTGTGGTCAGCTAGTTCCTGGAACACAAACATTCACACAAGATCAAAGGTATAGGTTCTTACAATACAGATCAAAGGTATAGGTTTTTACAATACAGATCAAAGGTATGGGTTCTTACAATACTTGGGTCTGGGGACATTATTATTATTTTTTTTAATTTTCCTTTCACTCCATGCTCTTAATAATTTCTGATATCCTAGTTATTTCCTCTTACTTCTTCTAGACTTCTTCTCCCTTTTCCTTTTAAAAGAGTTCTGTGTATCTTGTTCTTATTTATCAATTGCAATAACCATATTGTCATTATCCCTAATCTTCTCCAGGTTTTCTTTTTTTTTAACTGATTCCTTATAGAATATTTTGTGAATGAATTCCATTTCTATTCTTCTTCTCTCCTCCTCCCCTCCTTCTCATCAATATTACACCTATTGTCCCAGTACAGGTCTTATGCAGTGTTAGTCCTTTTGTAACCGAGTTATTTCATTCAGCGTCGTGCTCTCTAGAGTCTCCATAGTGTGTCCTTACACATTACAAATACTTCTTATTTCTTTAGTGTTGCATAGTATCCCCTTGTGTGAAAATGCTAGTTTTTCTATTAATTCATTTGTTCCTGGGCATTTGGGTTGTTTCCATTTTCTTAGATTTCCTGCTATGAACAATAGATTTTCTGCTATGAACATAGGTGTGAACATATGTTTGTGGCTCAGCTCTGGTTTCCTTGTGATATATTCCCAGCAGTGGACTAGATAGATCATATGGGGTTTCTATCTTCAGCTTTTTGAGATAACTCCAACTGCTTTTAGTAGTGCTTGTGCCCAAGCAGTGTATGAGAGCTCCTATGTTTTCTCAGCCTTTCCAACATTTATTCCTTGCTGTCTTGTGTTATCTTGCTACTGCTGTTTTAGGACAGTATTCCATTGTTAATTTGATTTGTATCTCTCTGATTACCAGTAACTTTCAACAATTTTTCATGTATTTGTTGGCAATCCTAATGTGTTCCTTGGTGAAGAGTCTTTTCTTGTCCTTTGCCTATTTTATAATTATCAGTCTTTCATGTGGAATCCCTGTAGTAGTCAGTAAACTTTAGGTTATGAGACCTTTGAAATATCATTGCCTTATTTTTTTTACCAATCTGTTAGCTTACTTTCTACTTTATTGGGGGGGAAAAGTTTTTTATGCTGTGTTGTAGGTTTTAAGATCAAGGAGTGCAATATTTGGGTTTCTTTCTTTTCCAAATATAAAAGGAAATTGTCTTTCCTATCTCTTTGAACACTGAGTTTATTTATATTGGGATTGCTTTGAACATGTAGATTGCTTTTGGTTGGGCTGTATTTTTAACAGTATTGACTAAGCCTATCATAAGCAGGTAATATTTTTCCATCTGGTTAGGTCTCTTATTGTTTCTTATAGTAATGTTTTATAGTTTTTCTCATTAAGGTCATTTTTTGTCTCTAGTTAAGTTTATTCCTAAGTGTTTTTCCTCACTGTTGACTTTATAAATGGTATTGTTTTCTTAGTTTCCTTTTCCGTGCTTTCCTTTTTGCTGTAGTGAAATCCCATTGAATCAGGTGCACCTTTGTCTTCAAATGGATATAATTAATCCTCAAGTAATTTGGAAAGGTTCCTGACTGTAGACTTACCCAGTGCAATAATATTTCTCCTGACCTCTGAAGTGTTGGTACCAAGAGTGTGATTGTGAATCCAAGTAAGATTAAATCATTGTTAATTTCAACTTTCTCCATCTATTATGATGTTGTCTATTGGCCCAATAGTGAAGGTGTTTGTTATCTTAATGTCTAGATGAATGCAATCTATCTTGAAGACTGTAGTCTTTGATCTTTTAAAGCAAGGTTTTAATTCCTCTTTGCTTTCAGTGAGCAAGATTGTGCCATCTATGTAACACTGGTTGTTGTTGAATTTTCCTCCTATCCTGATGCCACTTTTTTCTTCATAGAGTCAAGCTTTTCAAATTATTTGTTCAACATACAGATTAAATAGATACGGAGAATGGATATATCCCTAATGCACATTTCTCTTGAGTTGAAATCATTCAGTGTTCTCTTGCTCTGTTCCGACAACAATTTTTGGTCTAGGGTTAGGTTTCATTGAGTATATTCTTTGATTCTTCTTAATGTTTTTCCTAGTTTTTTATGATCCATACAGTCGAATATGTTCTGGTGGCCTAGTGACAAGAAGCTGCACTGCTATCGCAATGACACATTGTTTGAGGCTATCAGCTGCTCTGTGGGAGCAGGATAGGCAATCTGCTCCTATGCAATTAACTGTCTCTGAAAACCCCCTGGAGGATCAGTTATGAGTCAGTTCCAACTCTATGGCACGCAGCAACAACAACAGTCAAATGCTTTTGAATAGTTAATAAAGCACAAATAGATACTCCTCTGATATTCTCTATTTTCAGACAAAATCCATCTGGTATCAATAATTATATTCTTGGTGCCATAACGTCTTCTAAACTCAGATTGAACTTCTGGTACTCTTTTGTCATTGTATTGTTTTAGCAAATTTTGAATGATCTTTAGCAATATTTTTCTTGCAGGTTATAGGAATGATATTGTTCAATAATTTCCACATTCTGTTGGATTACTTTTCTTATAAAGTATTTAAATGAAGCTAATTAAAGGTGGCGGGGCAGTGAAACCGAGGAATACCATGATGTGAAGAATTCAGTGCTCAAAATGTCTTTCCTAACAACAGACTTTGGGCGGGGATATATAAGTATACCACAATGAGTTTGGCTAGTCTCACCAATCCACAAGAGGATTGGCTAGTCTCACTGTTAAATTGAGCAGACCTTGTAGTTGAATTAGAGAACTTAGCCACCAGCAAAGGAGAAACTCACATGTATTGTGTGTCCTTCAGGCCTTGAGTTTCTTGTGCCAGTAAAAGTAACAGCCATGGTCACCACAACGACGAATAGTGACTTGACATGATATAGAGCAGACCTAGGGACTGCTAAACAATTAACCAGAACTAAGAGACTTTAGTTTGCTTGGCTCCATAGTCAACAGTCTTGGCACCAGCAGCCAGGAAATTAAAAGGCACATTGCCATGGGAAAGTCTGCTGTTAGGGACCTCTCCAAAGTACTGAAGAGCACTGGTGTCTCTCTGGAGACTAAAGTGCATCTGACACAGGCCATGGTCTTCGCAATCACTTGTTATGCATCAGAGAGTTGGACAATAACCAAAGAGGATAGAACGAAAATTGATGCTTTTGAGCTGTGGTGCTGGAGAAGAGTATTGAGAATACCACGGACTGTTAGGAAAACAAACAGATTTGTCCTGGAAAGGGTTAAACCTGGTGGCTCTTTGGAGGCAAGGATTCTGAGGCTCTGTCTAACATACTTTGGACATGTTGTGAGGAGAGACCGGTCCTTAGAGAGGGACATCATACTTGGGAGGGTGGAGGGACAGACAGGAGAGGAAGGCCCTCTATGAGGTGGATTGATTCAGTGACTGGGATAATTGGGATGGGAGTGTCAGAGTCAGTGCGATTGGCACAGGACAGAGCGGAGTTTAGGGCTATTGTACATTGGGTCGCTATGAGTCACAGGCGACTCGACGGCACATAACAAACAACAAGAGACTTTTGGCCAAGTTTGTGTAGGACTTTGGGGAGAAAGCCAATATTGACATGACTGAGACCTTTGTTAACATTGGTCTAAAGCCATTAGGCTCAAGGCAGAGTTGCCCACAAGCACATTTTGGAAGCTGATCTGATGCTGCTGAGAACTTAAACTATCTCTCTGGAGACTAAGGTGCATCTGATACAGGCTATGGTCTTTGCAATCTCTTGTTATACATCAGAGATTTGGACAGTGACTAGGGAGGATAGAAGGAGAATTGATGCCTTTGAGCTGTGGTGCTGGAGAAGAGTATTGAGGGTACCATGGACTTCTAGGAAAACAAGCAGATTCATCCTGGAGAGGGTTAAACTGGGTGGCTCCTTGGAGGCAAGGATCCTGGGGCTTCGTCTGACATACTTTGAACATGTTGTGAGGGACTGATCTTTGGAGAAGGACATCATGCCTGGTATGGTGGAGGGACAGCGCAGGAGGGGAAGGCCCTCTATGAGGTGGATTGATTCAGTGACTAGGATAATTGGGATGGGAGTGTCAGAGACAGTGCGATTGGCACAGGACAAAGCAGAGTTTAGGGCTGTTGTACATAAGGTCATTATGAGTCGCAAGGCACATAACAACAACAACCTGAACTATATAGCCTTTTGACTTCCCCAACATGATTCTATGGGCTCTGCGAGCTATCACATCAGATTTTGTACCCAGTTGTTGGTGCTGAGATATGTAAAAAGAGGTATAGGAGCATAGAGGGCATGTCTGACCTGCTGGGAATTGGTTTTGTGTTGTTAATGTTGTTGATAGGGACAGTTCCACTTTGTGAAACTGGTAAAGATAAGACTGTCTCCATGTAACATTTTCTCTTTTTTCACAAAGAAACTTAACAAGATGGAATGACATAGTAACTATAGCAATGGGTTCAGAGATGATAAGAATGGCAAAGGATAGAACAAAGTTCATGTCTGTTATTCATAGGGTCACTATAAATAGTAGTTGACAGCACATAACAATAACAACAACAGTAATTACTTTAAGCCTCTGATTACTTCTTCAATAAAAGTTTAGTTGTGTATGTGCTTGCTTGTTTGTGGTTTGTTCTGATTAGTATAACATTTGTCTATCAGTTGGCTGTACTGGGATAACTCATTGATTGCTATGCTTTTAGAAGCTATACCCCACCAGTTTCAACTGCCAGAGAGTGACCTATGGTAGACAGGTTTTAGCAAAGCTTCCAGATTAAGACATACTGAGGAGAACAGGATTGGTTACCCATTTCTGATTTAACAAGCCTCTGAAAACCTTATGAATATAATCTTAGAGATAGCATGCAGATTCAAAGTCACTCAAAGCTAGGAGAAACAGCTACAATCATCCTTTAACAATTGGAATGTTCAATATAATGAGTATACACATAGAAAACTAGAAGCTGTAAAAAATGAAGCAGAACTCTTGAAGATTTGCATTCTAGGCATTAGTGAACTGAGATGAACTGGCATGAGCCACTTTTAATTAGACAATCCTAGGGTCACCAATCTTGGCACTAGCATTCAGGAAATAAAAAGACAAATTGTGTTATGAAAGTCTGCTGTCAGAGATCTCTCTATATTGCTAAAAAGAAAAAATGTCAGTCTAGAGAGTAAGGTATCCCTGATCTAGGTCGTAGCCTTTTCATTACTTGATATGCTTCATAGAGCTGCACAATACCTAAAGACGACAGTTGAAGAATTGATGGCTTTATGTTGTGTTTCTGAAGAAGAGTATTGAACATTTCATGGACTGCCAAGAGTAAAAACAGTTTAGACCTTATGAGTATAAAACCAAGTTCTCATGGGAGATGAGAATTTTGAAGCCCTGTCTGACATAATTTGCACTTGTTTCTAGGAGAAACCAGTCCTTGGACAAGGGCATTGTGGAAGAGTAGAAGGTTGGTTCAGGAAAGGAAGAAACTAGATGAGAAAGATTGACAAAGCAACTGAGGTAATGAGGTAGATGTATTGGAGAAAGTGAAATTCGCTTACAATAGAGCAGGGTTCAGAGCCATTGTTCAGAAAGTTACTATGAGTCTCAGGAGACTTGATGACTCATAAACAATAATTATTTACTAGGAATGAAAAATTGGAGAATAATGGGGTTGCATTTATAGTTGAGAAGACAATTACAAGATCTATCCTAAAGTACAATGTTGTGAGGGATATAATACTATGTATACACATACAAGTAATACCTGTTAATATGACTATTATTCAAATATATATACCAATAACTAAAGCTAAAGAGGAAGAAATGGAAGATTTCTACCACAGTTTGCAGCTTCAGACATATTAAAGCATGGAATACTAATTGTATTTAAACAAACAGATGATGTTCTGGACATGTTCACCAAGAAGGAGGATAACTAAAGGAGGACATGGAAGACAACTAAATGACCAACTGGCTGGAAGAGATCAATATTTACTCCTGTTAAAAAAAAAAAAGTGAACCAACAGAGTGTGGAAATTATCATACAATATCACCCAGAAATGACTTGGAAAGTACATTGACAGAGAAGTACCAGAAATACAAGCTGGGTTTAGAAGAGGTCATGGCACTAGAGACATTATTATCAATGTTAGATGGATCTTGACAGAAAGCAAAGAGTACTAGAAGGATATCTACCTGTGTTTTATTGACTATGCAAAGGCATTTGACTGTGTGAATCACAATAAATTATGGGGAACCTTGAGAATAGGAATCCCAGACACTTGATTTTGCTTGTGTGAAACCTATACTTGAACCAGGAAGCAGCCCTCAGAACAAAGTAAGAAAACACTGCATGATCGAAAGTCAGGAAGGGAGTATGTCAAGAATACATCCTGTATCCATACCTTTTCAAACTATATGCAGAACAGATCATTCAGGAGGCTAGGCTTTATGAGGAGGAATACGGCATCAGGAATGGAGGAAGACTCATCAAAAACCTATGTTATACAGATAACATAACCTTGCTTGCTGAAACTGAGGAGAACCTGAAGTGCTTGCTGCAGAAAGTCAAGGACTGTAATCTTCAATATGGATTGAAACTCAACATCAAGAAGACAAAGATTCTCACTACTGAGCCAAATGGCAGCATGGCAATATATGAAGAAGAGACTGAGTTCATTAACAATTATAGCTTGCTCAACTCCCAAATCAACACTCTTGGTACAACCAGTCAAGAAATCAAAGGATGATTTGTATTAGATAAATCTGCTGTCAGGGACCTCTCCAGAGTACTAAATAGCAACAGTGTCAGTCTGAGAACTAAGGTGTACCTGATCCAGGCCAAGGTCTTTGCAAGTACTTGCTATGTATTAGAGAGTTGGACAATGACTAAGGATGATAGAAGAATAGATGACTTCAAACTATGGTTCTGGAAAAGCGACTTAAACTTACCACTCACCACCAAGAAAGCAAATAGGTTTGTGTTGGAAAGGGTGAAACCAAGTTTCTCCTTGGAGGCTAGGCTTTTGAAACTCCATTTCACATACTTTGGGCATGTATCAGGAGAGGCCGATCCTTGGAGAAGAACATCATGATCCAAAGTGTTGTAGGACAGCACAAATGAGGAAGACCCCAGATAAGATGGATTTATATAGTAACTAGGGTAATAGGGGTGGCCAGTGAGACTGGCTCAGGACAGGTCAGGCTTCAGAGCTGTTGTACATAGGATCACTATGAGTCTAAGACAACTTGCCAACACATAACAAACACAACAATCAAGGATTAGATTAATGACTGAAAGGTAAAATGTGGAAACAATAAGGAACTAAACTTTTTGGGAAGTATGATCTTGGTGACAGAAATGAGGCTAGAGGTCAAATTATTGAATTTTTAACATACAGTTTTTATTTTCTTATAAATACTTTATTATGCAATTTTCAGTCTCTGAAAACCTACTGAAGGATCAGCTGTAAGTTGCATCTGACTCAGAGGCAATATATTAATTTTTTAACATCACTGAGGAAAAACAAAAGATAAATAATGTTGGTGTTGGTAGAGTAAAATAAAAAATTATTTTCATTGACTGACTTTTGAGACTTAATGACCCTCCATGGGATTTTTAAGGCTTTAAATCTAAACAACACTGTGTATCATAGAGGAAGAGATTACCCATTTCTTCACTGAAGAGCTACTGAGAAATTTAAACCAGATAAGAAGAAAATAGAAATTTTATATAATTGGATAAATTAGTTTTAAGACTAAAAAAATGTAAAATATCTTTAGTGTATCTCATGTATATACAAATGCATGTCTCTATGTTGTTATGGTTGTTGCTGTGTGCCCTCAAGTCAACTGCACTCATAATGACCTTATGACCAATGGATCTGAACCTTGCTTTGTGCTGTACCATCCTCACATATCCAACACACTTAAGACCATTTGTATAGTCACTGAGTCAATCAATCTTTTTGAAGTTCTTCTTTTTTCATATTAATACCCCAACTTTCCAAGCATGATGGGCTCCTTCTAACAAGATGATCAAAACAAGTGAGATAATGCTTCACCATTCTTGTCTCCAAGCAGCACTCTGCTTTCACTTTCTCCAAGACAGATTTATTTGTTATCTTCCATGGGATATTCATTACTAGTCTCCACTTCCACAACTCTAAGGCATAAATTCTTCTACCTTCCTAGTAATATTCTAACTTTCAGATCCATCCAATATATTTAAGAATACTATAGTTTGGTCAGGCGCACCTCCTTCTTTAAACTGACATAATTTCTCTTAGTACTCTAGAAAGGTCCCTGACTTGTCTCAATTTCCCAATGTGACTCATACCTTGGTTTCATTTTTATATTGGTTTGCATACACATTTATTATACATTGTGTCTCGTATTTCATTAACATTTAGTTTTATAATGGGAATTGTGATATCTTTTTTATTTATTGACTACTAATTTTTTCAATGTGACTCATCTTTTGATTTCTTGACTACTATTAACATAGGGCTATTATCACATACTTTTAAAAAAAAACAAAACAAAAACCAAATAAATGTGTAAGGAGAAAATTCTGTGAGTGTTCCTTGAAGGCAAAGATGATACAGCTGTTTCATATACTTTGGGTATTTTACTAGGATAGGCTAGCCCTTGAAGAGGTGCATCATTCTGGAAGGGTGGACGGTCTTCAAAAGAGAGGAAGACTCTCAACCAGACGGAAAGGCATACTCATTGCTGAAATGGACTCTAGTGTATCAAGAAGTTTGAAGATGGTGCAGGATAGGACAGGGTTCAGATCTGTTGTTCATAGGGTTGCTATGAGTTGTATTCAGCTTGATGGCAGCTAACAACATTTCTGTAGGTGTTGATTGTGGATTGAAATATACGAAATCATTAACAACTTCCGTCTTTTCCTAATCTATCACAATGTTGCATATTGGTCCAGTGGTAAAGATTTTCCTTTTCTTGAGTATAAGTTGTAATTAATATTGAAGGCTGCAGTCTTTGATCTTCTGTAGCAAGTACTTCAAGTCATACTCACATCAGCAAGCAAGGTTGTGTTGTTTGCATAACATAAGCTGTGAATCTTCCTCTGATTCTGATGCCATATTCTTTTTCATACAGTCAAGCTTCTTGAATTAATTGTTCCATGTACAGAGGAGCTAGAAGGAGTACAGAGTCACTGTACAAAAAAAAATATTGACTCAGAAGTTTATGAAACAACATATGATTAAGAGACAGTGGTGATGAAGGAGGAAGTTCAAGCTGCTCTGAAGGAATTGGCAAAAAGCAAGGCTGCAGGAATTGATGGAATACCATTTGACAGAGTTCAACAAACAGATGCTTCCTTGGACATGCCTACCAGGTTATGTCAAGAAATCTGAAGGACAACTATCTGGCCAGTGGACTGGAAGAGATCCATATTTATTCTTATCCTAAAAAAAAAAAAAATTCTATTAAGAGTGTGGTAATTATTGAACAAATTACTAATATCACACAAAATCAAAATCTTACTTAAGATTATTTAAAAAACCCAAATGAAACAATACATTGACAGAGAACTAACAGAAATACAAGTTGGGTTTAGAAGAGACCATGACACTAGAGACATTATCACAAAAGTCAGATGGATCTTGGCTGAAAGTGAAAGTATCAGATGAATGTCTGGGTTTCATTGACTATACAAAGACATTTGATTGTGTAGATAATAACAGAAAACTGTGGCTAACCTTGAGAAGAATGGAAATCCCAGGACACTTGATGCAAAACTATACTTGAACCAGGAGTCAATTGTCGGAACAGAGCCAGAAAACACTGCATGGTTCATATTCAGGAAGGGACTGTGTCAAGGATGTGTCTTGTGTCCATATTTTTTCAATATGTATGCATGACCAATGACGGATCATTTGGGAGACTGGAATTTATAAGGAGAAATGTGACATCAAGTTAGGAAGACTCATCAACAACCTATGTTATGAAAACGACACAACCCTCTTGCTTGCTGAAAGTAAGGAGGATCTGTAGTTTTTATCACAGAAGGTCAAGGACAGTAGTCTTCAATATGGACCAAAGCTCAACATCAAGAAGACAAAGAATCTCACCACTGGACCAATTGGCAGCATCATGATATATGGAGAAAAGATTGACATTTTTAACAGCTTCAGTTTACTTAACTCAATCAAAACTCTTGGCACTAGCAGACAGGAAAAATAAAGATGAATTGCTCTGGGGAGTCTGCTGTCAGGTATCTCTACAAAGTGCTAGCTAAAGAGCAATGATGTCAGTCTAGAGACTAAGGTGTGCTTAATTCAGGCCATAGTCTTTGCAATTACTTGCATCAGAGAACTAGACAATGACTAAGAATGACAGAAGAGAACAAATGCCTTTCAGTTGTAGTTCTAGAAAAGAGTATTGAACACATTATTAACCACCAGGATAATAAATACGTTTGACTTGGTAGGGTGAAACCAAGTTTCTCCTTGGAGTCAAGGATTTTGAAATTCCACCTCACATAGGTTGGGCACGTGACCAGAAAAGACCACTCATTGTAGAAGAACATCATTCTTGGAAAGATGGAGGGGTAGTGCAAGAGAGAAAGACCTATAATGAGATGGACTGACACAGTAAACTGGGGCATTGGGGTTAGGTGTATCAGAGTCATTGAGACTGGCTCAAAATATGGTAGTGTTCAGAGCTATTGTATATAGTGTTGCTATGAGTCACAGGTGACTTGATGGCACATAACAATAACAGAAAGGATCCTTGACTAACACCTTTCTTGATTTTAAGCCATGTAATGCTTCCTTACCTTATTTGGACAACAGCCTCTTGGTGTAGGTATAGGTTTCACGTTAGCACAATTAAGTGTTCTCATATTCCTATTCTTTTTTAAAAAATATTTTATATAGGTTTGCATACAAAAATTGTATACATTGTCTTTCATGCTTTCCTGCATTCACATGTTTTATACAATCATTCCTACATTGTATTTTATAAAATTAGTTGCCTCTGAACTATGCCAACCATTATTCTTTAATGATAGCTATAGTTTGCTGTGATACACAACATCAAATACTTTTGCATGCAGAGAATCAAACACTGTAGCTTTCAATATGGATTTTGTCTCAATGTCAAGAAAACAAAAATTCTTACCTCTGGTTCAATAAGAGACTTCATAATAGATGGAGAAAAGAGCGAAAATGTCAATGACTTCATCTTATTTAAATCCACAGTCAATATTCTTGGTATCATCAGTCAGGAGTCAATGCATTCAATGCCATTATAATTTGGAGAGGTCCTTGACTGAAGAATTTTCCATCTCATCTGGGGTATCAAAATACTGATGGGTTTCAAAATACTGATGGGGTTCATTAATGAAAATATCTGAGTAGCTGATTAAATATTTGCATAAACAAATGAGTAAATAATAGGTGTTATCTGAACAAGTAGATAGTTGATGGCAAGCAATATTTACTCGACCGCAAACAGTAACATTTGACTATGTGAATCATGGCAAATTATGGATAATATTGAAAAATGGGAAGCTCTGGTGGCCTAGTGGTAACAAATTGCCTTGTGATACCAAAAGCATGCAGTTGAAATCCACCATCTCAGTGGGTGCAGGATGGACAATCTCTTCTTGTGTGAATTACTGCCTCTGAAAACACACTGGAGGATGAGCTATGGGTTTATTTCAACTCCACAAAAAACAATAAACAATATCTGAATACATGAATCATGTAAATTTAGAAATAGCTTTGAAAGAATTTTGAATTCCATTGTTCTCATATGAAAGAGCATATAGAATAACAAGCAGTTGTCTAGCTAGGACAAGGGAACATTGCATAGTTTGAAATTAAGAAAAGTTGTATCCTTTTCCCACCCCTATTCATTCTGCATACTAACCAACTAATTCAATAAGGTGAACTATCTGAAGAAGATGAAAATGTTCAATAGATAACATTGTTCGATGGAGAAAGAACTGAAGGAAGATCAAAGAAGAATCAATTCCTGAAAGTTGATGATGTTGGAGACAAGTACTGAAAATCCCATGGAGTGCCAAAACAACTTACAACACCTTTTTGGAGGAAGTGAAACCATATTATTTCTTAGGTGCAAAGATGGTGAACCTCCGCCCCCCCCCTTTTTTTTTCTTCACAGTTTTTGGGTATGTTGTCAGAAGGGGCAAACACTTGGAAAAAAGTGCCAAAAGAATGAACAGGATTTCCATGGAATAAGTGAAAACGGATTGTACTTTAAAGAAAGGATAGTGGAAGTTCATCTAACATACTTTAGATATGTTATCAGGAGGGACTAGTTATTAAAAAAATACATCATACTGGGAAAGGTGGAGGTAAGAAAAAAAGGGAAAGACTCTAAACCAGGTTGATTGATTAGTTTGCTTGGCTCCACAATCAACACTCTTGGTACTAGCAGCCAGGAAATCAAAAGATAATTTGCATTGGGAAATTCTATATCAGGGATCTCTCCAGAGTACTGAAGAACAATGATGTCACTCTGGAGACAAAGGTGCAACTGATGCAGGCCATCGTCTTTGCAATTGCTTGCTATGCATCAAAAAGGAAGAAAATGACTAGAGATGATAGAAAAAAAAATTATGTCTCTGAGCTGTGGTGTTGGAGGAGAGTATTAAATATCTCATGGATTGTCAGGAGAATAAACAGATTTGTCTGAGAGAGGGTGAAACCAGGCTGTTCCTTGGAGGCAAGGATTCCGAAGCTACTTGCAGAGGAACATCATGCTTGGGAGAGTGGAGGGACAGTGCAAGAGAAGAAGGTCCTCGATGAAATGGATTGACTCTGTGACTGAGATAATGGGGATAGGTGTGTCAGAGATGGTAAGATTGGCACAGAATAGAGCAGAGTTCAGAGTTGTTGTACATAGGGTCACTGTGAGTCATGACTTGATGGCACATAAGAGTAACAGCACTGTTTATGTAAACATGGTCACTAAAGAACAACAACAATGTACAGACAATAATTAAGCTTATAGAAGTAAGTTGGTGGTCCTAATTGCATTGAAAATAAGAAATGAAGAACTAAATTGTTGTTTTTATTTACGGTCAAGTTGGAACTGAGCCATAGCTACCCATGTAGCAGGTTTTCAGAGGCATGGGAGAAGATTGTCTTTATGTTTACTGTGAAGCAGCTGGTGGATTCAAACCACATGCCTTTGAATGGGCAACATTATTCCTTACCAGTAAGCCACTGGAAGTCCCTAGTGTAGAATTAGGAGAACTAAAGAAGGAGGTTTGGGAGGACTCAACAGGAAATTCAGATAAAATCAAGAGAGCAGAGTTTAATTGATAAGGACAACAAAGAACACACTGAAAAGTGATAACCAATTGTTGTTGTTGTTGTTGTTGTTATGTGCCTTCAAGTCCCCTGAGACTCATAGCGACCCTATGTACAACA
>NW_006399784.1:8467576-8474200 GCF_000299155.1 Elephantulus edwardii | reverse complement strand
TGACATTAATCTTAAAAATGAAATTTATTTCTTATAAAGTTAATTTACAAACCACAGCAGGATACAGAATATTTACATAGAATTAAAGGTCCAATAGAGTTATCTTTACATTTTTTTCCCTTTAAAATAACTGAGGTGAGACCTTAGAAGATCAAATTATAAATATGTCCTTACTATGCAGCATGCAGGAGTAATACTTTTTAAAATTACTACCTAACATTGGAGGGAGTGGAGAACATTATGCTCGGTGAACTAACTTAGTCTCATAAAGACAAACACTGTATATGATTATTATTGTAGAACAAGTATGAGGATCCAAAGGGGGAAGGGGCTTAATCATAGTGTCACACAATTTGATGGGTGGAGGAAGGGATGGATGAAGGAAAGGGGAAAAGGTCTGGTATGAAAAACAATGTATACAAACTTTATGAATTTTGTAAGTAAATTAGTATAAAATAATAAATACGAATATGTCCTTGACATTCTCAATATGTGATAAAAGTACCTGTTTATGTACTCCTTTTAAAAAAAATCACTTCTATCAATTCATTTTCTATGAGGATGATATACTTGATCTATCCCTCCATTGGCAAAATGAAAATTTAAATATATTACATATACATAGGTGTATATGTGCATGTGTGTGTGTGTGAACAATATATCTTCTAGTATTCGTTAAAATAGCTCGTTTTTATCTTAGTGCAGTATATTGAAGCAGTCAAATATACCTTTAAGAAGATAATGTTTTAGGTGATGTCAAGTTGACTACAAATCATAGTAATAACCCAATAATGACCCAAATCATAATAACCAATCAAAATAAAATTATAGCTAACAAATATTGTGATGTCGAAGTTTTCTTTTTTCAAAATAGCTCTTCTAACCCTTGAATAGACTCTCCCAGCAACTTGCTCAGAGTATGTGAGATAAACTTTTGCCATCCTTGCCTTCAAGGAGCACTCTGGTTGTACTTCTTCAAGACATATCTATTTGCTCTTTGGAAGTCCATGGGATATCCAGTAGTTTTGTCCAACAGCACAACTCAAAGGCATCAATTCTTCTTCTGTCATCCTTATTCATTTTTCAGCTCTCCAATGCATAGCAAGTGATTGAAAAGACCATAATCTGAGTGGTGAAAATTTTACTTTCTTGATGTTGAGATGCAGTCTATATAAAAGGCTGCTGTAGCAAGTATTTCAAATCCTCCTCAAGCAAGCAAGGTAGTTACTTTCATCTGAATAACACAAGTTGTTGATGAGTCTTTTTCCAATCTTGATGACACATTTCTTAAAGTCCAGATTCTCAAATTATTTACTCAGCATGCAAATTGATAGTGTTATTAACTGTCATTAAGTTATGTATGATCCATAACAATCCTATGAACAACAGACCTGAATCCATGTTATTCTGTACCATCCACATAGTCTCTGACACATGTGAACCCATTGTCATAGACACTGTATCAGTCCATCTCTTTGAAGGTCTTTCTTTCTTTTACTGACCCTCCACCCTTCCAAAGAATAGCCTCTCCTAGCAACATGTCCAATGTATGAAATGTATGAGACAAAAATGTAATCATCATTACCTCCAAAGAGCAGTTTGGTCATTCTTTTTTTCAAGACATACCTGTTTATTCATTGTTGTGTGGGGTAGTAAGTGTTCTTCTACAATACCACAATTTAAATGTATTGCTCCTTCTCCTCTTACCCCTTTTTAATTAACCATTTATCAAATGCTTCCAGAGTAAGATAATCTAAGTAAAAGGATATATCATCCACGTAGGAAACCCTGTGAACAATTCAGAGAAATAGTGTTAGATATAGTTCTAGAGGTAGAGCCCTTAAAGTGGAAAATACTAAAAAATGAGAAGACAGTTATAAACATCCATTAGTAATTGAAACACAGAATATGCAAAGTATGAGTGTAAGAAAATTAGGAGGTGTAAAAATATAAAATAGAACATATAAAGATTGGTATAGTAGGCCTTAGTACACTTAGATGGGTTGGCATGGGCCACTTGAGATTAAAGAATCATATGACTTACTTTTTTTAAATTGAATTAAATGAAAGTTTACAGAGACTTAGGGTTTCCAGTCATTCATTGTTTCATTTTTCTCCCTACCTACCCCTTTCCCCTCAATTCTCCTTGATGAATAAAAAAAAACAAAACTATTTCATTGCTATGCAATCCCTTCCCCCAAGTTAACTGTACTGTGCAGCCTTCATTCTGGACTCTTGCCATAAAAATAATAGCTGATCATATGACCTATTATTTTAAGAAAGAAAAAATTGAAGAAGAATGGTGTTGCATTTATAGTAAAGAAGATAATGTCAAGATCTATATTAAAGTACAGTATCATGAGTGATAGGATACTATACAAACATATGTAAGGACAATCTGTTAACATAACTTATTCAAGACACACAGCAGCTACAGCCAAATATGAGGAAATTGAGGAACCAACTTTTGTATATGAAATTGACCAAACACCCAGTCAAGATGGTTTCATAATAATAATTGGTGACTAGAATGCAAAGTAAAAGGATTGGTAGTTTGAAATTATGGACTCGGGGACAGAAGGTTGGTGATCAAATGAGTGAATTTTGTACATTCAATGATGTATTTATAACAAATATCTTTTTCACAAAATATAGGTGACAACTACACACATTGGGGCATTAGCATAAAAACTGGGTTTTTTTTTTGTTTTGGGGTTTGTTTTTTTTTAATCATTACAGTTAGCCCCGCTGGTCTCCAGCAACCTTAACTGTGGATTCATGGTCTTGCAAATCAGTATGGTCCTGCTAATAGCAGCTGAAGAAGCAATATAAAATAAATACTCTCCATACTACAGGCTGTGTAAAAACACCAACAGAAGCAGTAGTATGATTGTGTTTAAACTTCCTGCTGCATTCAGCCTGGTGTATTGCTTACCAGTTTCCACAAAGAACTCAGCCTGTAAAATCTATAGTCACGTGATTCCATTGAGGTGTCTGAGACTCTGAAGAACCTTCTAGCAAATCTTCAAATCCACAGGAAATAGAGGAATTGGGGAACTGAGCCACAGCTCAGTATGGGTTTATACAACTGGCTAAGCATTTGGGAGTGTGTTGACCTGATGCTTCTTAATAAATAGCCTGCTAATAATCTTAGTAGGACAAATTATATAAACAATTGTTTTTTATAGCATAGTGGGATTCACTACAAAGGGTGTGACTCTGTAACATGTGTCTTTGGAGAAAAAAGACTAAACAAGAGAATAAGAAACTTTTTGACTCAGAGTGGGTTAAGGAATATGCATGCAAAAATACAGCTCTTACTTCTTACATTGTACACAGTTACCAAAAAGAAAATTTACCTCTACTGAATATGACAACGGTTGCTTGATAAACCCAGCAAAGATCCAGGGCTCTCTCCACACCATAACATTCTTAGAAATCACCTGGGCAAGAACCACTAGTGACATTCTATAGGTGATGAAGTTTCTGTCACTACCTACTCCCAGGACTAAATAGAAAAACAGGAGGCTCAAAGTTTGACTGGTCTATTTGGATTTTGGAGAACCCATCTCCCACATCTGAGAATATTGTTAGTTCCCATCCGTAAAGTACTCAGAAGAAAACTGTGTTTGAATGGGAACCTGAGCAACAGCAGGCTATGGCTGAAATACACAAAGTAGTCTCTCAGGCTTTCCCCCTTCCTCCTGTGTGATCTCGTCCCAGAAACTGGCCTGCAGCCTCAGCATCTGCCTTGCTTTATAGTCGCTGACTGCAGAATGGACACAATATAGTGGGCCAGTCATCGGACCAGGGAAGCCGTGTTTGTGCAGTGTGACTCTGACCCAGAGCCAGCATGTAGGTGCCGGCTGGCTGCCGTCAACTCTGGAGCTATGAGGAGGCACAGAAAAGGGCATTTCCAGGGAGGGATCAAAGTAAAAAATGAGAAAAACAGACCATGTTTGAAGTCTTTGAAAACTTAGAAGAACAAAACTGAAAACTCCAAATATAAGGCTCTTTGGGGGAAAGTATTTTACCTGGATTTACCTTCAGTCATAATATCTGAAAAGCTACAAAAAAGACATTAAAGATCTAGGAGGGCGAGTTGAAGAATTTCCCAGCAAAGACATCACTTACCTTATTTCAAATAAAAAGGAAGCTAAATTTGCACAAACTGTGGGTTGAATTTCTGCTGTGCCAAATCCAGAATCAGCATATCTTGCGGAAACCACTTCACCTTATCCCAGCTATGATGGCAGTTTTTTAAAGCCTCCAGACCCACTCTCTTCATAGATGTGTTTAAGCGGAGGAAAATTATTAGCTGAAAAAGCTATCAAAGACCATGATTTTATTCCTTCAAATAGTATATTATCAAATGCCTTATTTTAGGGAGTAGAAATTCTCATACTGATGAAATTAGATACTATATTGAGCAAAAAAAAAAAAGTATTTACTCAGGAAAACCAGCACTTCTGTTAGAGATGTGGGGAAAATAATTTGTACTCAGAAAACAAGACTAGGTAGACTCAAAAAGACTTTTGTAAAGGTGGAAGATATGTGCCAATTTTATCGACCATTTTATCTTCAGTTGACCAGTATGCCTTTCATAAATTACTCTATCCAGAAGCCCTAGTCCATCAAGCATAGAAGAAGCCCTAGTCCATCAAGCATAGAAAAGCAAAGTTAGGTTAAATTGAGGATCCAACAGATGATGATAAATGTGATGGAAAGCAAGTTCAGTTCCATTTGAAAGAGAAGATGAAAAAAGGATATTGTGAGTGTTGCTTGAAAAAAAAATATGAAGATCTCAAAACTTATCTTCTATGTGAGCAACACAGAAACTTTGCACAGAGCAGCCAGTATCAAGTTGTTGATGATATTGGATCCAAATTAGTTTTTGACTTTGTGAACTATGAAAAGGACATACCTAAAAATAAAAGAATAAAATACAGTGTTGGAACTCTTTCTCCTACTGAAACAAGCATACTTAAGAAGATTGAAACTAAAGAACAGATAGCATTGCAATGTATTCTTGAGAAAGACTTTGGGGAAACAGTAAAATACAGAAGGTTGAGAAGAATTTCCTCAATAAAGACATCCAGCAGTCTGAAAAAGAATTCGTGTCTGTTTCAGAGCTTAAGCCTTGCCCTGCAAGTGAACCAAGAGGACTTCAAGAGGAAAAGACTAAGAAGTGTTCTATACTAAATATAGCTGAAAATTAAATAGAACTGAATTTTGCAGTTATCTTTGAATGAAAATATACTTGAAATTTCTGAAAATAAATTAATTATAAATGAATATAATTTGGAAGAACTGAAACTAAAGATGAAGCACTGTCCATGTAGACTAAAGGCATACATATAAGTTTCCAGTTTCACTAAAGATGAGAGTAGATCTCAACAGAAAGAAAAGTCAGTTAGCTTGCCTTTTCCCTACAAAGGAACTGAAGGAAAAGGATTCTGTGTGTGGTCATAATTGTGGTTTGATAGCAACAAACAGTTCACACAAGCACCTGACAACAATCCAAGCAAAGACTCTGTCCCATAAACTTCCTGAAAAATCCAATGATTGTAACCTCAAGAATGTCAATAGTTTACCTCCTGGTAAAATCCACCATAAAGTGAAATTATTATTAGGAAGAAAAAAAAAAGAAAATCTAGAAACAAATGTGGAATTAATTAAGAAAAAAAAAACCACAAATAAACAAAAAAACAACAGAGTTTACTACCCAAGAAGAAAATAGAATTTGTGTTCTCCAGTAAAATCTTTACTGGATTTATTTCAGGTGAGTGTAGAGAAATAAGAATTTATGGGTTTCACCAACTACCCTGAAAACAATGGTGAATGTAGTATATCTGAGAAGAAGAAAATTCAGATAATCTGTTGTCAGTGGTTTTGTTTTCTTCCCCTTCAAACTCTACATGTAATGATTTTTAGTCTTAAGAATGTATTCTTTTAAAGAAATTATAAGCATTTTATTTAAAGTTTTAGAACGAGTTTAAAAATTCATAGGCCATTTTTGCCAATGTTGTTTACAGATATGTAAATAATAAAGGTGACATTTGTATTTTTCTATACAGTTGAATACATTTTATAAGAAATTATGGGATAAACTAACTCATTTTACATGCTTCATAATTAAAACTAATGAACATTTAATATACAAAAAGCATTATAAATCTAGGTATTTTTAATTTATTGTCTATGAGATACATTCTGATAACATTGCTTATAAAAACCCAAATTTCATGTGAAAGGATACAGATTTTCAGTATTTGGACTGTGAGTGCAATTATGAGAAATAATGGGCACTTTTTACTTTCCTAGTAAACAAGATAACATTTAAATTCCAGTTTGTTCTGGATGTGTAAAATGGTATTAATTCAAATAAATATCTCGTCCATGTTCTTGCTGAAATTTATTTTCTAAGAGATATTTATTGATGGTTCTTTTTTTTTCTATAATTATATTTTATCAATTTTCACAAACATTTACAGAGATTTTGGGTTTCCATTCATTCATTGTTGCACTGTTCTCTCTACCCTCTTCCCAGTTTGTTCTTGTCCAAATGCCACAGTGCTTGTCAAAGCCAGTTCTGATTAATCTTCTTTGTCAGTGTGTCCTTTG
>NW_006399784.1:8445134-8466606 GCF_000299155.1 Elephantulus edwardii | reverse complement strand
TTTTAATTTGCATCTCTCTTAGGGCTAGGGATTTTGAGCATTTCTTCATGTGTTTGTTAGCCATCTGAATGTCGTCTTGGGTGAAGTGCCTGTTCATATCCTGTGCCCATTTTTCTATTGGATTATTTACCTTTATCTTGTTGTGGTGCTCAAGTATTTTAAGTATTTGATGGTTCTTTTTAAAAATTTATCTCAGTGAATAGTTTTACCCAGTTTAGGTGGAGCAAAAAAAAGAAATTCATTGGACAATTCTGATCATAAAGAAATCAGTAGTTATAGTCTCTGTACACTATATAAGTTTTTAAATTGTTTACCATGCTAATACTAAGGAGTCCTTATTGTAGAGCTGAATAAAGCCAAAAAGGACTAATTTAAGGAAATTCGAATGAAATAGAATACTTTCTTCACTATGCCTAGTTTTGTGAATGATTTTGGAAATCTGTCTTCTAATTTGGTATCATGACATAAAAAGTGAGTTCTGAATAATTGTAGATGATAAGAGCACTGTTTTTGATATGGTACTAAGCAGTGCAATAATTTGGAGGAAGAAGTAGTGCAATTACAAGGAAAATATGAACTATTCTCTCTATAATATAGGTTAGCCTTTAAGCATATTATAATAAATAATTGAGAAACATTGACAGCTCTTCAGAGTTAAAAACCATGCTATTGGCATTAATGAATTACATTGTTACTAAAAATTTAACTTTGGTAAAAGAAAGTAGTCTTACTCTCCTTGCCTCTAGACCCTGCTGATATATATTTAGCTATGATTCTCAAGATATCTTCCCCCTTTGCTTATGCAGACTGGAGCTTATGGTAAAAACCCGAGAAGGCTACCCTACAGTGACCATTAAGATTCTGGACAAAGCAATGTCCTGATGGCTGCTGCAGGATATACACCATTTGAAAGACAGTTACCTGCATTTTATTGGGCATTAATTGAGACTCCTTTAATGACAAAAGGCCATAGATTATGAAAAGATCTGAAATACCTATCATGTCATGGGGGATGTCAGAGAAAGAGTCTGATAAAGAAGGTAGTAACTTAAAACAGCTCTATGATAAGATTGAAGTGGTTTATCCAGAAACAAGCTAGTAGGGGAAATGCATATCCACAAGCAAATAGCCTCTTTCCTCATTGGTCCCACACTAGAACCTCCAGAAAGACTGCCAGACCCCACTGCCTCAAGGACAGTGCCCTAGGAAAATTTTCTTGCTGCAGGAAAAGGCTGTTTGGTTCAGACATGGCAGTTCCAGGGCATATGAAACATTTAATGTGGAAAGCTGCCACATTAAGACCAGTAGATGGCAAAACTCTGAAGGCGGCAAGAACAGATTTGCAATAGGCTGAACTACATGTGATCTTCCTAGCAGTGTCTGAGGAATTGAGCAATGGTGAGGGTTCCTATGTCTGGATTTTTATTGATTCATGGGCGGTGATTAATGGCTAAGCCATATAGTCTGGTAAATGAGCCTGGAAAATTGGACTATGAAAGGGACACTAGAATGGGGTATGGACCTATGAGAAGTACACTGGGAGTTTAGGGGGCACATTAGAGTTGGATATGTCAATATACATAAAAATAACCTCTTGCCAGGATCAGGAGGTGATTGGAATCAGCAGGTGGACATGTTGGTACACTTCCTTGAAGTGGCCAACTAGGCCCTTGAAATAAGTGGACACGGGTGTGTAGCAGAAATAGAGAGATGAGCTGAAACTCACATATTCCTCTTTCTCCCTCACACCAGTGAAGATTGGTCTACTTATCAGCAAGAGATAAAGAGGTTGCAGATGGCTATGGGACAGATTCCCATAGTTGTCAAGTCAATTATATAAGACCAAGGGCATCTGTGACACCAGGTAGCTTCAAATGGATCCCCACAGGAATAAATATTTAATCTGGACTGAACTTTGCATACCCTGTAACTCATACAAATGCCAAAAATACCATTAAGGAACTGGAACAAAAGATACTGTACCATTTTTTGTCCCAAAGTATATCCTTTCAGACCAGGGAATGCACTTTACAGCCTATAGAGTGCAGCAATGGGTCAAGAAACATCATATTAGATGGACATACCAAGCTGCCCACCACCATCAGAGTAGTAGGGAATTGGATAGGGAATTGATATGGGCAATTGAAACATTTGTTATCTAAAACAGGAGGAGGTAAAGGTATGAATGGCTTGCTCACACTCCTTCAAGAGTAATTGACACTCAATATGAGAGGAGCAAAAAGGGATTCACCACTGGAGAGATTTCCATGTTTATCGGGGATAACTGGAGAAGGCATGGAGGAAGATGCTGGTGCTACTATACAATTCTAATCCACTTCATCTGAAATTGTTTTTCCTCCTACCAGATGCCACAGCCCTAGGTCCAGGGATATAGCTAAGAGTACCACACACAGGAGAAATTCCTGGGTGAATAACTGCAACAATAACCTTAAAACTATATGAAAGAATTCACAAAGACTTGATAGAGTTGATT
Organism: Elephantulus edwardii; assembly: GCF_000299155.1. Lineage (NCBI taxonomy): Eukaryota > Metazoa > Chordata > Mammalia > Macroscelidea > Macroscelididae > Elephantulus > Elephantulus edwardii. The sequence goes on along the minus strand of NW_006399784.1, from coordinate 8,464,112 downwards.
GTACCTTCACACCATCTTGAAAAAGTAGGGTTAACTGCAAATACTACTATTCTGCCTAGTGGCTAAAATAGCTCACTTGTATTGTATCCATGAATGAAATAAAAGTGAGGCACTTGCCAGACTGCTCTTGCTACCTGCTATTTGGGAAGGCATAGTATCTGACCCTAATGTTTCTTCCCAAGGGGGAAAAGTTTGGATGAAAATAAATTATAAATGGGATGAAAGAGGAATAGTAGCTGAATGCAAAGGAATGAATAAATGGGTGATGTAGTGAGGGAAATATAATATCACGGTAATACCTCAGGAGAGACTTAGAGCAAGGGAATAACTTTCTTCAGCTAAAGGCCAGAGACCAGAAAAAAGAAAGCAAGATATACTGACTAGTTTGAGAGGAAATATGTTAAACTTGATGCACTTATTTGGATGTATGTGATAAATAATGATGTTTTGGTTTTTGTTTAACCCCCCCTCCTTTTCCCCTAAGACATAATGTTGCGATATATTTTTATATTAATATGAGGGATATTTAATGTTAAAATGTACTAGAAGATGTATTAAAAGATGATTAATGTTTTTGATAGACCATATTGTAATTGTTGTTGTTATGTGCTATCGAGTTTCCTGTGACTCATAACCACCGTATGTACAACAGACCTAAACGCTGCTCTATCCTGTGTCAATCTTACTGACACGCCAACCCCCATTACCCCAGTCACTGAATCAATCCATCTCATTGAGGATCTTTCTCTCCTGCACTTTTGCTCCACCCTCCCAAGCCTGATGTCCTTCTCCAAGGACAGGTCCTGCCTTGCAACATGTCCAAAGCATGTAGATGAAGCTTCAGAATCCTTGCAGACAAGCAGAAAAAGAGACTTTTACAATGAAACTGAGGCAAGAAGCAGATGGCTAGTATATTCATAGTCAACTATTGGCTCTACTTGATGAGTGGAAATGGGAAAAGGGTAGTAGTGAAAAGACAGGATGAGTTTGGAATTGTTTCCTCAGCACTGCCCACCTAGCATGATGAATGGATGAAGTAGTTACTGGTTTATTGTAGCAGGGAGTCCTGGAAATGACTGGTGTGCTGACTAGGTCCAGTGGGACTAAAGTTGAATGAGAGGATCAACTAGTCTGAAATAAAATTATGTGCAGACTCTTGAGTTGGGGGCTGATATCTATTTGAACCTAGCCAATTATGGCTGAGGATGTGTTGACAAGATGAAAAGATGCTTCATTCTATGAGCTGGTGTTAATTGCTATGTCCTGATAATTTGTGACAGAGTGGGCCATTGTTTATAGATGTGGATTCAACTTAATGCAAGATTCTTTGGAGAAAAAGACTTGCTTTTTTCGTCTGAGTACTTGTTTGATAAGACTGGGAAAATTAAAAATCGGCTATCTAAAATGGGGAAAGATTAAATAAGGAGTGAAGCAGTTGGCTTACATATTTCCCTAAATATAGACAATGGTGAGTGAAAGACTAAGCAAAATATTGAGCCATCAGATAAAGATAAAGAATGGCTAAGAAAAAAAAACCCAAGCAAAAAAACCCAACAAGAGTGGGCTGTGGTTTTACCTGAAAGTTGGCTTTTTTAAAAGACATTACCTCCTCTGGTCTCCAGATACCTTAACTGCAGACACATGGTGTTGCAAAGCAGCATAATCTTTCTAATCATCTACAATTGAAGTAATAATAAAATGAGAGTACTCTCCACCCTGAATAGTGTGTGAAAACACCAACACAGTAGCCCCACATGGCTGTGTTAAAGTTTTCTGCTGCATCCAGCCTGGACAATTGCTTACCAGTTCCTATAAAAAACCCTGGCATGCATACCTACAGCCAAGTGAATTATTCTCCTGAGATGTTTACATTTCTGAAGGATCTTCTACCAAATTTTCAAACCCACAGGACCTAGAAGAATTGAGGAACTGAGCCACAGATGGAGCTGCTAATACAAAGTATGGACTTATACAACTGGTTAAGCATTTGAAAGTGTGTTGACTTGAGGCTTCTCATAAATAGCCAGCTATTAATCTTAGCAGGACAAATTATAAAAATACACATAAATGCCACATGATGAATTGCACAGGAATCAGATTGACTACATTTGTAGAAAGACTTGCAAAAGAAACTCAATATGAGCAGTCAAAACAGGGTGAGGCACTAACTATAAAACTGGACATGCATTACTCATGGTGAAAGTTCAAATTTAAGTTGATGAAAATTAAAACAAGTTCCCAAGAATCTAACTAAAACCTTTATTTCCCACTAGAATTTAAAAGCCATCGCCAGAATAGATTTGAGGAAATGAACAACAATAATTATTAAACACCAGATGAACTATAGGATTATATCAAAGACATCATATATGAAGAAATCAAATGGTCATTACAAAGAGGAGAAAGACAAAACCAAAATGCCTGTCTAAAGAGACTCAGAACACGCACAGACTGAATAGGCTTGGAGATAGGATACAACCCTGTCACACACCTTTCCTGGTTTTGAACCATGCAGTGTTCCCTTGCTCTGTTCTGACAACAGCTTCTTGATCTAGGTGTAGATTTTGTATGTTAAACATTTTTTGATTCCTAGTCTTCTCAATATTATCCAATAATATAGTTTGTTATGATCTATACAGTTATATGTCTTTACATAGTCAGTAAAACATAAATATTCTTCAAGTATCCTCTGCTTTCAGCAAGAATCTTTTTGCCATCAGTGATGATGTCCTGATGCACCACCTTTTCTAAATCCAGGCTGGAGTTCTGATAATTCTCTCTCAAAATACATTTCCAATCATTTTTGGATGATCTTCAGCAATATTTTCCTTGGATATGTTATTATTTATATTGTTCAATAATTTCCACATTCTGTTAGATCACCTTCACAAATAAGACAACAAATTTAACAGAACAGCAAACAACAAATGCTGGAGAAGTTGTGGAGAAAATGGAACCCTTATTCACTGTTGGTGGAAGTGTAAAATGGTGCAACCACTATGAAAAGCAGTATGGCACTTTCTCAAAAAAGTTGCAAATAGAAATACCATTTGACCCAATAATTCCACTACTGGGAATATACCCCAAATAAACCATAACTGCCACCCAAGCGGATATATGCATACCCATTTGTATCATGGCTTTGTTCACAATAGCAAAGGGTTGGAAACAACCTAAATGTCCATCAACAAATGAATGGATAGAGAAGCTATGGTAAATTCACACAATGGAATAATATGCTGCATTGAAAAACAAGGATCTCATGAAATATTATCCAAAATGGGTGACCATGCAGGACTTTATGCTGAGTGAAGTATTTCAGTCACAAAAGGACAAATACTGCATAGTGGCACTGTTGTAAAACGGGACTGACATTGGGGTTGGGGGAGACTGAGAAAGATGGGGTAAATAATGTATACTGCATTGAAACAGATGAGGGAGAAAACTGTTTAAATGGGATATATGACTAGATATTATTGTCATAACAGGAGTCTAGATCTAAGGCTGCATAGTGGACTGGGCTTGGGGGGAGTGATTGTATAACAATGAAAGAATTTTTCTTTTACATTTCAAAGAGAAGAATGAACTAGGGAAAGGTGTGGGCAGGGAGAAAAATGGAACAATGAATGAATGGAAATCCAAAGTCTCTGTAAATTTTCATTAAAATTAATAACAATAAAAATGTATATCTAAAGGGAAAAAATAAAACAAATATTGATACCTTTTATTCAGTTGGCCAGATAACTGTCTTCCTTCCTTACAATTGGCTCTTGAATTGGATATGTTCAAAGGAAAATTTGCCCTGGAGAAATATTTGTTACATTTAGTACTTGGTAGAGAAATGGGACTTGTCTGAGGCAGGGTTGGCAGTAGAGGTCGGGAGAGGGGAATTAGGACCTACCCAGGTTATCAGTCACATTTTTGTAGTCTCTTTTCTTCTAATGTCATTATCTGGTTTTGGATTTTGAAACTGAGATGATACATATGGGTCTATAGCAAAGAGATGATTACTCCACGTATTATATCTTTATTCATTAATTTCTTAGTTTTCATTATGATAAGCACAGTCATAGATTGTGATGAAAAGATACTGTTTGTCTCTTCTCAAATGGAATAAAGACACTTGGAAAGCAGTAATGTAATGTTGTTGTTATTTAAAATTGAGTTAAGACTAACTGATAACTGACTCTCCAGAGGGTTTTCAGAGACCGTAAACTGCACAGGAGTTTATTGTCCATTTTCCTCTTGTCTTATAGCTGGCAGATTCAAACCTCATGCCTTTAGATTGACAGTACAGTTCCTTACCATTAGGCTACCAGAAGTGAGCTCTGGTGTCCTAGAGGTAGAAAGTGTACTGCAATTTCAAAGGCACATGGTTCAAATCCCTTAGCTGCTCCTAGGAAAAAGGATGGGCTGCCAATCTTGCCCAATTCAATTAATAGCCTCTGAAAACCTACTGGAGGGTCTGTTGTGGATCGGTTCTGACTCGTTTCTACACAACAACAGACTAATAGAGGTACTTTAGTATTGACTGGTAAATGATGTAGTATTGAAATTCCTATACAAGGATAGAAATAATAGATGCAAAGTAATCAGAAAATGCAAAGGTACACACTTCAGAATACGAACAGTATGCTATACTTGGTGATAGAAAAATATTTATGTACATTTAGAACACATAGTTGGAGGAAGTAGGAGCACGATAGAAGAGGTAAAAAGGAATTAAATTGTTAAGTTCCTTCCTGGTATACCATATTAAAATTTATGTTTTGTCCTAAAAGCTACAGGGAATTTGAAAATTTAAATAAGAAAGTGATATGCTCAGATTTTCGTTCCAGAAATACCACAGCCAAATTATTAAAATTCATTCTCTCAATGCTATTCCGTGAATAATAGGTCACAACACCCCTCCTTTGGAGTTTTGGAGACAGTTGTCAGAACAGAGCCAGGGAACACTGCATGGTTTAAAATAGGGAAGTGTATACACCAGGGATGTGTCTTTTTTAAAATTTTATTATTATTATTATTATTAGTGTGTGTGTGTGTGTGTGTGTGTGTGTGTGTGTGTGTGCATACCATCAAATCAGATCTGACTGGTACAGGAAGAGATTGTTCCTCCTTCTCCAGCGGAGCATCTGGTGGATTTGAACCATGCACCTCTGGGACTGCAGTACACCTTCTTGCCACTAGGCCACCAGAGCTTGCCCAGGGATGTGTCTTAACTCCAAGCCTTTCAATCTATATGTGGAACAGATCATCCAGGATGCTGGAATATATGAGGAGGAATGTGGCATCAGGATTGGAAGAAGACTCATCAACAACCTGTGTAATGCAGAGTACACAACCTGCTTGCTGAAACTGAGGAGAACCTGAAATGCTTGCAGCAGAGGATCAAGGACTGCAGCCTTTAAGATGGATTGAAGTGCCACATCAAAAAAAACACAGATTCTCACCATTGGGCCAATTAGAAGCATCATGATAGATAATGAAAAGATTGAGATTGTTTACATTTCAGTGTGCTTGGTTCCACAATCAAGACTCTTTATATCAGCAACCAGGAAATCAAAACATCAATTGCATTGGGAAAGTCTGCTGTAAGGGACATCTCCAGAGTACTGAAGAGTAATGATGTCAATCTGGAGACTATGGTGTACCTCATCCAGGCCATGGTCTTTATAATTGTATGCTATGCATCAGAAAGCTGGACAATGGCTAGAGATGATAGAAGGAGAATTGATACCTTTGAGCTGTGGTGCTGGAGTGGAGTATTAGATATACCATTGACTGGCAGGAGAACAAACAAATTTGTCCAAGAGACAGTGAAACCAGGCTGCTCATAGGAGGCAAGGATTCTGAAGTGCCATCTGACATACTTTGGGTATATTGCCAAACGTCCTTGGAGAGGAATGTCATGCTTAGGAGGGTGAAGGATAGTGCAAGAGCAAGACCCTCTACGAAATGAATTGACTCAGTGACTGAAGTAATAGAGGTAGGTTTGTCAGGAACAATGAGATTGGCTCAGGATAGAGCAAGATTTAAAGCTGTTTTACATAAGGTCACTATGAGTCACAAGCAACTAGTTGGCGAGTAACAGCAGTAACAATCAGAACAGGAGGAAACTATCTCTTTTCCTCTTATGGAACAGCTGTTGTATTTGAACCACAAGAAGCACACATTTTTGGCAATAAAAACAAACAAGCAAACAACAACAAAAAACCCCACGCCAACCAACCTATCAGGGAATCCTGTAACCTGTGGTATGGTATTGGTGTTAGTTGTTGTCAAGTCCAGTAAAACTCATAGCAACCCTAGGAACAACATATGTGAACCCTGTCCTATACTCAGTTCAGTGACTCTGTATACTCCCTTCAGTATTCTTTTAATGCATCCTGGATCATTTCATATTCTACCCACAGAATCCTTAAGTATTGCAGCTCAAGGCTTAAATTTGTTCTTCAATTCTTTCAGAATAGAGCAAGGAAACAGTTCACCGTTCAAACTGGATAAGGTGTATGCTAGGAGATTGTTCTATCTCCATATCTTTTAAATATGTATGTGAAACAGATCTTCTGGGAGGCTGGGTTTTGTGAGAAGGAATGTGGAATCAGGACTAGAGAAAGACTCATCAGCAGTCTGCTTTATGAGGGTACCATGGCCTTGCTTGATGAAACTGAGCAGGACCTGAAGTGTTTGCTGCAGAGGTCAAGGACTGCAGCCTTCATTATGGATTGAAGCTCAACATCAAGAAGACAAAGATTCTTATCACTGGGCCAATTGATAGCATCATGATAAAAGCTTCAGTTTGCTTGGCTCCACAATCAAACACTTTTGATACCAGCAGACAGGAAATCAAAAGACTAATTGCATTGAGAATGTCTGCTGTGAGGGACCTCTCCAGTGTATTGATGAGCAAGGATGTCATTCTAGAGACTAATGTGTGCTGATCCAGGCTATGTTCTTTGCAATTCCTTGCTATACTTCAGAAAGTTGGACAATGACTAGGGATGATATAAGGAGAATTGATGCCTTTGAGTTGTGGTGTTGGAGAAGAGTATTGAATCTTCCATTGACTGCTAGGAGAACAAACAGGTTTATTCTAGAGAGGGTGAGGCAAGGCTGCTCCTTGGAAGCAAGGATTCTGAAGCTTCATGTTGCAAGGAGGAACCAGCCCTTGGAGAGGAACATCATGCTTGAGAAAGTGGAGGGACAGCACAAGAGAAGAAGATTCTGGATAAAATGGATTGACTCAGTGGCTGGGATGATAGGGTAAGTGTGTCAGAGACAAAAATGCCGGCACAGGATAGAGCAGGGTTCAGACCTATTTTATATAGGATCATGACTTGACGGCACAAAGCAACAACTGGTAGACTAATGTTAAGAAGATGCTGTGCAATCCCAAAGACACAAAGTTCTAATCAACCAGATGCTTTGTAGGATAAATTTGAGCAGTATTCTCATGTGCAATTAACTGACTCTAAATACTCACTGGAAGGTCAGCTATGAATCTGTTCTGATTCCATATTACTCAACAACAATAAGGTATACATTAATATGTGTAGTCCTTCACTGTATAACATAAATCATCTGTACACACATACACACATATATAAATTTGGTTGGATATATGACTGATTGGTTGATTGATAGAGAGATAGACCGAAAACTGTTGTTGTTATGTTCCATCAAGTTATGTGTGACCCATAGTTACACTATGTACAGCAGCTCTGAAACCTGCCCTATCCTAAGCCAGTCTCACTGATTCCAAGACACCAACTCCATTGCACCAGTTACTGTGTCAACATCTTATCTGGGATCTTCCTCTCCTGTTCTGTCTCTGTAGCCTTCTGAGCATGATATCCTTCTCCAAGGCCACATACCCAAAGTATGAGATGGAGGTTGAAAATCCTAGCCTCTGAGGAGAAATTTGGTTTCATCCTCTCTAAGACAGACCTACTTGTTTTCTTACTGGTCCATGATATGTTCAAGGCTCTTCTTTAGCATCATCATTTGAAGGCATCAATTCTTTGGTCATTCTTAGTCATTGTCCAGCTCTCTGATACATAGTGAGTAATGGCAAAGACAATGGCCTACAGTAGGTGCACTTTAGTCTCTTGACAGACATCCTTGCTTTACAGTACTCTGGAGAGGTTCCTGAAAGCCAGTTTCCCATTGCAATTCATCTTTTGATTTCCTGACTGCCAAGAATACTGATTGTGGATTGCTGAGAAAGCTGTGATTATTAACAATCTCAATCTCCTCTCCATCTATCATGTTGCTGCCAATTGGCCCAGTGCTGAGAATTTTTGTCTTCTTGGTATTGAGCTTCAATCTCTATTGAATACTACAGTCCTTGATCTTCTGATGCAAGTGTTTCAGGTTCTCCTCAGTTTCAGTAAGCAAGATTGTGTCATCTGCATAACACAGGTTGTTAATGAGTCTTCCTCCAATCCTGATGCCACATTCTTCCTTTAAAGTCCAGCCTCCTGAAAGATCTGTTCTGCATACAGATTGAAAAGGTATGGAAACAGGACTCATCCCTGACACACATCTTGCCTGATTTTGAACCCTGCAGTATTTTCTTGCTCTGTTATGGATACTGCTTCCTGATCTGAATCTAGGTTTCACATGAGCGAAATCATGTGTTCTGCAATTCCTGTTCTCCTCAAGTTTAGCCACAATTTGTTGTGATCCACAGAGTAAAATGCATTTGCATATTCAATGAAATACAAATAGATATTCTTCTGGTACTTTTTTGCTTTTGGTAAAGATCCATCTGACATTGGCAATAATGTTTATAATGCCATGATCTCTTCTAAACACACCTTGTATTTCGAATAGTTCTTTGTCAACATACTGTTCCAGTCATTTCTGGATAATCTTCAGCAGGATTTTGCTAGCATGTGATATTAGTGAAATTATTCAAGAATTTCCACACTCTTTTGGGTCACCTTTATTTTTTTGGAAAAGGAGCAAATATTGATCTCTTCCAGTCACTTGTCCAGGTAGTTAGTTGTCCGCCAGATCTCTTGGCACAACTTGGTGAGCACACCCAGGGAAGCATATCTTTTTTGAAATATATCAATTGGTATGCTGCAAATTTCTGAGGTTTTCTTTTTTGCCATGTTTTTCAGAGCTATTTGAACTTCCTCCTTCATTACCATTGCTTCTTGATCATATGTTGTTTCCTGAAAATCTCCTGTGTCAGTCAATTCTTTTTGGTGCAGTAACTCTGTATACTCCTTCCATATTATTTCAGTTTTCTGAATCATCCATAGCATCCTTAAGCGTTGCAACCCACAGCTTGAATTTGTTCTTTATTTTCTTCAACTTAAGAAATGCTGAGCGAGTTCAGCTCTTTTAATTTTCAAACTCCAGCTCCTTGCATATTTCGGTATAATACTTTCCTTGTCTTCCCAAGCTGCCCTTTGAAATCTTTTACTCCGTTTTTTAACTTCTTGATTCTTCCCTTTGCTTTTGCTTTTTGGCATGCTGGTACAATATTCAGAGTCTATCCTGATATCCAGTTTAGTCTTTTCTTCTTTTTGTCCTTCTTTGTAAATACTTTTTACATTCTTCATGGACAATATTCTTGATATTTTCCTACAGCTCATCTAGTCTTTATTCATGTGTGTTCAAAGTCTCAAACCTGTTCCTAAGTTGGTTTGTAAATTCAGGGAGAGTCAAGGATAAATTTTGGTTCCTGTGGATTTGATTTTACCATCTTTAGCTTTAAATTGAAGTTGTATATGAGTAGTTGGTCCGTTACACAGTCAGTACCTGGCCTAATTTCATGGTTGATATTGAACTTCTTCAATGAGTCTTTCCACAGTCGTAATTGATCTGATTTCTGTGGATACCATCAGGTGAAAACCATGTGTATTGCCTATGTTTATGTTTCTTGTAAAAGGTATTTCCAATGACTAAATAGTTGTGCAGAATTATATCCCCAGCCACATTTCTGTCACCAAGTTCATATTTTCCAACTATTGATCCTTTTTTCCTGGTTTCCAACTTTCACATTCCAGTCACTCATTATTATTAATGAATTTTGGTTACATGTTTGATTGATTTCTATTTCCTCCTCCTTGGTCTCTAGTTGTTGGCACATAAATTTGAATGGTAGTTGTTTTAAATGATTGACTTCTATTGTTGTTAGGTGCTGTTGAGTCAATTATGACTTATAGCAACACTATGAACAAAAAATTTAAACCCTGTTCTGTCTTGTGCCATCCTCACACTTCCTGACACGCAAGAGCCCATTACAGCAGTTACCGTGTCAGTCCACCTGGTTGAGGGTCTTCTTCCATCCTTCCCTAAATCATGTCCCTCTCCAAGGAATAGCACCTCCTAGCAAAATGTCCAAAATATGAGAGGTGAAGCCTCATCATTCTTGCCTCCAATGAGCACTGCAACTGCACCCTCTCCAAGATGTATCTTTATTCTCTTGGCAGTCCATGGGATTTTCAGTTCTCTTCTCCAAAACCACTGTCAAAGGTGTCAATTCTTTTTCTTTCATTGTTATTCATTGTCTAACTCTCAGATGCAGGTAGATTGATAAGTAATGTAAAAAGAGCATAGACCAAGTCTTGGTAATGACCAAGTCTGACTTCTGCCAATTTCACAAAGGATAACTGTCCTTATTTATGTCTTTCACAGTATGAGACTAATCCTGATAAGTTCAGATGTGGTCTACCACATGCCTGGATCTACTTCTACTGATTTCAAAATCAATTCAATACTCTACTGAATCTGAAATTTGTTACAGTGAAACAGACTTCACAGATCTAGACTCACAGATTTGGTATTTATTAGGGAAGTTAAAACACTATAATTTAGGTTGGCAACAGGATGTAATCCCTTATTCCAAATAACTTCTTCTTAAGCATGATGGCAGGTCAGTGTTACAAAGTTCTCTTAGTCCTTCTACTTATGGTGTCTTTGCTTACTCTTCAAGCAAAGTTAATCCTTCAAGCAAAAATGAAGATCTCTGGCTGAAGCAGCAGAAGTCAGCTCTGTCTCAGGTTGATCTCCAAATCTCTGTTGAGGCTGCAGTTACTCTCATGTATATTTCGGTCTTTGCTCTGTTCTCAATGCTTTCATAATTAGATACCATGTTATCTATAGGTTTAGATTTTATTTTTTAATAAGTGTTTTTAAAAGTGTTTTTTTTAAAATCCCTTTTATTTGCTTGATTTATATTTCAAAATGCTGTTTATGAAATTAAGAAAGTTCCATTTCTAGTTGGCTGAAAATTCTAAACACAAGTCATTTTTAAATTTTGTCAATATTTTTTCCTCATCTAATGAGTGAAGGATTCTGAAGCTTCGTCTGACATATTTTGGGCATGTTGCAAGGAAGGACTGGTCCTTGGACATCATGTTTGGCAGAGTGGAGCGTCGGCGAAGGAGAGTTAGACCTTTGATGAGATGGATCGATTCTGTGACTAGGGAGGTGGGAATAAGTGCGTTTGAGATGGCTGGGTTGGCACAGGATAGAAGAGCTCTTGTACCTAGGGTCGCTATGAGTTGCAAGCGACTCGATGGCACATAACAACAACAACAACATGTTAATATAACGAATTCACAGACTTGGAAGGATATATCCTCTTGGAAGATGCCCTTCGTGTCCAACTTCTAATGGCATTTTGTCCCTCAGGTTTTAGAAGCATAATCTTTCATTATACTGGAAATTCTTTTAGGTAGAATTGTGAATACAGAATATAGTATTTTCTTTCTTCCAAAGACAAAGTATTTATTCTTATTTGCCCTTGCCCTTTAACCACATGGAATTTTCACTGCTTCCCTAATGATATCTGTATTTGTTACTTTTTTTCTCAGAAAATAAAACTTTTTCTCCTTTGAGAAAGGTCAAGAGCAGTGGTCTAGACAGAGTTATATGTCCTCTATGCAGAAGTTATTTCTCCTTACTAACCAGTTCTGCACAAAATGAGAAGCCAAAATATATAATGTCTAAACCTATTTTGGGATCTAGTGATGTAATGCATAAGGAGATGTGCTTCTAACCAAAAGGTGGTGCCTCTTGAACAGTAACAATCTATCCCAGATTCAATGGGAAAATGATGGAAAATACCTTTTTGTACATTTACAGCCACAGAAACCCACTGGAGGGTCAACTACAAGTTGATTCTGACTTGATGGAAATGTGAACCAGGGTGTGTTGGTTTGTTTTAAAAAAACAAACTAAACCCTTTTTTGACAGTATCAACTGAAGTCAATGGAGAAGAGAGGGGGGAAAAAAGCATTTACTATTGTAACACTTCTTAAAGCTGTGACCAGCAGAAGCTTCAGATTGTCTCTTCGCACTTAGCTTTTACCAATTTCTTAATTATTTCTTCTGAATTTCACCCACATATGTTCCACATGTTTCATGTAAGTCTTACCTCTTTTTCAAAAGTATGCTTTTCTCAAATTTAAGTTTATTTGATTACTATGATCTCAGCTCACTGGTGGGCTTATGAAATGTCATGGAATTTTACTTTATTTCTTTTTGTATTTTATTTTAAAAATGTAGTTGTGTTCCTCTCAGATCTCTGTATTTCTGAATAATATCAGAATGTCCCATAGGGTTTCAAACATGCTATTCTCAAGATTGGTGGAAGATCTATCAGCAATCTGCGATATGCAGATGACACAACCCTGCTTGCTGAAACTGAGGAGGACCTGAAGCGCTTGCTGCAGAGGGTCAAGGACTGCAGCCTCCAATATGGATTGAGGCTCAATGTCAAGATGACAGATTCTCACCACTGGACCAATTGGCAGCATCAGGATAGATGGTGAAAAGATTGAAATTGTTCACAGCTTTAGTTTGCTTGGCTCCACAGTCAACACTCTCAGCACCAGCAGCCAGGAAATTAAAAGACATATTGCGATGGGAAAGTCTGCTGTTAGGGACCTCTCCAAAGTGCTGAAGAGCAAAGGTGTCTCTCTGGAGACTAAGGTGAGTCTGATACAGGCCATGGTCTTTGCAATCACTTGTTATGCATCAGAGAGTTGGACAATGACTAAGGTGGATAGAAGGAGAACTGATGCCTTTGAGGTGTGGTGCTGGAGAAGAGTATTGAGAATACCATGGACTGCCAAGAACACAAACAGATTCATCCTGGAAAGGGTCAAACTGGGTAGTTCCCTGGAGGCAAGGATTCTAAGGCTCTGTCTAACATCCTTTGGACATGTTGTAAGGAAGGACTGTTCCTTGGAGAGGGACATCATGATTGGTAATGTGGAGGGATAGCGCAGGAGGGGAAGGCCCTCTATGAGGTAAATTGATTCAGTGACTGGGGTAATTGGGATGGGTGTATCGGAGACGGTGCGAGTGGCACAGGACAGAACAGAGTTTAGGGCTGTTGTACATAGGGTCGTTATGAGTCGCAAGTGACTCAATGGCACACAACAACAACAATTCCCTTTTATGGAATTTTCTCTCATCTCACTCAACTCACCTTCTCCCCCTCGAGAAATTTTGGAAAAGATATACTCTTTTCAATCTGAGAAGTGAATACTCTTATTCACCCAGATAACTTTATCTAAGAGGCCATCTCCTACTATGAAAATGCAGTGGTAAGCATTTCCATATAATTTCTGAAATCATGTACAAAGAAACAATGCATGGTTTAAAATTAGGAATGATTTGTGTTAGAGTTGTATCCTTTTTCCATACCTATTCAATTTGATGTTGAGCAAACGATATGAGAAGCTGGTCTATATGAAGAAATATATGGAATCAGAAATGGGAGAAAATTCATCAACAACCTTTGTTATACAGATGATACCTCCTTGCTTTCAGAAAGTGAGGAACAATTAAAGCACCTACTAAAGAAGATCAAGGACTACAACCTTCTATATAGATTGCATTTCAATGTCACAAAAACAAAACTTCTCACCACTGGACAAATAGGCAATCTCATGATAGAGAAATAAAAGAATAAAGTCAGTTATTCCATTTTACTTGAATTTACTATCATTACTCGGGGTAGCAGCAACTAAGAAACAACAATCCTTGTATTTGGAAAAGCTGCTGTCAAGTACCTCTTCAAAGAGCTAAAGAGGAAGGGTGTCAGTTTAAAAATTAAGATGCATTGATCTAATCCATAGTATTTTCAAATACTTTCTGTGCATGTGAAAGGTACATAATGAATAAGGCTGAGAGAAAAGCTGAGGTCTTTGAATTTTGGTATTGGAGAATACCGACTTTCCTATAGGCTTCCAAAAGAACAAACAAATCTGTTTCAGAGTGCTTCTTAAGGCAAGGATTGTGAAACTCCATCTCCAATGCTTCTGAGATATTAGCAGGAGGGACACATTTTTGATAAAAAGACATCATGCATGCTAGGAAAGGTGAAGGTCAGAGAAAGAAAGACTTGGAACAAGATGAATTGTCCCAATGACTCTAAGAATGGTCTCAATTCTGTCAGAAATCCCAAGGATGACTCAGGATAGGGCAAGAATCATGTTTTGTTCATAGGGCCATTATGAGTCATTATGAACGTGATAGTACTTAACAATAAACAGCAGCATGAGATTTCACAGCCTCAAGTAATTATCTCAGTATTGCAATAACTCACTCCATTGTAACTTACTTCTGCCTAGTTTTTTCTTTATCCCACTATTATGTCCATGAAGGCAGAAACTTGGTGCTCTGCCAAAGTCTGGTACATAATATGAATCCAGTAACTATTTCTGTGCAGAAAGCATTTAAAAATTTTATTTTTGAAACCTCAGGCAGTTTAGAAAAAGAAATAGATATTTCAAAAAAGCTCAAACCCTCAATCTAAAACCTGAGAAATCACAAGAGTTAAATGTTCTTGTCCAATAATCTATATACTCTGGGAAAATGTAAAAATTAATGGGTATAAAGGCAATAAGTTATAAAATAAATGGAAGTAAGAATATATAATTAGATTAATTTACCAATATCCCAAAGTATTAGAGTTATTTAAAAATATTTCTATTTAGAGATAAAATATGGTGATTATAAAAGAGAGAAAATAATCTAGACATACATTCTTGTTTGAGGAAGGTAATTAACATTAATAAGAATTTTAAAATTACTATATTTAATTAATATATTTAATATCAATGGTAGTGCACTTTTAAATCCTAATATATATCCTAACTAAACTTCACAGTGTCTTTTGCCTTTGCTTTTTTCTAAGAATTATGCTATTTTCAAGAAACATAAGAGGTGTTTAGGGAAAATGTAGATGAAATACAAATAGATAGGGAGGACGCTAATCCTGTCTATGGGTAATAATGGTGAGGACAATGGGTAATCCCAGGACTAACAGCCAAGAAATAGTTTACCTAGCATAACATGCATAGACAATATGCAGTTTCCCCAAACACTGAAGTATATTTCCTTAGGGAATAAATTTAATTACAGTTCTAGTAAAATCAATAGATATTCAAGTTTATTTCCCAGAAGAATTCAACATTTATTTGGCATTTACACAAGAAGAACTGAGTAATCTTTACCACCTCATGCTCTGTGCTTCAATTAATTGCAACTGAACTTTTCTTTTGTTATATTTTTTTTCCATTATAGTCATGGAATGGAATCTAAGCATTTTAACATATTAATGTTAAACTTATGAACCTACATTTCTCAAGTAGTTTATTCTTATTTGGCTACAAAGAAAAATTTCAATTGTCCCACAAATATTCTCTAAAAGAAAATTAAGCAAATT
This sequence comes from Elephantulus edwardii, assembly GCF_000299155.1. Lineage (NCBI taxonomy): Eukaryota > Metazoa > Chordata > Mammalia > Macroscelidea > Macroscelididae > Elephantulus > Elephantulus edwardii. The sequence goes on along the minus strand of NW_006399784.1, from coordinate 8,448,409 downwards.
TTAATTTGCTGTACTTTATCAAATTAAAAAAAATTATTAAAAATCATTGTTCTGTAAAATAGAAACTAGTAAAAACAAAATAAAAAAAATAGTTGAGAAAGGGAAGAAAAGGTCAAGAAAGAGAATAAAAAGATTAGCACTTTACATCTAAGTTTAAAAACATGGCATTTTTTAATAACTTCTAATTGTCTAAAATGGTTTTATAGCATACATTTTTAATCTCTAGCTATGCAGAAGACTTGAACTTAGATTTCTGAGAAAAGAATTGTCTACTAATTCAAAATTTTAGCACTGTAATGGGATTTGTGATAACCATTAGCTTGAATAAGCAATGTTGTTGTTATTTTTTTGTTTGTCCTTGTTCTGGCTATTGCTTTTTGCAACTGTGCACAGAATGACAGAATGGAAAGCAATGTATCATAGCAGTTATGAGCAAGGTACTTGGGCTAAAACTTCCTGTAGACATGTGCTATACTTCTTAATTGACTTGTGACTTTGAGTAGCTTACAAATTCTCTTTACTAAAATCTCAGCATCTTAGTTCATTCATTAAAAGATTCTCAAAACTAATAACTAGTATGAGGCTTTAGATATAATACTTGGTGAAAATGTAATAAATATTTACTATCATAATAAAGATAATATATACCAATAAAAACCAGGAATATGTTGCTGAAAACCTCAGTAAATAAAAAACTCTTCACTTTTTATAAGAAGAACTTGCATTTCTTTCAATTGAATTAGTGTGCAAAGAGATTCCTCCTTTTTTGCTGTGCTCACTACTTTCATGAAATCCAAATAGAGCTACTTTGTGGTCTGTTTACTTTATTTGCCATTTCATATCAAACCAAACTTATGAGTTACCCAAGGGTAAGATCAATGACCTCAGGCCCCTACTGGTAACACACAGAAAAATAGTCACTTACTTCTTGAATTTACTGAGATTTAGCATAAGGGGAAATATCAGATAATAAGAGAGGGTCAAATATTTCACAACCCAAATATTGTATTTGAAATTTATATCTGTCACTTGTTAGCTTTTTAACACAGAAAAAAAATAATTAATTATTCTCTGCTTAAGTCTTTTCCTTCTCTAAAGCTAGGTTAATAGCTTATAAATCACAGGGTTATTGTAAGGATAAATTATTAATAAGAACAAAGCCTGCTTCATAATAGGACATTAATAAATGGAACCTATTATTGTTTCCATCAGTACAAATCATTCTGTCTTCTGAAAATATAAACATAACACCAGGAAAAGAATCAACAAGGATTTAGATTTCTTTCTTAAATAATTCATAACATCAATGACTGCCTTTTAAAAAATAGGACACATTCAGCACTGCTTTCATTTTTGTTTCTGGGATCTTGGCAAAAACTATTGTAAATACTATAGATTTTTCATAGACTTTCTATGAGTCATCATCAACTCAATAGTACCTAAAAATAAAATGTCAGAAGAAACAACAACAAAATATCTTTGGAGAAATACAGCCAGAATGTCCCTTAAGGTGAGGGTGGTACAAATATGAGTCACTTGCTTTAGATATTTTATCAAGGGTAGGAAAATCTTCTCAGACTGGACATCATTCTGGGTTCAGTAGAGGGTCAGTGGAAACAATGAAAACTCTAGGATAAATTTTGTTTTTGTTGTTGTTAGGTGACATTGAATCAAGCACGACTCAGTGACCCTATAAACAAAAGATCCAAACTCTGTTCTATCCTGTGCCATTTTCCCACTTCCTGACGCACAAGAGCCCATTGCAGTAGTCACTGCATAAATCCACCGTGTCGAGGGTCTCCCTTTCCTATCTTAACCCTCTGCCCTTCTTTTCAAGGAATAAGCCTCTCCTAGCAACAGGCCTGAAGTATGTGAGGTGAAGCCTCATCATTCTTGCCTCCAAACTGCACTCTGGCTGCACCCTCTCAAAGACATACTCTATAATATATAGAAGGATGTAATATTTGCAAAGCATATGGTCTGTGAGGGGAAAAAAAAAAACCAACCAAAAACACCCAACCCCCAACAAACAAACCTTAATAAGATGGATTGACATGGTTGATGTTAGGTTCCATCTAGTCAGTTACAACTCATAACAATCCTGTGAATAAAATCTTGCCCTATGTTATGACATCATTATTATGTCTGCTATGGTTAAACAACACATTGTTGCAGTTACTGTGTTGACCCATCTTGTTGAGTGTTTTAGGGTGTTCCTCTATATTTCCAAGCATAATGTTCTTTTCCAAATACTGATACTTACTGACAGCATACAAAAAAAGATACAAGACCATGTTTCACCATCCTTGTCTCTAAGAAGCATTCTGGTTTTACTTCCTCTAATATAGATTTGTTTGTCCTGTTGGTAGTCCATAATATACTTAGCATTCTTCGCCAGTACAGTTCAAAAGCATTCTATTCTTTTGGTTTCCTTGTTAATTATGCAAATTTCACATACATATAAAATAATTGAAAATACCATGGCTTGGGTCAGATATATTTTAGTCTTTAAAATTATATCCTTGCTCTTTATCACTTTAAAAAGATCCTTGATGGAACATTTGCTCATTATTTGATTTCTTGGTAGCTGTTACTATGAATACTGATTGTGGATCTAAATAAAATTATTGACTATTTCAATCTTTCCTCTATCAAAGTGTTGGTTATTGGTACATTTGTGACTATTTTTACTTTATTTAAGGTTGAAATGTAATACATATTAAGAGCTGTAGTCTTTGATTTTTGTCTTACTGACAGAAGTTTGCTCCAAGTTTCCTTACCTTTATAAAGGACCAAGCAGTCCATGTTTCCTGACTAGCAATCCTTCTTCCTCATTCCCAACTTTTGCATTCCAGTTACTCATTATTAGTGCATCCTGGTTGTGTGTGTGATCAATTTCTGACTGAAATAGTTGGTAGAAGTCTTCTATTTCCTAATCTTTGGCTCTGTTTGTTGGTGCACAAATTTGAATGATAGTAGTATTTAACAGGTCTTCCCTGTATATATATATGGAAATTATCCTGTCACTCATGACATTGTATTTCATTATTGATCTAGAAATTATTGTTTTAATTATGAATGTGACCTAATTTTTTTCCTCACCTTTTCATTTCCAACATAAAACATACAATAATTAAAATTTTATTTTTTTTAGAATAAGTTGGAAAGTAGATATTCCTCTTCTTTCTGTAAAATATTTTCATAAAGGTCTTAATTTATATTCATCAATATTTGAGCAAATTACTAGTGACCTTGTATATATAAATAACTCTTAT
>NW_006399784.1:8420093-8445034 GCF_000299155.1 Elephantulus edwardii | reverse complement strand
AGCTTGTTTTTATAACCTTCAAGAATAGTTTCAGAATTTCTAATTTTAAAATAATAATTGTTAAAATGTCCTTTTTAAAGTAGCAAAGCTTTTAGTCACACGAAAAATGGTATAAAAATGAATTATACAAATTCTTTTCTATTTACAATGAAAAATGTTCTTCCATAATTTTGCATTCAAAATTAATATGCTTTAGTTTTCCTGTTCATTTTAATAGCTTAAAGTTACATTTATACAGTGTCAAATTAACAGAATACAGACATAAGGGAAAGTGATAGGAAATATGCTCAGATTGTACTTGATCCTCTTCTAGTGGTTTGAAACTTTCTGCAACCAAACACAAGGATATGTAGGAAATCCCACTATTTTTAATAAACATATATAATCCTGATTAGTGTATTTAGATATGCCATATGGAGCAGGCATATTTGTTTCATACCGCGGAACATTTCCCCAGACTGCATTGTTGTGTGTACTGTTGAGTCGGATCAGATTCTTAGCTGACTCTCCAGTGGCTTTTCAGAGGTAGGAATAGGAAGGCAGGTGGCTGCCCATCCTTCTCCCTTGGAGCAGCTGGTGGATTCAGACTGCATGCCTTCAGGATTGCAGGGCAGCTTCTAGGCATTAAGACACTAGAGCTCCATTCAAAATTGCATTAGGAAAAGCACATTCTTAAAAACGAGACACACACACACACACACACACACACACACACACACAGAAATGATCATTGTAGCAAAAAAGTGCATTACCCTCTAAATTTTGTTTATAAATAGAATATTTTATGTATTAATTTATAACATATTCTTTTGTCATTACTAGTACGGTATGGCATCTCCCTCTCATTCCATCTTAAACGGAACCAAGCATAAGTACAAGTCTAAGATTCATATGGGAATAACTGTTGGCCTTGTGGCAAGAAGCTGTGTTGCAATCCTGAAGGCCCATGGTTCGAATCTGCCAGCTGTTCTATGGGAGAAAGATGACAATCTTCTTCCTTGCAATTAACTACCTCTGAAAATCCACCAGAGGGTTACCTATGAGTTGGTTCCAATTTGACAGTAAAAAACAAGAAGAAGATTCATATAAGCTAAAAGGTTATTTAAGAAGAACCAATTTTATGCTATAATAATTTTATGGAGGGAGCTCTGGTGGCCTAGTGACAAGAAGCTGTGCTGCAAATCCAAAAAGTACGTGGTTCAAGGCCTCCCGCTGCTCTGCGGGAGAAGAATGGGCAATCTCCTCCTGTGTGATTTTATAACCTCTAAAAACCCACCGGAGGGTACACAACAAAAACAACAGCAATCATTATATGAATTATCTATAATTATGTTCTTTAAACAGGAAAAATCTGGAATTGAAATTTTCGAAATTGGCTCTTAATCAGGGAGCTCTGTTGCCCTTAAGTCTGTTCATCATGCTTGAGATAAGAAGTAGTCATTGATCAACTCTACTTATGAATTTAAAGATATATCTAATTTATGACTTTCAATAAGAGATGGTCAATATAATCATGTAAAGAACTTTTTCTCCTTCTTCTTTCTCTTCTTCAATCATCATCTATTTTTCCCTTTAAAAAAAATTTATTATTAACTTCAATGAATATTTACAGACTTTGGATTTGCATTCATTCATTGTTGCGCATTTCCCGCCTTCCAACCCTCCTCCCAAGTACACTACCTTCTTGGAAAAGTAAAAGAAAAATTATTTCATTGTTTTACAGTCCCTCCCCCCAGGTCCACTCCACTATGCAGCCTTTTCTCTGGACTCCCATCATGACAAAGGTACCTAATCACATATCTCTTTTAAACAATTTTCTCCCTCATCTGCTTCAATGCAGTACACATTATTGAACCCATCTTTCAAGTCCCCCCACAACCCCGATGTCAGTCCTGTTTTACAACAATGGTACCATGCAGTATTTGTCCTTTTGTGACTGAGATACTTTACTCAGCATAATGTCCTCCAGGGTCACCAATTTGAATAATATTGCATGAGTTCCTTGTTTTTCTATGCAGCATAGTATTCCATCATGTGAATATACAGCAGCTTCTCTATCTATTCGTTTCATCATCCTCTTAATGCTGGGGACACACAGTAGAGATTCTGGCTTAAGGTCTGAAGTGAGACGTGGACATGCATACCCTGATGAAGACCTATGCCCTGGTAAGATAGACTCTTCTTTGAGATTTCTTCCAGAATCTTGGTAATTTATTTCAAGTTCATCCTCGGACCTCAGTTATAGCTCTAAAGTTTTACATATAGTTGATTCATACCCTGTCAATACCCTAACAGTTGGTCTGACTGGATTGAAGAGCTCAGTCTGTGTTCTCCTCAGGAAAATGCTTTGGAGGTTACAGAAAGAGGGTAAATAAACCATGGAAGTGGCACGGTGTAGTTTCTATCAGCTTTCTAGGTGAACTAGAAAAGCATAGCCATAGTCACATGATGGAGATCAGAGACGAATGACAACAACAGCTTTTAACATTCTGCTTCCACTGATGCTCTAATTTAATTATTATAACCCACATAATTTCTTGTCATTGGCTTCTGTGGCCAGTTTCTATTTTATTATGACACATTTGTTCTTTTTGCTAAAATACTAGGGAATGAAAATGATGGGGTGCTGACTATTGACTATTAACCAAAAGATTTGCAATTTAGGTCATGTAGAGATATTTAGGAGCGAAAAATCTGCTTGTGAAAGATGTCAGCCTTTAAAATTCTGTGGTGTACTTGCATACTTAGAGTCACCATGAGTTAGAATCAGCTCGATTGCCATTAGCAATATTTTGAAGGACATTATGAACATTATTTCTCTAAAATATTAAGGGAATTTTGGTGGCCTAGTCGTAACAATCTGAGCTTCAACACTGAAAGCACATGGTTCAAATCTACCAGTGACTCCATGGAAGAAAGATGGACAATCTCCTCCCATGCAATTTCTGCCTCTGGAAACCCACTGGAGTGTGATCTATGGGTCAATTTTGTCTTGATAGTATACAACAACAAAATACATTAAAAGAAAAAAATTTATAAAAATTTAAATATTAAAAATAATCTCTTCTGTTTATCATATTTCAAATAATCTTTATTTTTAATGCCAAAAGTCTAACTTAAACTTACATAAACTAACCTAGTTTTGTATTCATATGTGTGTAATCCAATGATAAACAATTTATGGTGATAGATATTAGTTGGTTATAGTGAATCAGCAGAGTATTTACCCTTTGCAAGTTCTGAGTAGCAACCACTTTTCACTCATGTCTCCATTATGAGCCTTAAACAAGAATTTCATTTTTAAGATTTTAATTAACATAATATCCTTCCATGAAGTTTGGGAAGATTGGCGGGGAATATGTATCAAGTTGAATGTCTCAACTAATACAGGTATTTCCTCTTTGATTGTCATTGACATGTTTTACCTTCATATTTCTCAATCAATAACTGAGGATTCCTTAGTCTATGAAGCAGCCACTTATATTATTGCTAGATAATTATGAAGTTAGAACTCTCTTCTAAAAACCTTTTCTTTTAAAACTGACAGACCAAAATTTCAGAGGTTGTTTGTTAATACCTTTTAAAAATTACACATATTAATTCTCATTATTATAAAATTACTATCTTAAGAACTGATGCCAAAAAACATCCTTAAGATATAATATGAATTAAAGTAAAAGAAAAAAATGAAAGCAATGAGAGCATAGAACTGACCACTTCAATTGTTTTGTTCCTTGTTTTGGTCTTAACCTGAGCATATGGTATTGATTAGATATTTAAATTTACAAGTATGCTGTTTTTTCGTCTTTAAACATACCATGTGAGTGGAAAAACTCTGTATTACTTAAAGCTCTGCCTTCTGTGGACCAGTAAAAGAGCATATCACAAGTACCTAATGTTAGCACTATAGTGATCACCGAATTTTCAGTGCCCATAGAGTAATGAACATAGAGGAGCACTTCAGTGTGGTACTTCATCAAGTACTGAGCCTTGACCTCTTTGTTCATACTATAACCTGAGGATATACCTTTAACAGAGAATTTCAGTGTGCCATCTGTCATATCGGCAACCGTAGCTTGAGGACTGGATTATAGCCAAAGATCTATCAATTGATGTTCCTGTCACTCCGTTCTTAAAGTCACACAGCTTTAAAAGTGATGCCTTTTCCTTTATCTGCATTTCACTTTTGAAAAATCATAGCTCTGTAGTTGGCAATGAACTTAGAAAATGAAATGAATAGTAAATCGCGGATACTGACTGTGTCTTTTATCACTGAAGTGAAGATGGCCACTCCATTGGGCTTGGCAGATCGTTAAGTAGAAAGAGTAAGCTGCATGCTTCATTAGCACCACCCCAACCTTCTCTATGTGATTTCCTTTCTATGTTTCTGTATTCTCTTTCTTCCTTGTTCCCGTCTATTATATTGAGACTTGAAGGCCAGAACCCTTCACTGCTGTACTTCTAGATATTTCTGCCATTTCATCTTTTCCATAGTCAAGACTCTTTCTCCTTCATTTAATCTGTACTGTACTTACTTATATTCTTTAATCCCTGGTGAATAACTTGGCAATTTCTAAAACCAAACAAAACAAAAAATTATTTTGTGCTAGCCATTAATGATAAACTGCTAATTTAAATTGTTAGCACTTCAAAATTATGAAATATACATTAAAAGTTTATAATATGATGAGACTCAACTCACTGTTGTCAAGTCAATTATAACTCATGTCAACCTTCCATTATTTTCTGAGAAGAGAATGCCTTCTTTTTCTTCCACGGAGGAGTTGGTGATTTGTAAAGGCCATCTTTTTTAGTTAGTAGACCAATACAAAAGCTCCAGAGGCATTCTACTATGTGAATCATGATATATTATGGATAATATTGATTAGTTTGGGAATTCCAGAACACTTACATACATAGACCAAGAAACAGTAATTCAAAAAGAACAAAGGGATACTGTATGATTTGAAATCAGGAAAGATAGTTACCATCTTTACCCATGTCAGAAGAAACTATGAAAATTGTAGTAAAGCATCAAGAAGCCAAAACAAATTGAAGAGAATCAGAAATAAAAGAGCTAAACAGAAGATATAAAATGGATAGTCTGAGAAAACAAAACATCATAACAAAATGTAAAAAAAGCTTGGAGTCAGAGGATAAAGAGGGAAGAACTTACTTGGCATTTCTCAAGCTGAAAGAATTGAAAAATATGTTGAAGCCTCAATTTTCATTACTGAGACATAATAGGGCAAGTTCTTTAATGATTTAGGAAGCATCAAAAGAAGATGGAAAAAATACACAGAGTAACTGTACCAAAAAAAAAAAAAGTGACTGACAGTGAAAAATCCATGAAAAACCACAAGGACAAGAGCTGAGAGTAATAAAGGAAGAAGTCCAAGATGTAATGAAGACATTGGCTCTAGGAATTGACAGAATGCCAATGTGTTTTAACTAACAGATGCAACCCTGGACAGGCTCAGCCAGCCTATGCTAGGATTTGGAGGACAGCTGCATAGCTGACTGACTATAAAAGATGTATGTTGTTGTTGTCATTATGTGACAAGTCGCTTGAAACTTATAGTGACCCTACATACAACAGCCCTAAACTCTGCTCTGTCTTGTGCCATTCGCACTGTCTCTGACACTCCCATCCCAATTACCCCAGTCACTGAATCAATCCACCTCATAGAGGGCCTTCCCCTCCTGCTCTGTCCCTCCATCATCCCAAGCATAATGTCTTTCTCCAAGGACCGGTCTTTCCTCACAACATGTCCAAAGTATGTTAGACGGAGCCTCAGAATCCTTGCTTCCAAGGAGCCACCTGGTTTAACCCTTTCCAGGACGAATATGTTTGTTTTCCTAGCAGTCCTTGGTATTCTCAATACTCTTCTCCATCACCACAGCTCAAAGGAATCGATTCTCCTTCTATCCTCCTTGATCATTTTCCAACACTCTGATGTATAACAAGTGATTGCGAAGACCATGGCCTGTATCAGACACACCTTAGTCTCCAGAGAGACACCATTGTTCTTCAGTATTTTTGAGAGGTCCCTAACAGCAGACTTTCCCATGGCAATGTGCCTTTTAATTTCCTGGCTACAGCTGACCTTACTTTCAAGAATGACGATCCAACAGAACGCAGATATTATCAAACAATATCACCAAAATCAAGTGCAAGCAAAATATTACTGATGTTTATCCAAAAACAAATGGAACAGTACATTAAGAGGGAGGTGCCAGAAGTTCAAGTGAGATTTGGAAGTGGTTATGGCACCTGAGATATCATTGCTCATGTCAGATGGATTCTGACTGAAAGCAGAAAATACCAGAAAGATATCTGTTTATGTTTTATGGACTATGTAAAGGCATTTTACTGTGTGGACCATACCAAACTATGACTAATATTGAGAATAATGGGAATCCCAGAATGTTAAATTATGCTCATACAAAATCTATACCTAGATCAAGAACTTATTGTTCGATGGAATAAGGGAATCCTGCATGGTTTTAAAAAATGTAAATGTGTGTGCCAGGGTTTATCCTTTCTCCATACATATTCAAACTGTATGTTGAACAAACAGTCTGTGAAGCTGAACTCAGTGAAAATGAATGTGGTATAAGAATCAGAGGAAGACTCATCAACAATCTGCATTAAGAAAATGACACAACCTTTCTTGCTAAAAGTGGATAAAATGTGAAAGACTTGCTATAGAAAGTCAAGAACTATAGATTTCAATATGGATATTAGCTCAACATCAAGAAGACAAAAATTCTCACCACTGGGCAATAGACAACATCATGATAGATGGAGAAAGATTAAAATTATCATTTATTGCATCTTTCTTGGGCACACAACCAACACCCTTGGTATCAGCAGTCAGGAGATCGGGGGACATATTTTATTGGGCAGATTGTTATCAGAAATCTCTCCAAAGTACTGAAGAACACAGATATCAGTGTGAAGATTAAAGTGTGCTTGATTCAGGCCATGGTCTGTTCATTACTTGCTATGGACCTGAGAGCTTGACAATGAATAAGGATGCTAGAAGAAGAATTGGTGCACTTTAGTGTGGTGTTGGAATACATGGACTTACAAAGGAACGATTAGACATGTCTTGGAGAAGGTGTAACTAGAGTGATCCCTGGAAGCAAAGATGGTAAAGCTTCATCTCTTATAATTTGAGTATGTTGCTAGAGAAGGTTTTACTTGGAGGGGGACATCATGCTTGGAAATGTGGAGAAATGACTAAAGAGAAAAGACCCTCAACTGTGACACAGTGACTGGAGCAATGAGCTCAAATAAATCAGTTTTCATAAGAATGGCACAGGATAGGACAGGGATTAGAAGATTGTTCATAGAGTTTCCATGAGTCATACTCAACTTAATGATACCTAACAACAACAATGACCACAATTTAATCTGCATGTTGAGGAAAGTAATCCAGAAACTAAAACTATATGACGAAGAATATAGCAAAAGAATTGGAGCAAGAACCATAAGTAATCTGTCATATGCAGATGAACTAATCCTGCTTTCTGAAAATGAAGATGAGAAAGTTCTTGATGAATGTATTCATAATTCATTTTACTAAGATTAGTTACAAAAAAGTGTGGAGCCAACAGGTTTTCAGATGTTTGATTTGTGATATAACTTCATTATTTTTGACACCAAGGATCCCTCCTTCATTTGGTTACTTCACTCTTCTATGTCCCTTGGTTTCAGTGCTTTTCTGGAAAGTCTTACAGATACTCAGACTTGTCAGTAAAACAAATGACACAACTCTATTTTAGTGTACATACGGTATGCTGCATAAGTATTTTGGATATAAATGAATTTAAAAATTTTTATTTACTTGTTTCTACTTTTATGCTAATAATGTATCCAAGTGGAAAATTCTTCACAATGGTAAAAAAGACAGAATATGAACTTCATATTTTAAAGTTATCTCAATCTTATTGTAAACAAAACACTCAATGCTTATTATGAAATGGACAGAAATATAGAAATGTACCTGTTATTGTTGTTAAGTGCTGTCGAGTCACCTGCAACTCATAGCTACCATATGTACAACAGCCCTAAGACCTGCTCTATCCCTTGCCAATCTTATTTTCTTTGACACACCCATTACCCCAGTCACTGAATCAATCCACCTCATAGAGGGTCTTCCTCTCTTATACTGTCCCTCCACCCTCCCAAGTATAATGTCCCCCTCCAAGGACTGGTTCTGTTTTGTAACATGTCCATAGTATGTCAGACGAAGCTTCAGAATCTTTCCCTCCAAGGAGCAGCCTGTTTCCACCTTCTCAAGGACAAACATGTTTGTTCTCCTAGCAGTCCACTCAATACTTTCCTCAAGCACCACAGCTTAAAGGCATCAATTCTCCTTCTATCATCCCTAGTCATTGTTCAGCTTTCTGATGCATAGCAAGTAATTGCAAAGGCCATGGCCTGGATCCAGCACACCTTAGTCTCCAGACTGACATTTTTGCTCTTCAGGACTTTGGAGAGGTCCCTCACAGCAGACTTTTCCAATGCATTTTGTCTTTTTATTTCCTGGTTGTTGGTACCATTGATTGTAGAGGCAAAAAAACTAAAGCTGTTAACAATCTCAATTTCTTCACCATCTATCAGAATGCTTGCCAATCAGTCGAGTGGTGAGAGTTTTTTGTTTTCTTGATGTTGAGCTTCAATCAATATTGAAGGCTGCAGTCCCTGACCCTACTTCAGGTCCTCTTCAGTTTCAGCAAGCAAGGTTGTATCATCCACACAATATAGATTGTTGATGAGTCTACCTTCAATCCTGATGCAACATTTCACCTAATATAGCCCAGCCTCCTGGATAATCTTTTCCACGTATAATTTGAAAGAGTATAGAGATAGGACATATCATTGGCATACACTCTTTTGAATTTTCACTCATACAGTGTTTCCTTGCTCTTCATTGATTGATTGATTATTATTATTATTACTATTACATTTTAATGACAATTTACAGAGATTTTGGATTTTCGTTCATTCATTGTTGCACTTTTCTCCCCGCTCTCCCTCCTCTCCAGTTCCTTCTTCTCTTTGAAGAGTAAAAGAAAAATTATTTCTTTGTTATACCATCCCTCCCCCCAAGTCTACTCCACTATGCAGCCTTTCTGGTCCCAGTATAGGCTATCCCTCCCCCCAAGTCTACTCCACTATGCAGCCTTTCTGGTCCCAGTATAGGCTACATATAAGCACAATTGAGTGTTCTGGGATTCCTGTTCTTAGAGTCAACCACAGTTTGTTGTGATTCACACAGTCAAATGAAACACATATAGACATTCTTCTGGTACTCCCTGCTTTCAGCCAAGGCCCGTCTAACATTAGCTATAATATCCCTACGGCTATGGCCTTTTCTAAACCTAGCCTGCACTTCAGGCAGTTCTCTCTTCATATGCTGTTCTAGTCATTTTTGGGTAATTTTCAGCAGAATCTTGCTTGCATGTAATATCATTGATATTGTTCAATAACTTTTGCACTCTGTCGGGTCACTTTTTTTACTCCATCATAATAGATTATATGATTGTCTACTCAAAATGTCCCATGCTAGTCCATTTCATTTTGCCAGTACCTAATATGTCAATTTTTATGCATTCCATTTCTTTCTTAACAATATCCAATTTTCCTACATTCAGGGTTCTCACATTTCATGTTCCAGTCACTAATATTTGCTTACAACTGTTCCTCCTCCTGTGTCTTTCCATATGTGATAGCTCAGCCTTAGTTGTCATATCTTCCAGTCTAAGTGTATTCTATTGTACACAGGATTTTCGATGGCCTGCTATTTAAGTGGATGACCAATCCTTCTTCCTAGTCTGTCTTAATATAAATGCTCTGATTTAGAACACTATCTAACAGACAAGCATTTTACCAAAAAAAGCAGATTAAAGATATTTCCCAATTGTATAAATAACCAATAGATTAGATTCAGTGTTGTCCTCAACCTTGGCACATTGTGTCTTTACCCACCCCTTTCCCTGTTCCAGCAATATTCACTGCTACCTCCACCTACTCCATTCAACACCTCTCGCCTCTATCCAGCCCTTGAAGTTATAGCTTATGTCTCAATTATTCTGGACTTCTGTGAGTCCAAATGCCCCAGGCTGTTTCCAGTTTCTTCTGCTGTGAGCAGTATGCCTTGAGTTTAGGAGTCAAATACCAGCTACTAGAATCAGGGAATGCTCCCTATCTCAAACAGTTCTGGGAGAAGGCCTTTACCTTGAACTTCTGCTCCAGGATTGACTTCTTGTGGCTTAGTGCCTCTGCTCCATTTCTACTACACTCTAGTTACAGTGGAATAGATTCCCAGGGGAGGGTGATGTATCCTGTAGATTAATGTTGTTCTTTTGCCACATGTGTTTTTTACTCCTGTACTGTGCCCTGCTGCCTTCATACCTTGTGCTCCAAAATTTGAAGGCGTCATCCTTGACCCATGGGCTTCTGGAAGACATAGTTGTACCTGTGTTATGTAGGGTCAACTGAGTCATCTCCTGCTACATATGTTCCCCCCTCCCCTGCACCATGCCTTGCTGCCTAGAAGTTATAAATTATTTAAATAATGTTGATAGAATCTATAGCACCTAGGTTAAGGAAAAATGGTCAAGATATTGAATAAGCCTCTGGTAATATTAAGGCTCATCACAGTTAGTTGCATTTGTCATAGCCATCGCGGAAACAAGATTCTTGCAATACGGTAGAAATAATGATCAGAAGAAACCACTTGCTCTATATTTGTTGCTTATAAGAACGCAGTGTTACATTTGCAGGCCTCAAAAGTAGATCAGACTGATAATATTTCTTTGTGGTAAAATTTAGATTCTCAATTGAATCAGCAACAAGGTATGAAGCAAAAACAAGAACTTATTAATCAATATTCAAAACAGAAAACCTATAGGAAAGAATCTCAGCTAGAAGGTAATTTACTGTTATTTTTCAGTGACTGGTGAGCATCAATTACAGTGCACCAGAAAGAGAGCTAGCATTTAGCTCTCATGAGTTTATATAAGTATGATGGAGCTACTATCCCACCCTAACCCTATCTCCTTTATACAATAAATATTGCAGTGCAAAATAAACAGTTAATCAATGGTTAGGAAAGACATTTGAAAAATAAACCCTTAACACTACAATGAAAATCAAAGACTATAACTTTCAGTATAGATCATATCTCATCAGAATGAAAACAAAAATTGTCACAATTGGGCAAATTAACAGCATCATGATAAATGAAGAAATACTGAAGTTATCAAGGGTTTCATTTTACTTGAATTCACAGTAAGTACCTATAGAATCAGTGTCAAGAATTTAAAACAAACAAACAAACAAATAAATTAAAAACTCCAAACACTTTAAATAATCTATTTAAATGATTAAATATGCTGGTTATTGCCACTTTAATCTGATAAAGATTAAAGATACCACTTTAAAGACTAAATATACCAGAAGCAAGTCCTACATTTTCAATTGATTCATATGTATTTGAAAACTGGAGAATGAGTAGCAAAAACAATGAAACATTGATTTGTTTGAATTGTGATATTGGCACACAAAATTAACTATAATATGGACTTCAGAAAGAAAAGACTAATCTACCTTTAAGAAGTGAAGCCAGATTTGCACCTTAGGCACAAGGATGGTTAGACTTTGCCTCACAAATTTTGGTCATATTATCAAGAGGAGTCAGTCCCTGGAGAAGGCATTATACTTGTATAAATAAAGATTGTAAAAAAAAAAAAAAACCAACAGAATGAATGAGATGGATTTATAAACTGACATAGGAAAGTGTTAAGTTTATCAGAAATTGTGAAGATGGCCTAAAACTATGCAGAATTTTGTTTAGTTGTGCATAGGGCCACTATGCATCAATAATGGCTCAGTGGCACAGTATAGGGTGTGTGTGTGTGTGTGTGTGTGTGTGTCTTAGTCTTATAGAATTACCTAACCTTATGTTTCAAACAGTGTCATTGATTTCACATGCAAGCAAGATTCTACTGAAGATAATCCAACAACGATTAGAACAGCACATCAGCAAAGAATTGCCGGAAGTCCAGGCTGGGTTTAGAAGGGGTTGTTGTACTAGGAATATTGTTGCCAATGTTAGATGGATCTTGGCTGAAAGCAGAGAATACCAGAAGAATGTCTATCTGTGTTTCATTGACTATGCAAAGGCATTTGACTGTGTGGATCATAACAAACTGTGGCTGACTCTGAGAAGAATGGGAATCCCAGAACATTTAATTGTGCTAATGCAAAAACTATACTTGGACCAAGAGGCAGTAGTCAGAACAGAGCAGGGTAACACTGCATGGTTCAAAATTGGGAAGGGTGTACGCCTGGGATGCGTCCTGTCTCCATATCTTTACAACATGTATGCAAAGCAGATTATATGAGAGGCTTGACTCTATGAGGAGAATTGTGGCATCAGGATTGGTGGAAGATCTATTAACAATCTGCGTTATGCAGATGACACAACCCTGCTTGCTGAAACTGAGGAGGACCTCATGCACTTGCTGCGAAGGGTCAAGGACTGCAGCCTTCAGTATGAACTGAGGCTCAATGTCAAGAAGACAAAGATTCTCACCACTGGACCAATTGGCAGCGTCAGGATGGATGGCGACGAGATTGCGATTGTTCACAGGTTCAGTTTGCTCGGCTCCAGAGTCAACACTCTTGTCACCAGCAGTGAGGAAATCAAAAAGCGTATTGCGATGGGAAAGTCTGCTGTTAGTGACCTCTCTAAAGTACTCAGGAGCAACGGTGTCTCTCTGGAGACTAAGGTGTGCCTGATACAGGCCATGGTATTTGCAATCGCTTGTTTTGCATCAGAGAGTTGGACAATGACTAGGGAGGACAGAAGTAGAGTTGATGCCTTTGAGCTATGGTGCTGGAGAAGAGTTCTGAATGCACCATGGACTGCCAGGAAAACAAACAGATTCATCTTGGAGAGGATTAAACCAAGCTACTCCTTGGAGGCAAGGATTCTGGGGCTTCGTCTGACATACTTTGGATATGTTGCCAGGAGGGACGGGTCCTTGGAGAGGGACATCATGCTTGGGAGGGTGGAGGGACAGCGCAGGAGGGGAAGACCCTCTATGAGATGGATTGACTCGGTGACTGGGGTAATCGGGATGGGTGTGTCAGAGGCAGTGCAGTTGGCGCAGGATAGAGCAGGGTTTAGGCCTGTTGTGCATAGGGTTGCTATGAGTCGCAAATGACTCGACGGTACAAAACAACAACAACAACATGTTTCAAAAAAGAATAGTTTGAAAATTTATATCCTCATATCTGTCCTGCATATACATTTACCTGTGTGATGCTTTAGTATTCAGTTGTCTGTATTCATTTCTAAGTAAAAAAAAATTGAAATTATTATCCAGTATATGATTAATCATTCATTTTTTTTTTAAAACCCCAGATCAAGCATAGTTTTATTCTCATTCTTTTTACCAAGACAGTAGAAGGAGAGGCTGATAGTTCAGTACTTGCCATATCATAAGAGAACATGTAAAACATCCAGTTAGACACATTTTTATCCATTTTGCAACATTTCAAATTTAAGTAATCCAAGGGAACATATGCAGTTCACTGAAAAATTTCAAAAAAGCAAAGTAGAATCAAAATCCAGTAAGTATCAGCCATTAGCACCAACTGAGACTTAAGGACTGAACTGTTGGTACTTTGCCACTTCTGCTCAAGTGATTTCAATTCCTTCTCAGGTCACAGAAAAGGAGCCAGATACAGAGGTCAGTCCTGGATGTGTTCACTAGATTGTGCCAAGAAATCTGGATGACAGCTATCTGGTCAACTGAATGAAATACATTTACATTTATTTTCATTTCCCAAAAAAGGTGATCTAGTTGAATGAGAAAAAACATCAAACAGTATCATTAATATCCTACACAAGCAAAATCATGCTGAATATTAATTATCTAAAAACAATGAGAAAAGTCAAGAACTGAGAACTTTCAGAAATACAATTAGAGTTTTGAAGAAGCAGTGGCACTAGGAATATTGTTTGCAATGTCAAATTGATTTAGGCTGAAAGTAGAGAGAGTAACTGAAGAATGTACATTTGTGTTTTATCAACAACCTAAAGGCATTTGTCTGTGTGACTCACAAAAAACTATGGCCAATATCCAGAACACTTGTTTGTGATCATGTAAAACCTAAAACTATAAGACAAACTATTGTGTAAGTAGAGCAAAGGAACAGGACCTGATTCAAAATTAAAAATAAAAAAAATAGCTCATTGGAAATATTTGGGTTTTTTTTTCTCCATAACATTTTCATTTACATGTTGAAAAGATCATTCAAGACATTAAACATTATGAAGAAAATGACACCAGGATTGGAGGAAAACTCATCAGCAACCTACATAACACAGATGACACAACCTTGCTCTCTGAACCTGAGGAAGATTAGAAGCATTTGATTCATAAGATCAAGGCTCATTGCCTTCAATATGGATTGCATTTCAATATCAAGAAAATAAAGATACTCACCACTAGGTCAATAGGTGGTAACGTGATAGATGGAGAAAAGATTCATGTTGTTAACAATTTCATCTGGCTCTACAATCAATCCTCTTGACACTAACAGTCAGGAAATCAAAAGGCAAAATGCTTTTGGAAAATCTGTTGTCAGGAACCTCTCCAGAATGCTACAAAAGAGTAAAAATAATCAATCTAGAGAGTAAGGAGGTGCTGATCCAGGCCCTGGTCTTCTTAGTTGCTTGCTAGGCATCTGAGAGCTGGACAGTGACTAACGATGACAGAAGTAGAACAGATGCCTTTGAGTTGTGTTTTTGGAGAAAAGTATTGAACATATTATGGACTGCCAGGAGAATAAACAGTTCTATACTGGAGAGGCTAAAACTAGATTGCTAATTGGAGGGAAGAATTTTAAAACTTTGTCTCCCAAATTTTGGGCATGTTTCCAGAAAAAGGCATGTTGACTTGGAAAAGGATATCATTCTCGAAAGTGTGGAGAGGTAGCACAAAAGAGGAAGACACTGAATAGGATGGTTTAACACAGTAACTATGAAAATGGGGTCTGGTGTGTCTGAGATGAGAAAGTTGACTCAGGAGAGGGCAATTTTTAGAGACATAGTACCTAAGGTCACTGTGAGTCACAGTCCACATAACAACATGTAACAACATCACCAAAATATGGGAGTTTCATGGTTGGGACCTTTCCACTTCTCTGAGACTCTGTATGATCAAATAGCATTAACTTCCTGTCAACCAGCCACAGAAAAGGAGGCAGATATTTGAGTTGGCTATTAGTACTGACTGAGGCTTGTGGCTGCACTCTTGGGACTTTGATACTTACCTAGACCTTTTTCCTGAGCAAAATATCTTGAGTAATACTCATGAGGATTAGCCTACCCTGGGGCTTACTCTCATCAAACTACAACACAGGACAGAATAGTGGGTACACCACAGGTAGTTAAAGAAAGAGACTCCAGTTCCCCAGTCTTCAAAGAACAACTAGATGAAAATCTTGTCACCGGAAACAGAACTTCCCATAGGCTACTAGAGGTGAAGATTGCAATGGGAAACTGAATCAGGGTTAACTTCTAATCTCTTCAGCTTATCAAAAGTATAACAAATGTAAGGGACTGAAAACAACCTATGCAGGTACAAAAGAAATTGCTTCACATAGGGTCACTGTGAGTCGCCTAGGACTCGATTGCACTTCACAACAACAATATGCAAAGAAGATCTTCAAATAATATCAAGGAGGTAGCAGGCAGATTCGAACATTATGAAAAAATAAGCCTTGTCCTAAAAAAGCACAATAGATTGTAGACCCAGTGAGTACTTCAGAGATAGGGAGGAAGAAGAAATATACTCACATGGAGTTATTTAAACTACTAGTGAAGAAGTTACAAATAATGAAAGAAAGATTTGAAATAGCAAATAATGAAGTTGTTGTTGTGTGCCATTTAGTTGGAACCCACCCATAGTTGACCCTCCAGCAGATTTTCAGAGGCATTTAATTACACAGGAGGAGATTGTTCCATCTCCTCTCAAGTTGCAGCTGGTAGATTCAAACTGCTTGCTTTGGGACTTTTAACACAGCTTCTTGCCACGAGAAATAATTTAAAAAACTAATTTAAAAAAAGAACAATTAAAGATATAATCACAAAACGGAAGGCAAACCAATATTGAAATTGAAAAATATAAAAAAAATCCAGAATATCAAAATGAAATGTCAGAATTTTTAACATGCTGGAGGAAAAATGAAAACAACAATACAGAATAGAGAAGATGGCACAAAAAGATTGCAATCCAGGAGAATAGAACCTCTGTGGGAACTTATTAGTAAAGAAAACACAGGAGAGACAGAAGGAAAAATGAAGAAAATATTCAAATAATGTTGGATAATATAAAATGGAACAACATTGAACATGATTGAAATTCCAAAACAGGATGAGAGGGGAAAGCTCTGAGAAAATTGGTGACGAGGCACTAGAAGAAAACTTCCTAGGTATCATAATAAAAGAGGAAATCCACATTCAAGTTCAACAAACTCTAAACAGACTAGATGCTCAAAGTAAAATACCATGGCACATTATAGTTAAATTCTCCAATATTAGAGACAAGAGTAGAGTACTAAAAGCAGTACAATAAATACAGAGTCACCCACAAAGAACCAATTAGACAAAACTCTGACTTCTTAGCATGAATGAAGATAACAAGAAGAACATTAAATGGTATATAGAGAAGCCTGTAAAAATCAATTGCCAGTCAAGGATCCTGTACCCAGCAAATCTGTTCATCAAATATGAATGAGACAATAGGTCATTTGCAGAAAAGTATGAACCTAATGAATTCATGAAAACAAGACATACTCTCCAAGAAATAAGGAAAGTCTTTGACAGAGATGGAAAAGAAAAACGGATGGACAATAATAACCAGGAAAAACAGAAGGAAAAAATAAAACAAAATGTCAAGAAAAATGAAACTGGCCATAATGTGAATAGCTTAACTCCATTAAGAGAAAAATAGTATCGGAATACATTTAATAATAAAAAAATACCAAAGTCCATCAATATATTGCCTAAGAAAGAAGGAAAAGTATAGATTAAAGATCAAAGAGTGCAACAAAAAAATATACAAACCAAATGACAACTATGAGATAGCATGAGTGCCAATACTACTTTCTGATAAAATAGACTTCATGATGAGAACCCTCATAAAAGACGAGGAAGGGTACTATGTAATGATTAAAAACACAATAGATCAAGAAGACATAACCTTAGTTAACATCTACACACTAAATGATAGACTTGAAGAATATATAAAGTAAGGGTAAACAGATTTAAAGAAAGACAACACCACAATAGTTGTTGTTTGTTGTTGTGTGCCATCGAGTCACTTGCAACTCATAGGGACCCTATGTACAAGAGCTCTAAAAGCTTTCTATCCTGTGCCAACCTCGCCGTCTCAAACACACTCATTCTCACCACTTCAATGACAGAATTGATCCATCTCATCGAGGGTCTTCCTCTCCTGCACCATCCCTCTACTCTCCCAAACTTGATGTCCCTCTCCAAGGACCAGACCCTCCTTGCAACAAGTCCAAAGTATATCAGATGAAGCTTCAGAATCCTTGACTCCAAGGAGCATTCTGGCTTCACCCTCTCCAAGACAAACCTGCTTGTTCTCCTAGCAGTCCATGATATAGTCAACAATCTTCTCCAGCAGCACAGCTCACAGGCATCAATTCTCTATCTTCCCTATTCACTGTACAACTCTCTGATGCATAGCACATAATTGCAAAGACTATAGCCTGGATCAGGTGCACCTTAGTCTCCAGCCTGACGTTATTGCTTTTCAGTACTCTTGAGAGGTCCCTCACAGTTGACTTTCCCAATGCAATTTGTCTCTTTATTTCCTGGCTGTTGTTACCAAGAGTGTTGACTGTGGAACCAAGTAAACTAAAATAGTTAACGATCTCATAACCATCCATGTTGATGCTACCTATTGGTCTAGTGGTGAGAATCTTTGTTTTCTTGATGTTTAGCTTCAATCCATATTGAAGGCTGCAGTCTTGGACCTTGTGCAGCAAGCACTTCAGGCCCTCCTCAGTTTCAGCAAGCAGGGTGTGTCATCTGCATAACGCAGGTTGTTGATGATTCTTCCGCCAATCCTTAGGCCACATTCCTCCTTGTACAGAGGAGCATCTCAGATTATCTCTTCTGCAAACAGATTGAAAAAGTATGGAGACAAAACACACCCTTGACAGACCCCCTTCTTGATTTTGAACCATGTAGTGTCTTTTTGCTCTGTTCTGATGACTGCCTCTTGATCCAAGTATAGATTTCACACTGTGTTGTTGCTGTTAAATGCTGTCGAGTCACAGGCGACTCATAACGATGCTATGTTCTGGGATAGTAGTAGAAGATATTAATATATCACTTTCACCAAAGAAAATATCAACATGAAAGTAACTCAACAAAGATTCAGAAGAGTTAAACTGTACAAATTCCAACTTGATTCATAGATGAATTCAGAGTACTTCACACGACTAAAACTCAATTTAATTTATTCTCCAGTGTATATGGTACATTCTCTAGAATTGATTTTATATTGTTTTCTTTGTTGTTATGTTATGTGCTGTTTTTTTACCTCCTACTCTTAGTGACCCTATGTACAATATCCCTGAAACCTGATCTCTCCTATGCCAATCTCACTGGCTCTGACACACCTACCTCCTTTACCCCACTCACTGATTCAGTCCATCTCATTGACAGTCTTCCTCTCTTGCACTGTCCCTCCATCCTCCAAAGCAGGATGTTTCTCTCCAAGGATTGGTCCCACTTTGTAACATGTCCAAAGATAAAGCTTCAGAATTCAGGATCAAGCTTAGAAGTGCTAGTCCAAGGTACAAAGAGACAGATAAATACAGCCAGAAATGCATAATCTGAAGAGGATAAAATTCATGCATGGGACTTTATTAAGATTAAATGCATGTGTACATAAAAAACTTTCCAACAGGGTACAAAGAAAGCCTACATACTGGGAACAAACATTTGGTAATATCACCTCAGAGAAGAGTCTTATAACAAAAGTTTGTAGAATACTACTGGGCCTCCACAAGAAAAAGACTGATAACCCAATTACAAAATGGGCCAAAGACATAGAAAACATTTTCACAGAGGGAGATATTTGAATGGCAAACATACACGTGAAGAAATGCTCAAAATCACTGGGAATAAGAGAGGTGCAAATCAAAACAAAATGAGGTGCCATCTTACTCCAGTAACAGTGGCAATATTTAATAGAGCAACAAGTAATAAATATTGGAGAGGATGCGGCAAAAAAAGGAACTCTTATACAATGTTGATGGGATTGTAAAGTGGTACAGTTATTCTGGAAGGCAGTTTGGTGTTTCCTCATAAAGCTGAATATAGAAATTCCGTACAATCCAGCTATTCTACTCCTTGGAACATACCCTGAGAAAATGAGAACTGGGGCACAAATGGATATTTGTATACCAATGTTCATAGCGACATTATTTAACATTGCAAGAACATAGAAAACAGCCAAAATGTCCAACCACAAGTGAATAGATTGAAGAATTGTAGTACACAATGGAATACTATGCAGCACACAAGAGCAATGATTTTGTAAATTATTACCAAACTTAGGAGGCACTGGAGAGCATTATGCTGAGTGAGTTAACTCAGTCCCATGAAGATACATATTGTATAAAACCATTATTGTAGAATGAGTACAATGATGTAAGATGGGTAAGAGAGTGTTGAAGTAGAGGGATAAGGATGTGCAAGGAAAGGCGGGATTACTCATGAGGTGGTACAATTTGATGGGTGTGACCCAGGGAAATTGAAAGAATTCATTCTTTAAAACAATGTATTAAATTTTTTAAATAAACTAGTAAAAAATTTAAAAAAATATGCAAATATATCTATCTATATATAACATTTTATCTATATATCTCTATCCTCTCCCTCTCTCTCTCCCCCACCTCAAAATTTATGGTATATTCAATACTCTTTTCCAGCATCATAGCTCAGTCATCAATTCTTCTATCACCCCTAGTCATTGTCCTGCTTTCTGATACATAGCAAATACTTGCAAAGATTATGGCCTTGATCAGGCACACCTTTGTCTCCAGACTGATATAACTGCTCTTCAGTACTTTGGAGATGTCTCTGACAGCCAACTTTTCTAATGCAATTAATCCTTTAATTTCCTGGCTGCTGGTACCATGAGTGTTGATTGTGAAGCCAAGCAAACTGAAACTGTTAGCAATCTCAATCTCTTTACCATCTATCATGATCCTGCCAATTGTCTCAGTGGTGAAAATCTTTGTTTTCTTGATGTTGAGCTTCAATCTATATTGAAGGCTGCAGTCCTTGACCTTCTGCAGCAAACATTTCAGGTCCTCCTTAGTTTCAGCAAGCAGATTGTGTCATCTGCATTATGCAGATTTTTTTTCTCCAATCTTGATACATTTCTTCTCATAGAGTCCAGCCTCCTGGATAATCTGTTCTGCATATAGATTGAAATTATATGCAGACAGAATGCATCCCTGGTGGACACCCTTCTTGATTTTGAATCATGCAGTGTCTTCTTGCTCTGTTCTGACAGCTGCCTCTTGGTTGCAGTATAGGTTTCATATAAGCACAATCAAATGTTCTGGGATTCTTCTCAGAGTCAGTCACAGCTTGTTGTGATCCACAGTCAAGCACCTTTGCATAGTCAATGAAACATAGACATTCCTCTGG
The DNA here is from genome assembly GCF_000299155.1 of Elephantulus edwardii. NCBI lineage: Eukaryota > Metazoa > Chordata > Mammalia > Macroscelidea > Macroscelididae > Elephantulus > Elephantulus edwardii. The sequence goes on along the minus strand of NW_006399784.1, from coordinate 8,424,245 downwards.
TGCTCCCTGCTTTCAGCCAAGATCCCTCTAACATTAGCTATAATACTCCTAGTACCACATCCTTTTCTAAACCCAGCCTGCACTTCCAGAAGTTCTCTGCTGATGTGCTGTTCCAGTCACTTTTGGATAATCTTCAGCAGAATTTGGCTTGTATCTGATATCAATGATATTGTTCAATAATTTTCACATTCTGTCTTGTCACCTTTCCTGGGAATGGGAACAAATATAGATCTCTTTCAGTCAGTTGGCCAGGTGGTTGTCCTCCAGATTTCACAAAAATGCTTCAACATTTAACAAAAAAATTTTAAAAATTGAGTTAATAAAAAGTATCTTTACAGACCACAATGTCATAAAGCTAGAAATTAACAGGAGGATAAAGGATAAAATAACTCCTACATGGAAGCTAGATAACACCCTATTAAAAGGACTACTGGGTTATACTTTGTTAGGTCTGATTTAGCTAAGTACAACTTAAAGCCATTCTACGAACAACAAATCTGAATCTTGCCCTATCCTGTTCCATCTTTGTAATATCTGACACACTTAAGCCCATTGCTGCAGTCACTATGTCAATCCTCCTGATTGAAGGTCTTCCTCTTCTTCACCATACCTCTGCCTTTCAAGAATGGTGTTCTTCTCAAAGGAATGACTTCTCTTAGCAACATGCCCAATGTATGTATTGCATTACAGAATAAATAAAGAATTAAATTTAAAAGTTCTTCAAAACAAATTAAAATGAAAGCCAACATATCAAAACCTCTAGTTAAGACCATCCTCAGTGGCAGTTCAAAGTTATAGTCAAACATATAGGAAAAGACAAAAGGAATAAAACAAAATTCTTAGCTCAAAACCTTCAGCAAATAGAAATAGAACAACAAACTAACACCATATACTCTATGAAGAAGGAAGCAAATTATAAGACAAGTACTGAAATCAGTGGGATGGAAAACAAAAATAATTGAAACCATCAAAAAGTTCAGAAGCTCATTGTTCAAAGGGGTCAATAAAATAGACAAACCATTGATAAACTTAACAAAAGTAAAGAAAGAGAAGACTCATTTAACTTGAATTATATATAAAAGAGTGGACCTTAAAACATAATCAGATTATGTTTTAACTAGATAATAATGAAACATTAACTGTTGTTGTTGTTGTTGTTGTTGTTGTTATGTGCCGTCAAGTCGCCTGCGACTCATTAACTATTTCATTAAATAATGAAATAATTAACTAGATAATAATGAAACATTATTAAAAAGTAAACTGATAAATTGGAAAACTTAGAAGGAATGGACAAATTCCTAGAAACCTATACCTTATCCATATTTATACAGACATATGTAGAATAATACTTGAATGGACTCATCACAAAGAAGAAATTGAGCAGGTCGTAAAAAAGCCTTCTCACAAAAACAAAAATCCTGTGATTTCACCCCTACACATCCTCCCTCCTCATTTCCCACTCCTTCCCCTCCTTGGATACCATACATATTATACTAGTTATCCTTCTATTTTTGCAGTAATGGTCTTCTGCAGTATTTGTTCTTAGGAAACTGAGTTAGTTTACTTAGCATAATGCTCTCCAGTCTCTTCCAAGTTATATAAAATTTTTCAAAACCATTGTTTCCTGAGTGCTTCATAGTATTCCATTGTGTGACTATACCAGTTTTTCAATCTATTCCATTATTGTTGGACATTTGGGATATTTAGATGTTCTTTCAATGTTGAATAACTACTCTGTTATTAATATTGGTGATAGATAAAGGAAATAGAAATTAATTGTTGGGGACCTGAAAATACAGGGTAGGAGTGGGCACATTCCATTGGTGATTAATTTTATAAAACATAATGAATGGAAACTTGTTAATAGTGGTCAGTAGAGGTGGTTAAGAGCTGGTACCTACCTTTGTATCTTTGTTGCTATTCTGTATAACAGAGTACTTCTCTGTTAGTTTTGGCCTGTGTTAGAAATAAGATTATATTGATCCTATTTAGAATGAGTTTCATCTCTACACTGAAACATTTTAGGCTGGTATGAGCCCTAAAGTGCTACAGAGAAACAATGCTTAGAGAGGAGTACTTTGGAAGTCTGTATATGTTGTTCTGTAAGCATGCATGAGAAGGACTGAGCCCGTCCTTAGAGCATTCTCTGTTCATTTTCCGTCATGCTTCGAGAGTTCTGGATGGCCTGCCACAAAGGCTGGTAGCTGCTTTGAAGTGCTGGCTGCAGGAGTAAGCCAACTCTTATGCAACTGACTCAGTTCTTATGGCCATTTCTTTGAAAATACACCTTTTTTTGGGTGGGGGGAGGGTTTGTGTGGGTATTGGAATGGGGTGAATTTGAAGTTTAAAATTCAAACCAGAAATAAGTTGATGTGGTCTGCTTGCTCTCTGTGTAGACAGGCTTTTAGACCAATTGGATTTTCTTGGAGGCTAGGCCCAGACTGTATGATAATTGGTGACTTGTGTGCTTTTATTTATATTACTATCCAAATTGGTTTGTTCAAGCTTCAGATCACATTCTTACACTTAAAAACATTAAACAGTAAACGGGAAACAAATTTAGGAAAAAACTGAAAAACTAATAAAAGAAACCTGTCTTACACTCAAAAAAAAAAACCATAATGAATGGGAAAGATTGTATGCAACCCAATGTGAATGAAGAAGAGTGTGAAACATACTATGTGTGAACTTTGAGAGCAAGCCAATACAAAATAAAAATTTTTAAAAAAGGAAACTCCTGACCCATATAAATTAAAGGGTTAATTTTACCAAGTATTGCTTCTTGTGAGTAGAGCTGAAGGCAGACTTGCAAAGTGAAATGCAGTTTTATCCAGAGGGCAAGAGCACACTCAGGCAAATGACCCCAAACAGCTTCAGAGCTTCTGCTTTTATTAGCAGAAAATTAAAGCATACAGCAAAGCATGATTTCATAGGGTGGGTGAAGGTTTAAACATATGGAACAAAGCATAAGTAATATGGAGCAAAGTATAGATACGCATGAACAGTTTTCAAGGAGGCATATTTGTACTCATGAACAAGGTCTTACTTCATTCTTAACAACCCTATCAAAAGCATCAGAAAAGAGACTTTCCAGATCCCTATAATGGTGGTACATGCTCCAGTAAGTCTGAGGCTACTTCCAGTCCCATCCATTCTTGGCATCCTTTGCCTGATTTCAGGCATTGTAGCCTGTAATCCATGGCCACTATGAACTCTAGTAAACTAGAATGACTCTACAAATATTCAGAGATGACCTATAATCAATTCTACTTAAATTATTTCAAGAAATAGAAGAAAAAGGAACATTCCCAGAGCTACTCTATGAAACAAACACAAATAAAAGACACGAAAAGACTTTTCACAAAAGAAGACATTCAGCTAGCCAACAGACACATTTAAAATGTTCAAAATGATTGACAATCAGAGAGATGCAAACTAAAACAACAATTAGATACTACCTCTTCCCAGTGGAAGCAGCAAAGTTTAATAGGATGCAACTAATAAATGTTAGAGAGGATGTGGAGAGATTGAAACTCATGCATTGCTGGTGAGATTGTAAAATGGTACAAACACTCTCGAAGGCAGTTTGATGCTTTTTCAAAATGTTGAAAATAGAAATACCATATGACCCAGATATTCTACTGCTAGGAATACAACCCAAGGAAATCATAACTGAGACAAGAACAGAGATATTCATATTTATTTTCATAGCAGCATTATTCACAATAGCAAGAAAATGAAAATAGTCTGAATGTCCACCAACAAATGAAAAGAATGTGAAATTGTGGTACATTTGCATAATGGAATACTACACAGCACTAAGGAGAAAAGACTTCTGAAAATAATTTATAACATGGAGACATCTAGAAAGTATTATGATGAGGGAAATAAAAGTCTCCTAAGAACTAATATTGCATAAGACCATTATTGTAAAAATAGAAATAAAACTGAATAAAATATGTTTAAATGTTCAAAACAGAAAGGGAGAAGGGAGTATAAATGTGTAAGGAGGGGAATCGCTAGGATAGAAGAGGCTAATGGGTGGATAGAGAGAGCGATGAAATAGGAAATATTCAAATAGGAAAGATTCCACTTGAAAAGACAGGGTTATAACAGGCATAGATCAGTAGTGATAAATTAAATAAATTAAAA
>NW_006399784.1:8418291-8419993 GCF_000299155.1 Elephantulus edwardii | reverse complement strand
ATATTATATATACATATATATGTGATTTATTGAAACACAATGTACATGAACAAAACACAATATATATAAATGATTGTATGCAAACCAATAAAAAATATGAGAAGGAAACAAAAGATCCAATGCTAATGAAAAAAGACATTCAATCTATACTGAAGGGTTTGGAAAAAACAAGTCCCCTAGAAATTGATAGGTTACCAACTGACATGTTTCACCTAATAGATTCAGCCCTGGACATTTTCACCATTTTATGCCAGGAAATTTGAAGGGTAACTTCCTGACTGACTGACTGACTGCCTGACTAGAAGAGATTCATAATTTTTTCCCTATTCTCAAGAAAAGTGATCTAACATCCTTGGAGGCAAAGATGGCACAGCTTCATATCAGATACTTTGGGGCATGATGTTCAGGGAGTCTATTCCTTGGAGAGGCAGATGATGCTGAGAAAGGTAAAAAGTCAACAAAACAGAGAAAGAATCTCTTTGAAATGGATTAACACTGTGACTACAGCAAGGGTTTAGAGTTTGTCAGAGACTGTGACAATTGCATATTACAGGACAGGGCTCAGATCTGTTCTTTATAGGATTGTAATACATCATACTCAATGACACCTTAAAATAGCATAATTTCCTGGAAGCTATGGTGGGTTGGTAGTAAGGAGTTGTGCTGCCAACCCAAAAGAACATGGTTCAAATCCATCAAAAAATGAAATATTGACAATCTCGTCTGCAATTTACTCTCTCTCTCAAAACTCACTTGAGGGTTAGCTATGAGTAGGTTTAGATGGGTGGAAATAAGTTTTGAGCTGACACATTCCTAAGGAGTCTGGAATGAATCACTTTCCAGCAATAATAAATTTGCATTAGATATATCAGCCCTGTGAGAATTGGTGTACTCTGGTGGTCCTAAACCAACAGCAGCTCCTCGTGAGAAAGTTGAACAATCTTTTCCAATACAATTTACAGCCCAGGAACCCACTGGAGGATCAGATATAAATTGGTTCCAATTGTATGAACAAGAATAGTAATGAAAGAAGAAGTTCAAGGTGCTCTGACGGCACTGGCAAAAAATAAGGCCCAGGAATTGATGTGATCAATTGATATATCTGATATTAGCCTGTTAACAGATTCACATGACATGTTAACAGATGCAATCTTGTAAGGCTTACAATTACATGTTGGGAAATTTGGAGGATAGCTGCTTGACCAACTGATGGGAGAGATCCATATTTGTTTCCATTCCCAAGAAAGATGATCTAACAGAATGAGAAAATTACCAAACCATATCATTAATATCACATTCAAGCAATATATTGCTGAAGATCATACAAAAACTACTAGAACTGTATATTGAGAACTTTCAGAAGTTCAAACTAGATTCAGAAGAGGCCATAGCATGAAGTGTGTCATTGCTGATGTCAAATGGATCCTGGCTGAATGCAGGGAACACCAGAAGAATATCTATTTGTATGTCATTGACTATGTAAAGACATTTTACTGTGCGTTATGGATAATATAAATTATATAATATGTTGTTGTTGTGTATCATAGAGTTGAAACTTACCCACAGCAGACCCTCTAGCAGGTTTTCAGAGGCAGTTAATTACATGGAAGGAGATTGACCATTCGGCTCTCGTGGAGCAGATGGTGGCCTTGAATATATTATATATATGATGTTGTTGTCTATGACTTGACAGCACTTAACA
>NW_006399784.1:8413186-8418191 GCF_000299155.1 Elephantulus edwardii | reverse complement strand
TAAATTATGGATAATATTTAGAAGAATGGGAATCCCAGAACACTTAATTACAGTCTTGTGAAACATATCTAGATCATGAAGCTATAGTCTGAACAGAGAAAGAGAACACTGTATGGCTTAAAATCAGGAAGGATGTGTGTCAAGGTTGTATTCTTTGTCCATACCTGTTAAATCTGTACATTAGGCAAATTTGAGAAGCTGGACTCTATGAAGAAGAATGTGCCATCAGGATAGGAAGAAGACTCATCAACAACATACACTATGCAGATGACACAATATTGCTTGCTGAAAAGGAAAAGAAATTCAAAAGCTTGTTGCCTAAGATCAAAGAGTGTTGCTGTTAAGTGCTGTTGAGTTGGAGGCAACTCATAGCGACCCTATGAATGAAAGATTTGGACACCTATAACTATCGTCCTTTCTCCAGGTTCATAGGGTTTCCAGAGGTAACCTATTATGAAAGTAGATGCCACTCCTGATTCCAAGCTTGTTTTAATCAGGGAGCTCCACTAAACACTGTCCAATAAGGGTAACCATTCTCTCATTTGACACATCAGTGTCACAGTGTTCAGCATTACAGCAACCATGAGTTACCTCTGTATAGCAAGTGGACAGTCCAGGGTTATATGACCTAGAAGAATGTTTCAACAAAAACAAGTAAAGGCAGGCCTGAGGGCTGCAGATTAGGGTCACCCACCTTTGGCTTGGGAGCATGACTTTCTGTCCACTATGCCAACTGATCTCTATGTTGTTATTGTTAAGTGCTATTAAGTTGGAGGCGACTCATAGTGACCCTTGAATGAAAGACCTGCACACCGGTATAACTTTCATCCTTTCTCCAGGTTCATATGATTTCTAGAGGCAAATCAAAGAGTACCACATTTAATATGAATTGCATCTCAGCATCAAGAAAACAAAAATTATCACTACAGGACCAGTAAGCAACATTATGATAGATAAAGATTTAAGTTGCGAATGACTCCATCTTACTAGGAACCACAATCGACCATCTTGGTACTAGCAGTCAGGAAATAAGGAGATTCATTGCATTGGAGACAGCTGATGCGAGGGTCTTTTCCAAATTACTAAGGAGCAATGTTGTCCATATGAAGACCTTGGTGCACCTGATTCAAGTCAAATTTTTTTCCCAATCACTTGCTATGTAAATAAGTATGACAGAAGAAAATCAATGCCTTTCAGCTGTGATGTTGAGTCAGAGTACTGAATATCCCATGGACTGAGAATAAAAAGTTGATATCTCTTAGAGAAACTGCAATCAGAGTGTTCCTTGGAGGAAAATATGACAAAGCTTCATCCTACATGCTTTGGGCTATTCCTTGGCGATGGAATCGTGCCCATGCATGATGCTTGGAAAGCTGCAGGGTTGGCAAAGATAAAAAGATTGTTCTATAGATAGATTGACATAAAGACTGCAACAATTAGTTCAAGTGTGTCAGAGATGAGGATAGCACAGGATAGGACAGGCTTCAGATCTGTTGTTCACAGATTTGCTAAAAGTCCTACCCAATTTGAGAGCATTTAACTACAACATTAGAGGAATCTTGTGACCTAGTAGTAAGGAGTCGTGCTGCTAATCAGACAGCATGCGATTTAAATCCTCCAGCTGCTCTGCGGCAGAGAGTCACACCTGAGCAATGATTTACTGCTTCTGAAAACCCACCGAAGGATCAGCTAAAAGTCAATTCTGAATCAAAGGTACGTAGCAACTACAACAATGTGCTTCATTGTTCATGCCATTCTTACTTATAGGGAATATTTATTTGATTTCTTCAACGGTACTTAACAACAACATGTGGAAAAAAGGTAGCTCTGCTGGCTTAATAGTGTGGAGTTTGCTGTCACTGGAAAAGTATGCAGTATTAATCCACCAGCAGAGAAATATAGGAAATCTCCTTTTTTGCTATTTACTGACTCTGAAACCCCCTGGAGGGCTAGATATAAGTTGGTTCAGAATCAAAGCTATATAACAACATCATAATGCAATGAAAAAGCTGTCCGCTTTAACTATATCCAAATTATTAGAGGATTTAGTCATATCTGTAGGAGTCACATGTTTAATTTTCAACTATTCTATTAAATTGAGTAAAAATAAATAAACACCATGTAGGTCTTTATTAAAAGGGAAACGGGCTTGCTAAACATCAGTTTGTCACTCTGTAAATGATTCATCTATTGATAAACAAGCTTTATTTCCATATAGAAAAGAGGAAACAAGCACCATTTTTGTGTCAATTCACCATCTAAATCTACTTTTCTCATGCCCTAGACAATAGTTATTTATGCATTGTATTTTAGTTACATTCTCTTTAAATATGTTGAAGATAAAATACAAAAGCATGAAATGTTTACTAGTGATGAGTGCTTCTGTGTATTGTTGAATATCAGACGACTCATAGCTGACCTTTCAGCAGGTTTCAGAGATTATAAATCTTGTTAGAGGGGCTTGCTTGCCTCTTTTCTGCAGAGCAGCTGATGGGTTTTAACTGTTTGTCTTTGCATTAGTAGGGCAACTCCTTACCACTAGGCCACCATAGCTCCCTATCTTAATGAGCATAGTCAAATAACATTGTTACTTTTAATAGGCATAACTTAAATAATATGAATCCATGAAAATATTTTATAATTGTCAAATGTCAAAAGATATAACTAGTTAATACTAAAAAACAAAAATAAAAAATACACTAAATTAGTACTATTAATGATGGAAATAAAGAAACATGCCACTTTTTTAAACAAGGAATGGTAAATAATTTTGTATGCTAGTTTCTACATAAAGCAATGAGTGTTCTTTGAAAGTAAATATCAGCCAAAGGGGGTAGAGTGGACTTTCTAAGACCATGCTGCACTTCTGCAGCTTGTGACCAGAGGGGAATTCATCTAAAGAACATTTTCATGGGTAGATAATCCATGCTTGAATCCCAGCCACCCCACCAACGCCCTCAGCCCTCTCTCCCACTAGAGGGGTGGGGCGGACCATCTAAGGCCTTGCTGCATTTGATGCCCTTAGGCACATGGCCCTTGGACCACAGGGGAACATAGCACCAACATTCACATCCTGCCAAGACACTGCTTCTGCCTGAGTCATCAGGTCAGTCATGTACATTAACTTGAAGGCTGCAGCAATCAGCCTCTATAGGATATAGTCCTAGAGCAGAAGGTCAGAAACACAGTTCTTCTTCCTGAAATGAAGTGGAGGAAAACAAAGAGTAACGTATAAAGGAGAGCAAATAAGATTCAATGCTAATTTCTCAGCAGAAAACATACGAGCAAGTAAACAATGGAACGATATATATCAAACACTCAAAGAACACAGCTGCCAACCAAGAATAATATATCCAACAAAACTGTCCCTCAAATATGATGAAGAGATCATGATATGTCACAAAGGAGAAACTGAGGGAATTTGTGAAAATAAGACCATCATTGCAAGAAATACTGAGGGTAGCTGTCCTTAAAGAGATGCTGCAGAAAAGTAGGATGGACCAAAGTAACCAGCAACAATACCAAAAAGTACTTTAGCAAAATAGCAACAAAACCTTGCCTCTCAATGATTACACTGAATGTGAATGGTTTAAATGCACAAATGAAGACTCTGTAACCCAACTCCAGCAAGTTAGAAAACAAAAAAAAAACAAACCAAAAAAGAACCACTTAAAAACCCAGAAAGAAAACCCATCAACCTTCAAAATAAATGAAATGATAAAAATTAGGGCAGAAATAAATGAAGTAGAAAACAGAAAAAAAAAAAACAACAACAATAAAACCAACAATAAATTAAAACCTTCAACAAGACAAGGAATTGATTCTTCTAAAAGATCAATAAAATTGACAAACCTCTAACAAAATTAAATCAGGAAAAAGAAAGAAAAGACACATAATTCAAATAAGAGAGGAAAGGGACAATGTCATAATAGAACGAATTGAAATAAAAAGCTTACCAATGGAATATTATGAAAATCTTAAACAAATGACAAGATAGAGAGAGCTATGTTGACCTAGTGGACCAAAAGTAATGCTACCGAACCCAAGGTGGGTGGTTTTAATCTGAGGCCTTTAGGCCTAATTAAAATTGTGTTTTTGTTTTCTGTTTTGTTTTGTTTTTCTCAAACATTCTTCTAGGTATTATAGCACTAGTCTGTGCATTGTTTTACAGAGATAACTGGTGGTTGCTTTGATGCTAAACACTGTGACACTGATGTGTCAAATACAAGAAGGGTTACCCATGGTGGATAGTCTTTGGTGGAACTTCTTGGTTAAAACACGCTTGCCTCTGGAAACTCTATGAACAGTGCTCAGGCCTTTGGTTCATAAGGCTGCTATGAGTTGTCTACAATTCGACAACAGCTACCAAAAACAACATACTCAAACAGATATGAAATCCTAGAGGAAATGAATAACTACTTAGAAACTCACAATGTACCCAAACTGACACACTGAAGCAGAATATCTGAACAGGCTCATCATAAAAGAAGAAATTTAAGAGCTCATAAAACAACTTCTAACAACAACAACAAAAAAGTCGTGGAAGAGATGGTTTTACTAGTGAATTTTATCAAACATTCAGAGAGAACAGTTACCATTTCTAAATGAAGTATTTCAGAAAATAAAAACAACAACAAACTATTAACTGATAAGGCCTATAATTGTGAAACAATGGATTTTTAAAAAGTGAACTGGGGGAAGGAGGGCGAGGGGTACAATGAGCAACAATGAATGAATGAAAATATAACTTCTCTGTAAATGTACCCAATGAGGGGTGCAGAGTGGATTATATTTGGGGGTAGGGGGTGTGGTTTGGGGAGGTGCGGGGGGATTGTGTACCAATGAGGGAGTTTTTCTTTTGCTTTTCAAGGAGAGGAGCAAATGAGGTGGGAGGGGGAGGGGTCTGTGCGGGGAGAAGGGTGCAACTATGAATGAATGGAATTCCAAAATCTCTGTAGATGTTCATTGAAATGAAAAATAAACTAAATTAATAATTAAAAAAAAG
>NW_006399784.1:8406776-8413086 GCF_000299155.1 Elephantulus edwardii | reverse complement strand
TAAATAGAATATATTAAAATAAATAAAACAGTGCTCAGGAAACAGAAACTTGTGCAATTAATCAGATTATCTGAGAACTGCATATAATCAAGACATTTTTAAAAAGAGAATTAATTAAATCTTCTTTTACCACCATTCACCAGAAGACATAACTAATTATTTTAGTAAAGTATTCAAAGACTCAAGTACATTGCTTTTGAATTAGAATATAGCTGATTATATATTGATTTTCATATGGAAAGAGGTTACCCCAAGTTTCTCCTGTCAGGTTGTTGGAGTATTTAAACTGGCAGAGAAATGTGCCCTTTGGGCCAGCAGTCCATCTTCTCACTAACTACAACATATTTTGATGATCTATCTGAAGTCCTAGTGGCCTAGTCATGCTACAAACATAAAGGCAGGCAGTTCAAATCCACCATCTCTTTTGTGAGAGAAAGTTAGGCAATCTTTTCTTAAGTAATTTACAATGTCTTAAAACTCACTGAATGGTCAGCTATGAGTATGTTTTGCTTTGCTTGCTTGTAACAACAACACATTATTGTACAACTGCCAAATTGCATCATTACATAATTGCATAATTTTATCATTACTTCTAAACCAATGAGAATAATTATATAGCCAAGATAATGAACAGTCTTAACCATTACAATCTCTACATGGTAGAATTCAATGAATGGAGAGGAAAGACTTATTATACCTATTAGCATAGATATTAACATTTTTCAGAAATTCTACCTCTACCAAAAATGTGTACATAAAAGAATGAATCTTTACTATTTTAGTAAAGGTTTTTTTCAGAGTTGTGGGCCTTTGGGATTTAACAATATTTGTAAGTGTAAACAGTCATCCCTCATTTTGTTTTCTTACATAATGAAGTCTGCTCCATGTTGAAGTCATCTATGATCAGTCAGTCAGTTTAAGGGTTATTTCTTTGGGAGTGTTGGTTTTTTGATCCATTACACATGGTTGTTTAGCAAAACTCTGATTTTTTTTTTCTCACTCTGAAGTCTGTAACAAGCTCATCTCTGCTTCTTGAGATTCCAATGGTGGTTTTCTGTACTGTCTGATGTTGTTGGATTTAACTAGTCTCTTTAGACTGCAAGCTATCAGTCTGAAATCTCATCTGCAGATTTTGGGTTTATTGACTCCAACAATGTGAATCTGGAAAATACTTGAGTCTAATCTGACCAATGGACTTGGGATTTGTCAGACTCTACAGCTATCTGTGTCATTTTTGGAGACAAATATCTCTATCTCATTTCTATCTCTACCTGTCCCTCTCTCTCTGTTTTTAATTTATGAGCATTTATGTTTGGATTTGGTTTTCCTATTTTGTTTTCATTTTATTTTATATTGGTTTGTTTACAAAGTTCATATACATTGTGCTTCATACTATTCTTCATTCACATTGTGTTTTATATACAATTATTCCCCTGCAATATGTTTTATACAATTAGTCATCATTGGACTATGCACATCATTACCCTGTCTTTTTCAGGTTCCACCAGATTCTTCTCATTTCCTTTACCCCTCCTCCCTCTACCCACCAAATTGTGCAACTTTGTGATTTTGATCCCCTGCCCATCCTCACATTTCTGCTTCTCTCCCTTCCTCCTCTTGGGTCCACATGCATGGTTTACTAGTCATCCTTCTATTTTACAGTAGTGATCTCATGCAGTAATTGTACTGATAAGCCAAGTTAGTTCACTCACCATAATGATCTCCATTCTCTCCCAAGTTATGAAATATTTTTCAAAATTGTTCCTCCTGAGTGCTGCATAATATTTCATTGTGTGGATGTTTAATAATTTCATAATCCATTCAGTGGTTAGGTTTTATTCTCATGTGATAGTGAATAATGCTGCTATGAATATTGTTGTACAAATCTCCATTTATGTCTCAATTCTAATTTCCTTGGGCTATATCCCAGATAAAGTTTTCATAAAAAAGTTAACAGAATACTACTGGGCCTCCACAAGAAGAAAACTGATAACCCAATTAAAAAATAGATACTACATAATATTTAGAGGGTCAATAGAATAAGAGGACATAACAATAATAAATATTCACCAAATGAAAGACATGTAAAAATATATAAGATAAACATTAACAAAACTGAAAAAGGAAATAAACAATACTACTATAGTAGTTGGACACTTCAATACACCCCTCTCAAGAAAAGATAGAACTACCAGAAAAAAAATCAACCAAGATGCTCAAGAATTAAACCATATCATAAACCAACACAACCTCATAGATATTTATAGGCTAATGCACACCAAACAACAACAACAACAACAAAATAATACAGTATACTTTCTTCTCCAATGTTCATGGGAAATTCTTGAGAATATATCACATATTAGTTCACAAGGCAAATATCAAGAAATTAAAAAAATATAGAAATAATACAAATATTTGCTCAGACCACAATGCTACAAAATTAGACATTAATAACAAGAGGATAAAGGAGAAAAACCCCATACACTTGGAAACTTAACAAAACCTTGCTTGAACATGAGCAGTAATAGAAGAAATAAAAAATGAAATGAAAAAGTTTCTTGAAACAAATGACAATGAAAACATGACTTACCAAAACCTCTGGGAAAAAAACCAGAGCAGTAATCAGAGAGCAATTTCTAGCAATAAACAAACACATCAAAAGGTGGGGGAAAATGACCATTGACTCTCTAACCTAACATCTCCAAAAAATTGGAAAAGAACAGCAAAAAAAAAACAAAACAACAACCTCTAAAAAATGGAAATTATAAAAATTAGAGCAGAAATGAATGAAATAGAAAACAGAACAATTGAAACTATCAGTAAAACTAGGAGATGGTTCTTTGAAAAGATCAATGACAACAAACCACTAGAAAACGAACAAAGGAAAAGACACAATTATTCTGAAAAAAGATGAAATGGGTACTATCACAACAGAACTAACTAAAATAAAAAAGGTAATATTGGAATATTATGGAAAGCTATACACAAACAAATAAGAAAACCTAGAGGAATGGAGAAATACTTAGAAATTCACAACCTACCTAAATTGACACAAACTGAAATTGATCACCTGAACAGATCCATTATAAAAGAAGAAATTGAAAAGGTAATAAAACAGCTTCCAGAAAAAAAAAAAAAAATCCTAGACCAGATGGTTTTACAAGTGAATTTTATAAAACATTCAGGGAAGAATTGTCACCAATTCTAAATAAACAATTTCAGAAAATAGAAAAAGATGGAATTCTACCAGACTCATTCCATGAAACAAATATATCCTTGAAACCAAAGTCAAGTAAAGACACCAACAGAATAGAAAACTATAGCCCAATATCCCTCTTGAAAGCACAGGCAAAAATCCTGATTAAAATCCTGGCCAATAGAATTCAACAATACATTAAAAAAAATCACCATGACCAAGTGGGATTCATAAAAGGTATGCAATGACCAAGTGGGATTCACAAAAGTTATGCAAAGATGATTCAACTTAAGAAAAACAATCCATGTAATTCATCACAATAACAAAGCAGAGAACAAGAACCACATGATCCTATCAATTGATGCAGAAAAGACCTTTACCAAAATCCAGTACCCTTTCCTGATTAAAACACTCAACAAAATAGAATTAGAGGGGAATTTCTTCAACATAGTAAAAAGTACTCAAACCTGAGAGCAAACATTGTTCTCAATGGAGAAAGATTAAAGGCATTCCTTTTGAGAACAGGAATTAGGCAATGATGTCCACTATCACCTCTCCTATTCAATATTGTATTGGAAGTTTAGAGATAGCAATAAGACAAGATAAGGAAATAAGAGGTATCCAAATTAGCAAAGAGGAGGTAAAATTATCTCCCTATGCAGATGGAATAATAGTATACCTAGAAAATCCTAAAGACTCAGCATACTGGACTTAGTTAACCAATTCAACAAAGAAGCAGGATACAAGATCAACATAAAAAATATCAGGTGGATTTCTCTACAGTGACAAAGAGAATACAGAGCTGGAGCTAAGAGAAACAATACCCTTCAAAATAGATAATCACATGATTAAATACTTGGGAGTAATCTAACCAGAAGCACAAAGACAATTACAAAATATTACTACAAGAAACAAAAAGAGACCTGGAGAAGTGGAAGAATATCACTTGCTCATGGATAGGAAGACTCAATATTATGAACATGATAATACTACCAGAGTCAATTTACACGTTTAATGCAATCCCAGTACAAACACCAATCCAATTTTCTTCAACAAAATGGAAAAGGCAACCTCCATTTTCATTTGGAATGGAAAGAGGCCCGAAGAAGCCAAGCACTACTTAAAAATAGAAACAGTGTAGGAGACATCTTACTCCCTGTTTTCAAATCCTACTACACTACCGTGGAGGTCAAGACAGCATTGTACTGGTACAATGACAGACATATAGATCAATGGAATAGAATTGAGAATGCAGAAATCAGTCCATCTACCAATGTTCAACTTATTTTTGACAAGGAGATGAAATCAGTTAAGTGGGGGAAAACAGCCTTTCTAACAAATGGTGTTGGCAAAGTTGGAAAACCATCTGCAGAAAACTCAAATAAGATTCACACTTCACTCAGTACACAAAAACAAACTCAAAGTGGGTTGAGGACCTAGGACTAAAACCAAGAACTATAAACTTTATTAAAGAAAAGCTTCAAAGAATTCTAGAAGTCCTAATCCACAACATAAAACAGTCTTCTAAGCATCCTGAAAAATCTGGGACCAGTACAGGATAAAATAGATGAATTGGATCTACTAAGAATCAAATCCCTATGCATATCCAAAAACTTCTTCAATGTGTAAAAAGGGGAGCCACAGATTGGCAAAATATATATGGTAATGACATGTCAGATAAGGGACTTATATCTAGGATTTATAAAATACTCGAGCACCAAACAACATAAAGGTAAACAACCCAGTTGAAAAATAGGCACAGGATATGAACACTTTTGCAAAGAAGACATCCAGATGGCAAACAAACATATGAGGAGATGTTAAAAATCTCTAGCTCTAAGAGAGATGCAAATCAAAACAACTATGAGATATACTATCACCCCAGTAAGAATAGCAAAATTTAACAGAACAACAAACATAAAATGCTGGTGAGGTTGCGGAGAAACTGGAACCTTATTTACTGCTGATGGGAATGTAAAATGGTGCAACCACTGTGGAAGGAAATATGGCACTTTCCCCAAAAGTTGGAAATAGAAATACCATTTGACAGAGCAATTCCACTACTGGGAATGTACCCTAAAGAAATTATAACTACCACCCAAGCAGATATATGCACATCCATGTTTATTGCGGCTCTGTTCACAATAGCAAAGAGTTGGAGACAACCCAAGTCTCCATCAACCAAAGAATGTATAGAGAAGCTCTGGTATTTTTCCACATATGGAATACCATGCTGCATTGGAAAACAAGATACTCGTGAAATATTATATAGAATAGGTGACGCTAGATGACATGCTGAGTGAAATATCTCAGTCACAAGAAGACAAATACTGCATAATGTCATTGTTACAAAAGAGGACTGACATAGGGGTTGGGCGAAGACTGAGAACGAGGGATAAATAATGAATACTGCATTGAAACAGATGAGGGAGAAAACTATTTAAAATATATATATATTTAATTAGGTATTATTGCCATGACAGGAGTCCAGAATGAAGGCAGCATAGTGGAGTGGACTTGATGGAGGGATTGTATAACAATGATAGAATTTTTCTTTTACTTTTCAAAGAGAAGAATGATTTGGGGTGGTGGCATGGGCAGGGAGAAAAGTACAACAATAAACGAATGGAAATCCAAAGTCTCTGTAAACATTCATTAGAATTAATAATAAAAAAAAAGAAAAGAAAAAAATAGACAAAATACATGTAAAACCTTTTCACAGAAAAAGACATTCAGATGGCCAACAGACACATGAAGAATACTAAAAATTACTGGCAATAGGAGAGATGCAAATCAAAACCACACTAAGATACCATCTCAGCCCACTAACAGTGGCAAAATTTAGCAGGGCAGCAAGTAATAAATGTTGGAGAGGATGTAGCAAAATAGGAACTCTTATACATTGTTGATGGGATTATAAAATGTTGCAACCACTCTATGAGTCAGTTTGGTGTTTCCTCAAAAAGTTGAATATAAAAAATCCATATGACCCAGCTATTACACTATTAGGAATATACCCATCTCTTTTTTATATCTCTCTCTTCTCTTCTCTTCTCTTCTCTTCTCTTCTCTTCTCTTCTCTTCTCTTCTCTTCTCTTCTCTTCTCTTCTC
>NW_006399784.1:8403941-8406676 GCF_000299155.1 Elephantulus edwardii | reverse complement strand
CCCCCCCATTCTTTACTCACTCACTTTCTGCTGATTTTGCTCCTCTGGAGAACTCATTGTAAGAGACATTGGAAACTGGTTACTAAATTGTCAGTCAAACAGGCATTATTAACATTTTTACAAAGAAATGCAGATTTCCAACATGAGGCTGACTAGAGGAAAAGAATAAGAAACTCAATCAAAATGCCCATTTAAAAAATGCGGGTATTTTTAGTATTATTTTGCCCTCTGCTAAGACTCCACTTCATTTTTCTGTCATCTGGTACTCCTTTATTTAGAAGGGAGAGCCAGGAGAATTCTACTAACTTGCTACTTTCCTGTTTTCTCTGTATTAGAAAGAAAATGAGTGGAATTAAACATTTAAGAATACAGTAATATCCCCTTACCTCTTTTGTATAATACTTTCTATTACCTATGTTCAATTGATGCTTTTAAATTATGGTTTTGGGGAAAAAAAAAACCAAAACCACACCACCAACATTGAATATACCATGAAGTGACCTAAATGATAAGGATTTGTGCTGCTAATGAAAGGCAGTGGATTAAAATCTATCAGTTTTTCCTTAAAAGAAAAATGAACACTCTCCTCTCATGTAATTTATAGCCTCTGCAAAATCACTATGGTGGGGTGCAGGGGTGGGGATAGTGTCAGCTATGAGCTAGTTCTGACTCAAGGGCACCTACCGACAACATTACCACCACAATAATAATAATAAAGTCTATCTTAAAAGAAAAACTGGATGCTTCTTACAAGTGAGGATAGTGAGACTTAGAAGCGAAGATAGTGTCTCAATCTTCTGACACATCCTCAAAAGAGAATGTCTCTGGAGAAGATGATACTTGTCAGAGGGTCAGAGGAAATAAAATGACCTTCAATGAGATGAATTGAAAGAGTGGCTAAAATAATATATTCAGGCAACAATGATTATAAGAACGGCACAGGCATGGGCAATAGTTCATTCTGTTACCCCTAGAATCACTCATTTGATTATACCTTACACAATTATTATAAAGATTTGGGGACATTTTTGAGGTTTTTGTTTTGTGTTTGGTTGTTTTTTTTTTGAGAAATGTTATTGCAACTAATACTTATCATAGAGTCAATTTCAACTCCATGTATATAGATTAAAACAGGTCTATATTATTCCTAATGGTTTGTTGCTGTTTTTCAAAAATTCTATCTCCAGGACTTTCTTATGGGATGTTTTTGTGTGGATCTTCTATTTAAGATATGAATTTTGCCTGTCAGCAAAGTGAGAAAGAGAAATTTGAGATTAAATGAAAACAAATGCATAATTGTTTTAAAATGTAGTATGTCTCCTACCCATTGCTCAAAGAACAGAAAATTGACTTTAAATGGTTTTAATGAACTTGGAGACAGAAAATAGTGTAGCGATGACTAGGCCATCAGAGTGCCCTTTAATATAAGAGTACTTAAGAATAAGAGTAGCTTAATAATTTCCTTTTAGTAGATTGGAAAATGTTTCAAAAACAATAAAAGATTGAAATTCTCCCTTTTCTGTGCTTTCTCAGCTATGACAAATGTATGGATTATTACAAAAAGTTAAAAGAATTTTTAAAAGCTTTAACTTTTAAAGTCCTTAACATTAAAGCAAGCTCTAGTGCTTAGTGGTAAGGAGCTGTGCTGTCAACCTTAAGACACATAGGTCAAATCCACCAGCTTCTCTGTGGGATAAAGATGGACAGTCAACTGTCTCTGAAAACCCGGTGCAGGATAAACTAAGGGTCAGTTCTGACTTAAAAGTATGCAACAATAATGTGTTAATTTTTTTAATAGAAATTAGCTCATTGCTCCATCCTTAGTTTAAAATTTTAGGAATAATGCAACCTGTAATAAGGAAAACTAAGAATATCATTCAGAAATAGAAATTACTAGAGTAACAACAGATATGCCGTTGTCTTCAGATACAATAGTCTTTATTATGTCAAATGACTAAGGAGAGAACAGTGTTTCTTGTTGACCTAGAAAATATAAAATAGGATATAAAGAAATAATTGTGTGGCTTTGGAAAGAGAAGAATCTTCATAAGAGGGGAAAAAATCAGTTTCTTCTCTTTGGACTAGCTTTTCACAGTAAATGTTTCATTCTTAAAATACAGATGGATTTATCTTGTTCATTAATTAACCTTAAACTTAAACTCATTTAACAAAAATATTCTTTCACAAGGCTAGAAATCAGAACAGTCATATTACACCTTTCAAAACTTAAATCATAAAGCAGTTCCCAAAACATGAAGGAAAAACAAACTCTATAAAGGTCATTTATCTCTTAGTTGCAGCATGTTTTCAACAAGACTTCTGAATTTTAAGACCTTCTCCCGTTTAATTTTCTGCCTTTTAAAGCAGATCACAACTATAGGCTTGACAGGGAAATAAAATGTAGTTCTTTCCCTTTGTTGTGAGGTTACTTGCATTTAGCCACCTTCACAGTATGTCTTGTCAGATTCCAATTAAAAGCAAATAATTGTTGGTCAAGGACAAATATGGCAGAAGTAGATATGTTCAAATAAAACCATAATTCTTCTTAGCCATCTACTTGATGAACCAAACACCAAGAATCACATGAAATATCAGCCAGATAGAAATATCTGGCTAAACTTACAGGAATTGGTCTCTTCAAATAGATTTACATTTAGCCTAATATTACTGCTATAAACTAAATCAAATCCTGCTAAGAGAAAGACTGCCATGACAAAGGAAAAAAACCCTATATT
>NW_006399784.1:8401798-8403784 GCF_000299155.1 Elephantulus edwardii | reverse complement strand
TTAATATATATTGTTTTTCACATGAGATCT
Source organism: Elephantulus edwardii (assembly GCF_000299155.1). Taxonomy (NCBI): domain Eukaryota; kingdom Metazoa; phylum Chordata; class Mammalia; order Macroscelidea; family Macroscelididae; genus Elephantulus; species Elephantulus edwardii. Next base: position 8,403,754 of record NW_006399784.1, on the reverse strand, counting down.
TTTCCATTTCTTTTATCTACCTCTCCCTTTACCCATCAAATTGTATGACCCTATTTTTACTCCCTTGTCTATTCTTACCTTACTGCTCCTACCCTCTCCACCTTGGATCCTCTCAGACACGTTTTACTAGTTTTCTTTTTATTTCTACATTAATGGTCTTAAATATTATTCGTCCTTAAGAGACTAAGGTAGTTCACTCAACTTGACACTCTCCAGTCCCTCCCAAGTGAGGTAATGATATTCAAAATCATTGCTCCTGCATGTTGCATAGTATTCCATAGTGTGAAGGTACCATCACTTCTTGAGTCATTCAATTGTGGTTGGATATTGGTGCTGTTTCCATGTTCTTACTATGGTGAATAATGCTGCTATGAACTTTGGTATAAAATCTCTATTTGTGCCTAACTTTAGTTCTAATATTTAGTTCTACTTTTCTTGGAGTATATTCCAAGCAGTGGAATGGCTTGGTCATATGAAATGCTTATGTTCAGCTTTTTGAGGAAATGGCAAACTGCCTTCCAGAGTGGTTGTACCATTTTCAATCCCTCTGACAATATATAAGAATTTTTCTTCTTGCCACATCCTCTCCAACATTTATTACTTGCTGCTCTGTTAAATTTTGCCACTGCTACTGGAGTGAGATGTTACTTCATTGTGGCTTTGATTTGCATCTCTCTTATTGCCAGGGATTTTGATCATTTCTTCATGTGTCTGTTGGCCACCTGACTATTTTCCTCTATGAAAAGTCTTTATATGTCTTTAGTCCATTTTGTAATGTGTTATCAGTTTTTTCCTTGTCAAGGTCCTGTAGGATTCTGCAATTTTTTATACGAGATCCTTGCCTTGAAATGGTATTGCCAAATTTTTTTTTCCCACTCAGTAGGTTTTCTTTTCACTCTGTTATAAATGCTTGTTTAAAAAATTTTTTTTTAATCTTTCTTGTACTAGTTTATTTACAAAATTTGAATACATACTTTTTCAGACCTAATTCTTCCAATTTCCCTCACTCCCCTATCCATCAAATTTTACAACCTTATGATTAGTCCCCCCCAGCACATCTTCATCCCTCTGTTTCCACCCTCGCCCCCCCACCCCCTCTCCACTTGGATCCTCATATTCATTCTAGAACAATGGTTGTATACAATATTTGTTCTTGTGGGACTAAGTTCGCTAACCATAGTGCTCTCCAGTCCTTCCTAAGTTAAATAATAATTTACAAAATCATTGCTCCTGCATGCTATGTACTATGCCATTGCATGAATGTACTGTAATTTCTTAAGCTATGAATGAAAAACCTGAAAACTTCTGAAGGCATGTGGTTTGAGTCCTGCTCTACAGGAGAATCTTGGCAGTTTCTTCCCATGTTATCTGAAAATTCACCTGGTGACCAGCTATGGGTTGGTTCCAACTCAGCAATACACAATATATTTATATTTAACTTTCTTTGCACACCAATCAATGCAGAAAGAATTTTTTATTATATTAATATATAGAATAAGTATTATTATGTATCTTTTTAAAAATATTTACTTTTTTTAGATATTGACTTTATGGAAAAAGAAGCATATCTTTGCATTTACCATGATTATAAATATTCTCTGTTAATAATTATAAATATTTTCTGTTTCCATATTATATGAAAGTATAAATTCCATTATACAGTGTCAAATTTACAATACTTTTTGCAATATATTCCTTATTCTTGGAAAATAGGAATATAAAGATATTCGCATTTCAAAGTAGAGTTGAGATATTTTAATGAGGAAATAAGGATGAGTCTCACTATAACTTTTCTTTAAATATTATGTAATCTAAAATGGTGAATTAATAATTTTGCAAATTTTTCTGAACTAAGTAAATTTGATTGAACATGCAACCAAGATGCATTGATAATAATGGGTGACTGGAATGCAAAAGTTGGGAACAAAGAGGAAGATTCAGTAGTTGGAAAACATG
>NW_006399784.1:8395514-8397718 GCF_000299155.1 Elephantulus edwardii | reverse complement strand
TGATTAAGTGACTGGGATAATTGGGATGGGAGTGTCAGAGACAGTGCGATTGGCACAGGACAGAGCGGAGTTTAGGGCTGTTGTACATAGGGTCGCTATAAGTCGCAGGTGACTCGACGGCACATAACAACAACAATAACAAAGTAAATTCTCACTGTTAATGGGGATTTAGTTTTCATCAATAAACACTCTATCAACATTTGGATAAATTATGAGTATAATTTTATATATTCAAAAATCAACACTTTGTTTATAATTCTCAAGCCTAAAAAGAAAAGTTTAAATTACAATATATATATATAACCGACAGTAGGAATAATCTGAGACAGTATGAATAATATGACGTTGTTGCTGTTATGAGCCATTCAGTCACCTGAGGCCCGTAGCAGCCCTATGTAGACCAGCTCAGAATCCTGCCCTGTCCTGAGCAAATCTCACTAATTCCAATACACCAAGCCCGATTTCCCCAGTTACTGTATCAATCCAGCTCATCTGAGGTCTGCTCTCATGTGCTGTAGAATTGGGGGGAAAATACTGTAGCCCTCAGTATAGATTCTACCTTGCATGAAAAATCAATAAATTTCTCATAAGTGAAGGAGAAATTGAAACTGTAAACTATTTCATTCTACTTTGATCAACAACTAATATCCATGGAAGAAGTAGTTAAAAGTAAAATAATATTTTACATCAAATAAATTTACAAAAGATATCTTTAATGTTGTAAAATGCAAAGACTTCACTCTGATGACCCAGGTGTTTCTAACTGAAACCATTTTATTTTAAATTATCTCAAATACATGAAATGCTTTCATCATTAAGAAAACAGAGCTTGACTCATCTGAATTCATTGATCAAGAATATTGTATGTAATGTGGTCTACATGAAAAATAAATTCAAGTCTTAGAAGAAATACAACCAGAATGCTCCTTAGAATCAAAGACTTTGAGATTTTGGTCTCATCCTTTGGATATGCTATCAAGAAAGACCACTAGCTAGAGAATTACATTGTTTTTGCTACCATAGATAAAGAAAAAAGGAAAGTCCTTTTTAGACTTGTTAAAATAGTAGCCAAGGAAATTGAATGCCATATACTAACAATTTTGAAGGTGGAACATGGAAAAAAAAATTCCCCTCTTTTGTGTACAAATCAGTCATGAGTCAGAGCTGATCCAGTAACAATAAAGTCTAGAAACAAGGGGGAGGAGCAGTTGAAATTTTATTAGCATAAACAAGCCGAGAATGTACTGAAACATCAGATTCCAAGAAATGGGGAAGGTTTTTAAATGTTTTGCTTCTCCTTTCTCATCTCTTTTCCTCTGTTTCTTTCTCTCTTTATCTCTTTTTATTTCTTTGTCTTTCTCTTTGCTTCACTCACCTTTGCTTCTTTATACAGGAAAAATCCATGTGCTTCCATTGTTTTTTGTTGTTCTTCTAGAATTATACTGTTTCTACTAGAGAAGCATTCCAACTCCTCAATTCTCCCTAAAAATAAATAACTAATTTTTTTTTAAATAATGACTAATCCAAGTTTACTTATATCCAGAATACAGAGCACAATATAGTGGTAAGAAATTATGTAAGGAAAAAGAAATGACTGCTTTTATTAGAACTGAAGTTGATAAAGTTTCTTTGGTGTCCTTGGCATGTTGCTAGGAAAGGCTATTCCTTGGAAGGTGACAATATGCTTAGAAAGGTGGAGAGTGTGAAGGAGAGAAAGACGCTCAACCAGGTGCTTGCAGCAATGAGCTTGAGTGTGTCAGAATTTTTTTTAATTATTAAAAAAAGATTTATGCTGTATATATACACTCCTTTGTAACAAGAAACAGACAAAAAAGAAATACATGTACTTTCTGGGGGAGCGAAAGCCTGAATGCTGCTGGGTGACAGGTCTGTGTTTGGAACCCTGGGCAAGTCTTAAGGAACAAGCCAGGGTTTCTGGGGAAGGCAGTGTAGGAGCAGCAGAACCACGGGGTTTTCTGGATTTGAAACCCTCAGCAACCCTTTCATCTTTAACACTGTACCACTCTATCTTCAGAAGGTTCTCGGAGGATGGTAGGAGCTGCCATATATGACACACCCAGTATATTTTTGGTCTTTTTCTTTTTAACTCTTCCAGTGCAGCTTAACAGGAAAACAAATGAACTTTTAAAGCAAATGAAACCCAGAACTTTTAAAACATAGGTAGAAGGAGAAAATAACAGAGT
>NW_006399784.1:8371978-8390384 GCF_000299155.1 Elephantulus edwardii | reverse complement strand
ATGGTCCCTTCTTGATCTCTAGTGACAGGTTATGAGCCCTTCCTTTCACTTCAGTCCAATGAGTTAGAGTCAAACTAAGGGGGGTGGTTACTGTCTGTCCCATAGTTAGTAATTCAGTCACAGTAAATCCGACAGAGACAAGGAGAAACACAAAGATAACCAGACAGCGGCCCGGCCGCTAGGACTCTGATAAAGATACTGAATAGAGTCTACAGGACGAGGCTCCAGAGTCTCCACTATCAAACAGGATTCCTCAGGTTTACTTCTCCGGTAGAATACAGAGGAGGCCACCAGATGTCCCTGGCCCTCCGCACCTCTTGGGGCGTCCCCCAGGGTGGCAGCCTGTGACTTTCCTGGCACATCTGCCCTGCCACTGTTTCAGCTCCCTCACGGGAAATGAAACGGCTGCGAAACTGAAAATGCACACCCGACAAAAAGAGAGAAAGGCACAGGGGACAGAACACACAAAGGCGCCTTCTTACCTCCAAGGGGGGTCATGTCGGGAGTGAGGGGCTGTCGTCGGTTTCCCGGCCAATGCACCAAATGTTGGATCCGCAGAGCCGGACCCCAATGAGATCGGACACCAGTACCAGTCACTCACGAGAGACCGTCCTTGATGCAAACAGCATGAGGTTTTATTCCATCCAGCGTGCTGGGGCACAACTCTTGACCTACACAGAGGCAGAGGAGTTGAGCCCCGAGCTAAGGGTACATACAGCTTATAAAGGCAATAACCCGCGCAAACGTGGGCTAACACACAGGGAGGGTTGCTGATTGGTGTATTTGAATATACACTGAGGTAGGCAGTTCTGATTGGTAATAATTTGGCGCACGGGGGTAAGTGAGGAAAACTATCTGATTGGTACATTTAAAAGCAAGTTGGCACATGTGCGCGGCAAGTGGGGTAGGTGCAAGGGGTGGGAGAGTGGGGAGTAAAGTTCAGAAAAACAATTCCTAGAATTTCTCTTATCTGTACTCGCAGATGTGGGTGAGCCAGTTTTATGACCTTGTTTTTCTAAAAGAGGGCAAAAGTCCTGTGAGGTTTTATGGCTTCTACCTGAGAAGGGTTAAAAGTTAACTTCTTCATAATCTTTCAAGAGCATCTTTAAGAAACTGCTGTGTTGTGATCTCAGAGGCATGTAGTTCGAATCCACTAGCTGCTCCTTGGAAGGAAGATGGGAAGTTTCCTCTTGTGCAATTTATAGCCACTGAAAACTAGCTGAAGGGTCAGCTATGAATCCATTAACTGCTTGACTGCCCATAACAATGGCAGCAATAGGTAGGAGACAAGAGACCAATCAGACTCCAGTAACTGGAGTTACTGGCACAAGAAGGGACAGTGCTCTGGGAGCTGGACCCAGCAGCAAATACTCAGATCCTATGGTTAAGGACAGGAAATGCACCTGCAACCTAGTATTTAAAGACAACTGCAAGGTGAGTAAGCATCTTGGTTATTTTTAGTGAAAGATAAACAGCGTTTCCATGGAGGACGAGTGAACTGAAGGTCAGAAGGAAGGTGGGTTGGGTGCTCAGCAGCTCAAGCTCCAAACCCCAGAGGTGGTCATAGAAGGCCCTCAGCCTGGGGACTTGGAGCGTTTGGTGCAGCAGAAGGATTCCGCTGGTGGGGTGGCTGGACTGACCAGTCTGCCCGTGATCAGGAGACTGGAATGAGTGGGTGGGTCATTGGGTGATTTCCACTTGCACTGGGTTGGCATGATTACTTCGTCTTCTCGGGTGGCATTAAGTTAAAGAATAACACAGGGACCCTAGAGAGAAGGTTATTCAGTTGGATTCTGAATCACAATCAGGAAATAGTCTTTATCTGGTGCAACGATAATTTCATTTTTCTTGGAGCAAATTTGAAGGAAGGTAAGGTCATTTTGGGGGTTGATTTCTCGCACCGTGCTCCGTGCCTTCAAGATGAAGTTGTGCATGACGTTGGTGTATTGTGCGGTCCTGGAATTGTCCATGGTGCTTTTGATGGGAATGCCTTCTATGTTCACCACAATGATTCACTGCACGCCCTGCTGGCTCTGCAGTCGCTTCAAGGTCTCTTCTACTTCTGCCATCTCTGACGGGTCAAGTAGCTCTGCCACACTAGCACGCAGCCCAGCCTCGGTGTCTTTCTGCCGAGTGTGTCAGAAATTTTGAGGATGGTACAAAGTAGGACAGGATTTAGATCTTTGTTCATAGGGTCACTGTGAATGATACTTGACTCAATGACACCTAACACCCAACAATGACACCTGACACCTAACAACAACATAACTTAATCAAAAGTCTCAACTTCAAGTATATGTTTTATCCTTTTAATTATATTCCCATAGAAAGAAAAAGTAAGGAGCTGTTTTCCAGGCAGGAAACAAGTAGGATAAAATTTTAAATCCTAGTAAATAAAAAGTAAACAAAGACTGCAAAATATTTAATATTTCCTTTAATTTAAGATAAAAGCAATTTGATAGACATCAATAGATTAGTTGAATAATTTCAGTCTGTTTTATTCACATATTTTCTTTTCAATATGCATTAGTATTGCATTAATGAAATCAGATAAACATAAAACAATACCACTGAGTCAAAATAATTGGAGTGGGGGAAACTTCAGCTCTTATGGCTGATCTTCCAGAAACTTTTCAGAAGTTATAAATCTTAACAGGAGAAAATGGCACAATCTTTTTCTCATGGAGTTCTGGCACATTCAAACTGCCAGAGAAGTTTGAGTTTGCAGCACAAAATTCTATGGATTATACTATCAGAGTTTCTTTTGTCTTATTTTTTAAAGAAAAATGTAAAACAAAAGAGACATTATAAATAAACGGAAAAAATAACTAGCAACCTACAAGGATACAGAAAACTTAAACATATTGGCATCTGAACAATATCTGAAACATCTGTGGGGAGTTTTGATTCAGTAAACGAATTGCAATTTCAGTAATTTTGTTTTGAGAAATAGAGGATGAATATATAAATTTGCAGATTCTAATGTCATAAGAACTGTCCTCATTCTTTCAAAGAAAAAGATTATGATTTTTTCGTAATTGTAGAAATCACTACTTCAAAACATTGGAGGGAGGAAATGTTTTCAAGGGAAAGGGTCTTGCTTTCCACAGTGTGAAATGTTAGAATTTATTGTTCAAAACTTTTTATTACTTAGGCTATTTACTACCTTGTGTATTAAATGACATAAGATGAAAGTGACAAAACATAATGTGATAAGCAGACTTTTTAAGAAGTATCTTCTGATAACATGATGTGAAATCTGAAGCATCTTGAAAGTAAACTACACTATTTCAAGTAGCTAAAAGCAAAAATAAGGCATCTGCCAAGAAGTCAGCAGAAGAGAGAATGACAAGATCTGCACAAGTAGAGTGCCTGCAAGTTGAAAAATATTTTAAGATATGATCTAATTTTTAAGTGAAAGATTGGAAGCATAGAAAAGTATTTCTCACATGTCATAAATTTCTTCAGGCATTCCCAAATTTTAAGACTATTTGAGTGAAAGATTACATATCTATAGTGATATCTCTTAAAGGAAATAAAGGCCATTTTTATTTCTTTTTTAAAAATCAAGCCTACATTATTTGAGAATGCAGAGCAACTGACAGATAAAAATGTCTTCCAGGTAAAATCAAATTTGAAGGTATAAAAATAAATATGAGTTTTAAAATTCCCTAACTTATGAAGAGTTCTTGGCCTATTCTAATTGTCCAATGGGAATTCTGCACACTTTCTTGAATTTATGGATAACTCACGATGGTCAGCTGCTAGTTCTTCAAGATGTAATCTCAATTAAATTTCTCTGCAGCATATGATGTATGTATATATGATAAACTTCCTTTGAATCCTCAAACTGTATGTATATTATAAAATAAGGCTAAAATGAAAATAGAACTATAATTGAACATTCCTTCAGATCTATTTCTTTATCAAAATATATTACTTCAGTGATGCTATTTACAATGTGTGGGGAAAAGTGGGACAGGGAAGTGGATGGGAGGAAAGACCATTGTTTGTCATTGAATATTTACATTTCTTTTTAAACTCACATTGCCTACAGGTTTTACTTTTCGAAGACTTGATACCTTACTTAACCACCATAAACCCACAGAATATGATTGTCAATGACTACTCGTTTCTGTTATTACACATTTAGAGGGCATATTAACCTTTCAATGTTAAGGTTGATAATCCCACTTTCTTGATTAATCTGTCATGTCAATCTCATTATTTGGGACTTTACATTCCAAGCCCTTTGCATAAACATTAGCTGGAGTAGTTTACATTGTCATTGTGTGTTAGGTGCCTTTGAATCACTGTGACCTGTGGCAACTCCATGAACAATGGATTTGAACCTTGCATGTCTTGCACCATCTTTGATATTTCTGGTATGTTCTATCTCATTATTACATTTGCTGTGTCAATCCATCTTGTATTTCACAAAGCATGGTTTCTTTCTTCAGGACTTAGTCTTTAATCATAACATGTCTAAAGTATACTACAGTTGACTTTAATAAGAAATATAGCTGCATTTCTTCTAAGACAAATTTGTGTATTATTTTGGTAGTCCATGATATTATTCAATATTCTTTATGAGCACCACAATACAAAATTATGAATTCATCTTTGGTTTTCCTTCTTCACTAACATTTAGTATATTAATCTTTACATTTTCTATTTAATTTTTATGAGTTCTCATTTTATGACTCATACTTGGTACATAACATATTCTGCTTAGTATCCCATGTTTCTAGCCACTTCTCAATTTGACTCATACCTTATCAGCCTGTAAGAGTCTCTAAAGATTCACTTTAATTAGATCAGAATGGCCAATTCTATTTTTAAAAACAGTTCTATCTTGGTTGTATTTTAATTACCTTTCAACCATAGGTTGGGGATGGAGCTCATCTTCCAGTATTATATTAAACAATAAACCATACTGTTTATACAATTTTCAATGCAAAAAACATCTGTCCCTCATAGGTGACTCTGCTGGTATATGATGCTTTTAGCATCAAAGCATGTCTTCTAGACTTGTATGTATGGTTTTAGTGAAGTAAAAATAATTATTGAATAACACTATTTGGTAAAGTAAACCATTGCGCTAGTTTAACTATCAGTTAGGCAGAAAAAAAGAATATGGTGACTGTAAGTAATTTAAGTTTGCATTCCACACATTCTCTTTTTACATAGATTATTTGGGAGGTGATATCAAGAATTTTTATGAGGATGTGGCAGCATAAAACAGGTGAAGAAGGGAGTCCAGTATTGTTGTTAGACACCAATAAGTTGACCCTGACCGTAGAAAAACTATGTACAACAAATGAAACTCTTCCCAACATTAGCATCTTCCCTATGTGCTCAATGAAGCTCATGTTTCTGGTCACTGTGCCAGTACTTCTTGACTATTGTGTTCTCTTTTGAGGACACTCTACTTTTCCAATCATTAAGTCTTTTTTCTAAGAACTGACCTACCTCTCCTGACAACTGCTCAAGAGTTGAAGTCTCACCATCCATAATTCAAAGTGTTTCAATAGAAGTAAAGACAAAAACAAAACAAAAGAAAAACCCCAAGGTTTTAAGAAACAAAATCATCATCTTAAAATATTGACTAAATTAATTAGTGGTGACTTACTTTTTCTTTAAACTTAGTATTAATATGATAAAATCCCCCCTCCCCAACACTTAACATTGAAGGTGTAAACCTATATGTCAGGTCAACTAAGTAAAAATAGTTCAGGAGAAATAATTTGAGATTATTTCTTGGGAATCAAGACATATAGATCAGTGGAAACAATAAATGACTTAAATGAATGGAAAAATGATCCTTATTCATGCATAGTAAGACTCAATATTCGAAAATTACAATCCTACCAAAAGCAATTCATTGTTTAATGAAATTCCAACTCAGCTATCAAGTTCATTTTTAGAAGAGATATAAAAGGCAATTGGCAAATTTATTGGGAACAGAAAGAGTTCCCAAATAAGCAACCACTTTTGAATAATAAAAATGAAATGGGTGATATTGCACTATCTGATGGCAAAACCTACTATAGGTGTATATATTAGGAGCTGTAATAACCAAAATAGCATGGTACTGGTACAATGACAGGCACAAAGACCGGTGAACCAGGATTGAGAATCCAGAAATTAACCCATATATCTATGGTCAACTGATATTTGAGGAAACAAAATCTATCTAACGGGGAAATGACAACCTTTTCAACAAATGGTTCTGTAAAACTTGACTGCTACCTGCAGACAGCAAAACCAAGTCTTAAATCTTTAGCCTTAGATTTAAAGTTGTCTTAGACTTCCATCTTCATGCAGATTCACATCCTTGAAAATACTTTGAGGAATTTCTACTCTGTCCTATAGGCTTTAGTCAAATTAGCTACATAGCAGTTTGGTTTGGATCACATTTAAAAGTTAGCAGATAATCACATTATTTTTTTCCATATTACTGCTGAATGTATTAAAAAAAAAGTGCACCTGATGGAGTGATTCCACTCTACTAGGCAGTTTCGAGTTTCCTCAGAAAGCTGAACATAGAAAGCCCATATACTCAGTTATTCCACGGCTTGGAGTATAACTCAAGCATATGAGAACTGAGGCATAAATAGAGAATTGTACATCAACATTCATAGCCACGTTATTCACCATCACAAGAACATGGAAAGAGCCCAAATGTCCAAACAAAATCGAATGGATTGAGAAATTATGACACTTGCACACAATTGAATGCTATGCAGTATGTAAGAGCAATGGTTTTGTAAATTACGACCTTACTTGAGAGGGACTTGAGAGCATTTTGCTAAGTAAACGAACTCAGTCCCAAGCTGGAGATGGTGGCAGCAGAGGCGTGAGGGTGGGCAGGGGTTAGGTGAAGTGTTGGTGGGGTGGTTAATCTTAATGGTCGCGCAATTTGATGAGGGGTGGGTAAAAGAAATGGGAAAGATCCAGTGTGTAATCAAATGTACATAAACTTACATAAACTTTTAAATTTTTTAAAATTTTAATAATTTTGGTGAACATTTACAGAGATTTTGGATTTCCATTCATTCATTGCTGCATATCTTCGGCAGCCCAACACCCCCCCCCCGCAGTTCGCTCCTCTCTTTGAAAAGTAAAAGAAAAACTCCCTCCCTGGTACACAATCCCCCCGCACCCCTCCCACTGCCCCAAGTACATTCCACTATGCAACTTTAATTGTGGACTCTTGTGATAACCATAACACCCTATCATACATCGCTTTTAAATTATTGTCTCCCTCGTCTGTTTCAGTGCAGTATACACAATTTATCCTGTTTTTCTCAGTCTTACCCAACCCTGATAACAGTCCCATTTTACAGCAGTGGCATAATGCAGTATTTGTCCTTTTGCAACTGAGATCGTTCACTCAGTCAAATGTATATAAACTTTGTAAGTAAACCAGTGCATAACTAATTTTTTTCAAATGAAAAAAGGACTATCTAGAAATAGTGAATGTATCTACCTCTATCTCTAAACATATCACTACTCTACCTCCTTAGGAAATTCTAAGACAATGATAAGCAGAGATTCTGCATAATCATCATATTATGCAAGTGTAGCATAGAAGAAATAATTAGACAAGGCTGTAAAGCGTCTTTTGTTTATATCTCTCAAACTTTATTGTTTTTTCCAATATGTGGAGAAACCATAGAGATACCATGAAAAAGGTGTGTGTGTGTGTGTGTGTGTGTCTGTGTGTGTGTGTGAGAGAGAGAGAGAGATGTGTGTTACAGAATAAATTCAATTTAGAGGAATAGTAATGAAGTGTAGAAGCTATTTATCTAGAGTGTATTCTTTGTATTTAGGACTGAAAATATTCTGGGCTTTGTTTGGATTTTTTAAATTATTATTGTGTATTATTTTATTTGCATGTTTGTTTTCCCAGGGTATAATAATGTCAGGCGATATGTCATGATAGTTGTGTAACTTGTTGTATTTGTATCTATAATTTGTTATGTTATTTTTTTAACAGGCTGTCCCTGGTTCAGTGAAAGATCCATTCCTACCTTTGCCTTTAAATGGAATTTGCAGGTGAGAAACAACAAATACACACAATTTTTATTTAGCTATTAGTAGAAAAAACAAACAGCCAAAAACCAAACAAGCCAGACTCAAAGCCTTTGCAACAATTTAAACATTGCACATGCAATAAATTAAGTAACTGTGATGAAGAATTTGTTAAAAATTGGGGCTGGTTTACTAATTTGAAAGTTAAGACCAATGTACATAAGATTAAATGGCAAGTGCAAGTTGTTTATAAGAAAAACATTCGAGACCCATGAGTTATATGTATTTTATTAAGCATTCAGTGTGAACAACAAATAATCCATCAATATTAAAATAATCAACACTTAAGGTATCCTTTCTTCACAAAGAATGTAAATGTGTTAAGCACAATTCTATGACCTTGCTAGTGACCCTACACCTTTAATTGTTGGCTTGTACTTTAAATAAAATTTAAAAAAGAATTCACTATGTGAATGGAGCAGGGGAACACTGCATGGTTTGGAATTGGGAAGGGAGTGTGTCAGGAATGTATTCTATCTCCATACCTGTTCAATTTATACGCTAAGCAAATTATCTGAGAAGCTAGACTCTATGAAGAGGAATGTGGTATCATCAATATCTGCGTTTTGCAGATGACACAACCTTGTTTGCTGAAAGGAAGACTTGAAGCACTTGTTGCAGAAGATCAAGGAATTCAGCCTTCAGTATAGATTATGTCTCAGTATCAAGAAAACAAAATTCTTACTACTGAACCAATAGGCAGTGTCATTATGGATGAAGAGGAGATTGAAACATTCATCAGCTTCATCTTGCTTGGATCCACAATGAACATGCTTGGGATGACCAGTTAGGAAATAAGGAGACATATTGCACTGGAAAAAGCTCCAGTTAGGGATCTTTCCAAATTTTTGAGGAGTAGTGATGTCAGTTTCAGGACTAAGGTGCATCTGATTCAGGCCATAGTCTTTCCAATTACTAGCTTGGCATCCAAAACCTGGACAATGAATAAGGGTGACAGAAAAAGAATTAACACCTTTGAGCTATCGTGTTGGAGAAGAGTACTGAACATGGATAGCCAAGAGAACAAATAGATATGTCTTGAAGAGGGTGCAGCCAGAATGTCCTTTAAAGGCAAGAATGATGAGACTTTGCCTCACATACTTTGGGCATTGCTAGGAACTTCTATTTCTTGGAGAGGGACATGATGTTGGAAAGTGTGGAGGGCTTGCAAAGGAGAGAACAACACTCAACCAGGTGGACTGACATGGTGACTGCTGCAATGGGCTCTTGTGTGTCAAAAGTGTGAGGATTGTGCAGGACAGGACAAGGTTCAGATCTTTTTTTTTTATGAGTCAAACTCGACTCAATGGCATCTAACAACAACAAACAACGATAACTTTAAATAAGATGGGGGTTTATTCTCATGGTTAAACTACTTATCAACTTGACTTGAAGTTAATAATGGAATTGATCCTGAATGTAACTGATTTAATTTAGTACGTTCTGAAAAAAGGAAAAGTACAATGCCTTAAATGTTCTTTAGGAACCAAGTTTTATCTCTTGCAGACAGCAACCAGGAATAAGAGAAATATCTGATACCTTATTGCTGTATTAGGTTCAAAGAAACCAATCATGCCACAGAAGATATGTGGACAATCTACACTCTGACAATTTACAGCCTCTTCGAAAACCACTGGAGATTGAGCTTATATTTGGTTTTGATTTAAGGGCTATAGGTTAGAATATAGGATATTATCTTGAGATAAAAATAGTCACTAGAATAACTAAAAGCACATCACTAAATCCATTGCCTTTTTAAATACTTGCATATAAATGTAAATATTTACATATCTTAATTTTTTGTGTTGGTGTCTCTTATACATCTTGCATTCAAACTGTAGCCAACTTATAGGTGACCTTTTAGTGGGTTGCTGAGACTATACCTTTCTCTTGCAGAACTACTGGTAGATTCAGAATACCAGTAAGACCCTGATTTTGAGTGAAAAGTGAAACTCCTTATAAACTACACTATCAGAGATCTCTTACTGTGAGTGCAGAATATTGAATATATCATAAATTTCATGATTAATAAATTTTCACGGAAGAAGTACATCCAGTATTTATATGTCTTAGAAGCAAATATAATGAGCCTTTATCTCACTTACTTTAAATGTGTCATTAAAAGAGACCAATCCTTGGGGAAGGATATCATACTTGATAAAGTATAGGGCTAGTGAAAAAGAAAAAGATCATGAACCAATTATTTGACACAATAGCTGCAACATGGTTGTAAGAATGGCAGATATATGCACACCCGTGTTTATCGTGGCTTTGTTCAAAATAGCAAAGAGATGGAAACAATCCAAGTGCCCATCAACAAAAGAATGGATAGAGAAGCCCTGGTATATTTACACAAGGAAATATTATGCAGCACTGAAAAACAAGGAACTCTTGAAATATTATGCTAAGTAGATGACCCTAGAAGACATTATGCTGAGTGAAATATCTCAGTCACAAAAGGACAAATATTGAACAGGGCCACTATTGTAAAACAGGACTGACACTAAGGTTGAGGGAAGACAGGGAGGAAAGGGAACAATGATGTATACAGCATTGCAACAAATGAAGGAGAGAACTGTTTAAAAGGGATATATGATTAGGTATTATTGTCATGTCAGGAGTCCAGAATGAAAGCTACACTGTGGAGTGGACTTGGGGAGAGAGATTGTATAGCAATGGAAGAGTCTTTCTTTTATATTATCAAGGAGAAAACTTAATTGGGCAGGGAGAAAAGTGCAATAATGAATGACTGGAAGCCCTAAGTCTCTGTAAACTTTTATTAAAATTAATTTTAAAAATGGCACAAGACTGTACATTTCACTTTGTTGTACATATATTCTTGATGAATAGGAGAATTTGTTGTTGTTATTGTTATGTGTCATTAAGTTGACTACAACTCATCGTGATTATATGAATAATAGAACAGAACCTTACCTTGTCTTTTGCCATATTCATAATCTCAACTTAAGGATGCTCTGGGCAAAATATTAAATGATCCAGGAAGCATTAAAAGAAGATGGAAAGAATATATATAGTCATTGTACCAAAAGGAATTGGTTGACATGGAAGAATTTCATGAAACAAGGTATGAGCAAGAGCCTGTGGTGATGAAGGAAAAGCTCAAGCTGCTCTGACAGAATTGGGGGAAAAAAGGCCCCAGGAATTGATAGCATACTTATCAACATATTTCAACAAACAGACGCTGCCCTGGATGTGCTCACCAAGTTGTGCCAAGAAATCTGGAGGAAAACCACCTGACCAATTGACTGGAAAAGATCTATATTTGTTCCCATTCCAAAGAAAGACAATCTGACAGAGTATGTATATGATCAGACAATATCATTGATATCACAAGAAAGCAAGATTCTGCTGAAGATTATCTGAAAATGACTGGAACAGCACATCAACAGAGAACTGCCTGAAGTGCAGGCTGGATTTAGAAGAGACCATGGCACTAGGGATATATTAGCTAATGTCAAATGGATCTTGGCTAACAGTAGAGAATACCAGAGCAATGTCTATTGGTGTTTTATTGACTATGCAAAATCATTTGACTGTGTGGATCACAACAAAATGTGGTTGACTCTGAGAAGATTTGAAATCCCAGAACACTTGATGGTGCTTATGCAAAACTTATACTTGGACCAGCAGGCAGTCATCAGAACAGAACAAGAAAACTCTGCATCAAAATTGTGAAGAGTGTTTGTCAAGGGTGTATCCCATCTCCATCTCTTTTCAATCTATATGCAGAAAAGATGATCTGGGAGGCTGGGCTCTTTGAGAAGTGTGGCATAAGGACTAGAGCTAGACTTATCATCAATCTGCATTATGTAGATGACACACCCTGTTTGCTGAAACTGAGGAGGACCTGAAGCACTTGCTGTGGAGGGTCCAGGACTGCAGCCTTCAATATAGATTGAAGCTCAACATCAAGAAAACAAAGATTCTCACCACTGGGCCAATTGGCAGCATCATGATGGATGATGAAGAGATTGAGATTGTTGACAGCTTCAGTTTGCTTGACTCTACAATCAACACTCTTGGTACCAGCATCCAGAAAATTAAAAGATTAATTGTATTGGGGAAAGTATTCTGTTAGAGATGTCTCCAATGTACTGAGGAGCAACAATGTCAGTCTGGAGACTAAGGTGAATCTAATACAGGCCATGGTTTTTGCAATTACTTGTTATGCATTAGAGAGCTGGGCAATAGAAGGAGAGTTGATGCCTTTGAGCTTTGGTGCTGAAGAAAAGTATTGAATATGCCATGCTTTGCTAGGAGAACAAGCAAGTTTGTCCTGGAGAGGGTAAAGTGTGGCTGGTCCTTGGATACAAGGATTCTGAAACTTCATTTGACATACTTTGGACATGTTGCAAGGTTTGATCAGTCTTTAGAAAGGGATGTCAGTCATGTGTGGGAGGGTGGAGAGACAGCGCAGGAAAGGAAGACCCTCGATGAGAAAGATTGATTCCATCACTGGGTAACGGGGATAGGCATGTTGGAGTCAAAATATTGGCAAGGGTTAGAGCAGGGTGTACGGCTGTTGTACATAGGGTCACTATGAGTTGCAAGTGACTCAATGGCATTTAACAACAACAACAACCTACTTGAGCTCATGTTGTAGTCATCATATCAACCCATCTTGTTAAAAGTGTTCCTATATTTTTCTGATCTTCTATCTTTCCCAGCAATACATCTTTTCCCTAAATTTAGTTAGCCCTGACAGTATGCCTGAAGTATATTACATGAAGTTTCTTGCCTCTACAGAACACGGATTGCACCTCATCCAAAACATACTTATCGGGATTTTTTTGCAATCCATGGAATATTCAGTACTCTTCTCCAACATCAGAACTCAAAGGCATTGATTCTCCTCCTATAATTCTTAAACATTGTCTAACTTTCAGATGAATAAAAACAATTGAAAAATCATATTTTAGATCAGTTACACATTAAACTTATATCCTTGCTCCTTAGCAGTTTTGAGAGGTCCTTGACAGTAAATTTTTGGAGAGCAGTTTTGGAGAGGTCCTAGATAGCAATGCAGCAAGACTTTTGATTTCCTGGCTACTCTTAACATGAAGTCTCACTGTGGATTCAAGTAAAATGAAATAATTGACAACTTCTATATTTTTCTGTCTATCATGCTGTTTTTGATGGTACAATAGGAGGATCCTCAATAGTATTTGTAAATAGAGCAAGGAACAAGTGAGGACAGCCACACCTGACCTTTACCAACTTTCTAAAGAAGAATTTCCCTGGCAACAACATCCACAACACAAAACCAAATTCCATGAGGTTAGACTTATTCTTTCAATGCTCTAAAACTTCTTTTTATTCATCTCAACAGCAATCTTAATTCTTTACTAGTTCCAAAACCTGATGCAACAGCTCATAAGCCATATACAATTATATTGAGGAAGTATAAAGGTTATAATTATGTTAGCAGCAGAATATTATCAAAACAGCTTCCAAAATGTGCTTGCAGGTTTCTTAGCATTGAGTCTTGTAGCTTTAGGCCAGTGAAAGAAAGTTTTCAATCCTTTCGATATTGGCTCTCCATGCCCTGATACAGTCCTCTCACAAAATTGGGCAAATGAATCAGGCTCAGTTCAGTGACAGTGTATTTTTTAATTTATTTTTTATTTTTTATTTGAGTGGATTAACAGTTCTTTATTCCATGCAACAGCTGGTGTGTTAAACTAGCAACTTTTTCATTAGCAATCTAGCACTTAATAATTGGTTTATCAGAACTCCTATGGATGATAATAGATATTTAATAATATTTGAAAATAATAATAGATATTCAATAATGTTTGTAAAATATACTGAACAAATTAAGCCAGCAGTGTTCCAAAATATTAACTGTTCAGAGATTCCAAGTGATTATTTCAGCATTGATTATGGAATATATCCATTTGCCAATTACAATAATATAATGATAATTACTCTATCTTCTCTTATAGATTTTTTAGTATAGTTCTTAAAAATAATATTTTTTATGAATATACAAACATTTTTCATCCCATTGGTATTACTTTTTCTCTAGCTGTTTACAGCAAAAATAAAAAACTCAGGGTGATATTTTGAAAGTAAACTTTCACACATTCCAGTAAATTAATTGCTTGTTCTGTTGTTGTTGATTGCCATTGAATTGAGCATGACTCATAGCAACCGTATGAATAAAAACCCTAATGCTTTTCCATAACTGTTATCATTTCTCGAAGTTCATAGAGTTTCCAGAGATATGTGGTTTAAGAAGTTGATGCCACTCAAAATGTGTTTTAAAACTTGGAGCTCCACCAAACACTGTCCACATTGAGAATCCATTCAGGATTTGATACCCCAGAGGTACAAGGTTCGGCATCACAGCAAACCCAGGTTACTTCATACTGCATATTGACAAAGAGTGGTGTACAAAGTGGAAGAATGTTTCTCCAGATATAACAGCACTAGTTTCATTAGCAGTGGTTAAGTGTTGTCAAGTAGAATACAACTGAGAGTAAGATTTGCACAAAAGACCTAAACTGTGTTCTGTAACTAACATAATTTCTGTACAGAACTCTGTCCTATATCTAACATCATTTATGTACATTTATAGAGTGTAGAAAGTTTGTAGAGGTTCCAGAGACATCTAGTTTAGGAAGTGGATGCCACTTCTGCTTCCCAGCACAAATCAATCTGGAAGCTCATCGAAGCATAATGGGTTACCATTATGGTATTTAAGAAGACTATGGGATAGACAAAAGATTTCCGTATCATTTAAGGAATATTCATTTAAAAATTAATACATTTGGTTTGAGGGCCATGCGGGACTTTAAAGCCACATCTTTGAGCAGATCTCCATCTTACGCAAAGGCTCAAGGACCCATTCTTGGGGGGAAAAGAGCCGTAATACATATCAAACACGACCCTAAAAACTTCTCTTAAATGACCAACACTCTCCTTCTAATACACACAAGAAAAGTTGTTGATACTTTAATACTATTAAGGTCTCAGGCAGAAATAATTTATTAAGATGAGAGATATATGTTTAAGAGAGCTTATCTTCCCACCAATCTCTCATCACAGGATTAGATTAAAAAATATTTTTTTATCATTTTGTTATCTGTCAATTAAGTGCCATATGTAAAAAATTTCATTGATGACTATTAAGAGAATAAAATGAAATTTTAAGTGGTGTATTTGAAATGAGTATATATAACATTTTGGATAATGTCTTAGAGTAAATAATTTAGTTGTTGTTATGCGCCATCGAGTCGTTTGCGACTCATAGCGACCCTATGTACAACAGCCTTAAACCTTGCTCTATCCTGTGCCAATCTCATTGCCTCTGACACACCCATCCCGATTACGCCAGTCACTAATCAATCCACCTCATAGAGGGTCTTCCCCTCCTGCGCTGTCCCTCTACTCTGCCCAGCATGATGTCCCTCTCTAAAGACATGTTTCTCCTTACAACATGTTCAAAGTATGTCAGGCGAAGCCCCAGAATCCTTACCTCCAAGGAGTAGCCTGGTTTAGCCCTCTCTAGGATTAATCTATTTGTTTTCTTGGTAGTCTATGGTACATTCAATACTCTTCTCCAGCACCACAGCTCAAAGGCGTCAATTCTTCTTCTGTCCTCCCTAGTCATTGCCCAGCTCTCTGATGCATAACAAGTGATTGCAAAGATAATGGCCTGTATCAGGCACACCTTAGTCTCCAGGGAGACACCGTTCCTCTTGAGTACTTTAGAGAGGTCCCTAACTGCAGACTTTCCCATCGCAATACGTTTTTTGATTTCCTGGCTGCTGGTACCAAGAGTGTTGACCATGGAGCCAAGCAAACTGAAGCTATGAACAATCTCAATCTCTTCACCATCCATCCTGATGCTACCGATTGGTCCAGTGGTGAGAATTTTTGTCATCTTGACATTGAGCCTCAGTCCATACTGAAGGCTGCAGTCCTTGACGCTCTGCAGTAAGTGCATGAAGTCCTCCTCAGTTTCAGGGAGCAGGGTTGTGTCATCTGCATAATGCAGATTGTTGATAGATCATCCACCAATCCTAACGCCACGCTTCTCCTCATAGAGCCCAGCCTCTCAAATTATCTGCTCTGCATATAGGTTGAAAAGGTATGGAGACAGGACACATCCCTGGCATACACCCTTCCCAATTTTGAACCATGCAGTGTTGCCTTGCTCTGTTCTGATGACTGCCTCTTGGTCCAAGTATAGGTTTCGCATTAGCACGATTCTAATTAAATATTCTTTTCAAACAACCATAAAATATTTTTCTTAGAATGTTTAAAATGCCCTAGAATGTGGCTGATCTCAGCATATAGATCTTTCTGGACAAAGTCACAAGTTCGAGCAAGAGTTGTATGGATCAATTCCTCATGGGATTAAGGATGAAAAAGAGGCAGAAAACCAAAAGAGAGAGAATATTTTGAGGAATTATCTAGATACATAGTGATAATGGCTTAGTGGGAAGGAATTGTCTTGCCAACCCACAGGTGTGTAGGTCAAATCTACAAAGTGCTTCACTGGATGAAGGTAAAAACTCTCATTCCTTGTGATTTCCTGCCTCTGAAAATCCACTGGACCATCAGCTATGATTTGGTTCCAATTCAAGGAGAGTAGTTAATAACAAAAACAACAGTAATAATAAAGCAAGAGAATAAACCAACACAGAGAATATTCACTGAAGAAGATGCCAATTAAATACAATGTTTAAAGAAGGAAGAAGTAATGAACAGGTCAAATACAACAAAGGACTCACAAATTAGGACTGTAAACTCTCCATTTGCCCCCCAGGTAGTCAAAACTGCTGTTGACCTTTGCAAAAGCAGATCTATATAAGATTTTGAGAAGCAAATATATTACAAATAACCCAAAATCTGGTTTACTCAGAATTATAGAAAAACATAGAAGGCAGAAAAAGGGTTTTACAAAACTGCTGAAAAACATTTCTAGGCATATAATATAGAAATAATTTGTTGACGTACTCATTCACTGTCAGCTTTTCATATGTAGGAAGTGTTATATTTATACTTCTGGTTTTGATTCTGTATTAACTAATAATTTTTTGTAAATTTACTTGTGCATAGTAAGTAAAAGAGAAAGGCCACCATATTTTAAATTATTTATATTAATAATTATTTCAGAAAAATGAGTGATCTACTTAAATGACCACCATTAGTTAGTGTTGATCTTTGCTTCCCTCCCCACCATTAATATAAAAGAAGATCAACTACTATTAACATTTGTCAGCATATTTATTTTACTAAAATCTCTTAGGAGTATCTTTATTTCTTCTCTCTTTATTAGGTTAAAAAAATCTATAAAGATAATTAAAATGATCTACCTGCATTTCCCCCCAGAGTCAGTATGACCAGATACAAAACAAATGTTTGCCTATACTAAAACCTAAATAAAAGTTTTAGATAATTTCTTTTGCACAATAACCTAAACACCTGCAGCAACACTTTTTTTCCCTTGGTGCAGCAACAGTTTTAAAAGTTTAGATGCATTGATTCATTTGTAGATTTTATTTAGCTAACTCCTAGTTTCTGATAGTTTCTATTCACAACTAGATACAACTTAAAAGTTCTGATATTAAGGTATATCTATTTTTGTCTCATTGATTATGCAAAGACATTTGATTGTGTAGATCTCAAGAAATTGTGACTAACTTTGAGAAGAATGGGAATCTTAGAACACCTGATTATGCTCATGTGAAACCTATGCGTGGACCAGGAAATGGTCCTCAGAACAGAACAAGGAAATACTGTGTGGTTCAAAATTAAAAAAAAAAAAGGAATGTTTGTGGGATGTGTTCTGTCTCCATACCATTTCAAACTGTTTTCAGAACAGATCATTTGGGAGGTTAGACTTTATGAGAAGGAATGTGACATCAGAATTTGAGGAAGATTCAACAACCTGTATTATGCAGATGACACAACCTTGCTAACTAACACTGAGGAGAACCTGAAGCACTTGCTGCAGTGGCTCAAAGACCATGGTTTGCAATATAGATTGAAGCTCAACATCAAGAAAATGAAGATTCTCACCACTGGAGCAACTGTCAGTATCATGATTAATGAATGGAGAAGAGATTGAGATTGCTAACAATTTCAACTTGCTTATTTCCACATTTCAGCATTCTTGGCATGAGCTATCAGGAAATTAAAGGATGAATTGTTGTTGTTGTTGTTGTTGTTGTTATGTGCTGTCGAGTCATTTGCGACTCATAGCGACCCTATGTACAACAGCCCTAAACCCTGCTCTATCCTGTGCCAATCTCATTGCCTCTGACAAACCCATCCC
>NW_006399784.1:8331448-8370257 GCF_000299155.1 Elephantulus edwardii | reverse complement strand
TCTTCTGTTCAGCTCTTTAGTGTCTTGGATTCTTCCCTGTGCTTTGGCTTCTCTACATTCCAGTGCAATCTTCAGAGTTTCTTCTGACATCCATTTTGGTCTTTTCTTCCTCTTCTGTCTTTGTAATGACCGCCTGCACTCTTCCTGGATCATACATTTCACATCCTCCCACAACTCATCTGGTCTTCGCTCTAGAAAAATTGGCTGTCAGGGACATTTCCAGTGCTGAGGAGCAAGGATGCCTTTCTAGACATTAAGGTGCATCTGATTCAGTCC
Source organism: Elephantulus edwardii (assembly GCF_000299155.1). NCBI lineage: Eukaryota > Metazoa > Chordata > Mammalia > Macroscelidea > Macroscelididae > Elephantulus > Elephantulus edwardii. The sequence goes on along the minus strand of NW_006399784.1, from coordinate 8,369,981 downwards.
CTGGTCTTCTCAATTACTTATTATGCATCAGAGAGCTGGACAATGACCAAGGGAGACAGAAGAAAAGTGGATTTCTTTGAGTTGTGGTCCTGAAGAAAAATATTGAAGATACCATGAACTGCAAGAGAACTAACACGTCTCTTATGGAGAGGGCGAAACCAAGCTGCTCCATGGTTGCAAGGATTTTTAGACTCTGTCTCACATACTTTGGGTGTGTAGCCAGGAGAAACCAGTCTCTCGCGAAGGTTATCATGTTTGGAAGGGTAGAGAAATAGCACAGGAAAGGGAGAAACTGGATGAGATGTATTTATACAGAAATTGGGGTAATGAGATGTGTCAGAGACAGTGTGATTGGCTCAGGATAGAGCAATGTTCAGAGCTATTATGCATAGGGTTGGTATGAGTCGTAGTCTACTTGATGGCACATCACTACGACAACAACAACATTTTAGTGACAAGCATTCTTTTGGAATGTTGATAAGTGTCACAGAATTGACCCATAGCTGACCTTCAGTTGGGTGTTCAGAGGCAGTTAATTGCTCGGAAGGAGAGTGCCTATCCTTTTCCCATGGAGCAGGTGACAAAATAAAATCACTTGCCTTTGGGATTACAGCACTGCTTTTTACCACGAGGCTGTCAGAGCTCCCTACGTAATTGTGTACCACTGAGTTAAAACTAACCCATAGATGATCCTCCAGCTGGTTTTCAGAAGTAGTTAATTACTTGAGAGGTGATCGCTCAACTTTCTTCTGTGGAGCAGCCTGTGCATTTGAACTGTGTACCTTAGAGATTTCAGTACAGCTTCTTTCTACTAGATTTGATCATCAAATGTCCTAACTACAAGTCTTTGACTGTTTTAATACACCACTAATTCCATGAGAGAGATAAACAATCTCCTCCTTTCAGATTGACAGCTTTGGCTGCTTAATGGAGAATATTGGAACTCACTCTGATACGGAGTTTGAGTTTAATCTTAGCATTACGACAATTTTCTTCTATGTTCATATGAGGAAGATAGAAGCAGAGGTGGAAGCTAGAGGGTAAGAACAAAAGGGAGGAAAAAGAGAGAAGGAGGAGAATGAAGAGGCTATAGACAATGAAGGATGAAAAAAAGACAAGGGTTCTAATTATTTTTAAAAAAATGCATTTCAGGTCATGTAGCAAAGAATGACACAAATGGCTAGGCATTCAGTTATTAATTGAAATATTTTGTTTCAACTTTAGCAAGTGATGCCACAAAACAAAGGACTATACATGTGCTTACGACAGGACACAGCCATGTAGACTCTATGAAGAAATTCTACTTTTTATAATATATTATACAAAGAGCAGAAAATTGGTTGACATTTAATACTGAGATAGAGTGGGAAGCAAATATTACAATTTGTTTTTATAACCTGAATAAAAAAATGATGGCAAATTCACTCTAATTAGTTAATTTCTTTCCCTGTATACACTATTTTCCTGTTAGATTTATGGATATCTTCTCAATCTGTGAACTATTTTCTCCTTTTCTTGCTTTTGAGTCATCTCAGCTCTGTTAGAAATATTGTTTTATAAATCCAAGCAGGAGAATCTTTATAAATTTTTATAAACTACTTTTATAAATCTTTATAAAATTTTTCTGTCAAAGCATGCAAAGCTTTCAACAGTCACTGATATTTTTTTCCCCTTTAAAGTATATAATTAGGTCAAATTTAACTCATTAAAGCACTTGTTTAAAAAATATGTTTTAACATTTTAAAAATGAAAATTGTTCTTAAAATATTTTAATTGCTTAGAAAAATCATCTCTCCCCAGTAGCAGTGTCAAAGTTTAATGGGGCCCCAAGCAATAAGTGTTTGAGAGTATGCGGAGAGATTGGGACTCTCATGTACTTTGGGTGGGATTGTAAAATGGTACAATTCCACTGGAAAGCAGTTTGGCATGCCCTAAAAAAGTTGAACACAGAGATTCTGTATAACACAGCTATGCCATTGGTAGGAATATATCCCAAGGAACTGAGATACAAAGGGAAATTTGTTGATCAATGTTCATAGCAGCATTATTCACAATAGGAAGAATATGGAAACAGCCCAAATGCCCATCAACAAATGATTAGGTTGAAAAATTGTGGTAGATTCATGTGAAAGAATTTTTTGTAGCACTTTAGAAGTAATGATTGTATAATGTGGGAAAGGCTAGAGAACATTATACTGAGTGAAATAACTCAGGTGCATAAGAACAAATGTTATATAAGGTCATTATTGTAAAAACAGAAGGATAAATCCATAAAATGTGTATGGCTATCTAAAGAGGGAAGTGGAAAGGGTAGAGAGGGGCTCAAGTGGGGAGGAAGGAAAATCACAAGTCACAGAGTTTAGTGAGTGGAGGAATGGGTTGGGGGGAAAAAGCAGTGTACATTAATGAAACACAAAGGAACTTTTAAAAAGGCAAAAACAAACAAATAGAAAAATTTTAAATAAACTGAAACATGTAGAAGACACTTTCTTAGTGCTCCTTTCTATTTATCTGACAATTTAGAGCCTCAATTGCTTCAAAGACATAAAATGAGGATCACAAATTCAGAAAATAGGCGGTAAATTCCTGAGCATTCCTATATTTGAATAGAATCAGACTATCTGGGATTTGCTGCTGAGACTGTTTAGGATTTGGTGTCGCTTGCCATCAAGTTGGAAGAGACCCATAACTGACTCTTCAGTGGGTTTTGCCAGGCACTAACTCTCACTGTACTAACTCTGTTTGCCATGCAGAGGTAACATGTGGTTGCTGTGGTGCTAAACACTGTGACAGAGATGTGTCAAATGCGATAATGGTTACCCATGGTGGACAGTGTTTGGTGGAGCTCTCTGATTAAAACAAGGTTGGAAGTAGGAGTGGCATCCACTTCCAATACAGCTTGCCTTTGGAAACTCTATGAACTTGGAGAAATGATGAAAGTTATACAAGTGTTCAGTTCATTCATTCATGGGTCACTATGAGTCATCTATGACTCAATGGCACTTAACAATAACAACATAAAAAGAAATGTTTGTTGCTAGTCCATTACAGACCCTTGCTCTTAAATATTTTTTATTGAATTTTAATAATCAAGTCTGTTAAGACATAAATATGTATGCAAGTTTAAAGGAGATTCAGTTGTGGGATAATTGTCTGCCGAGGTAAAGCTTGCCGTTTGCTACCGCTTAGTTATTCACCCAAAAGAAAATGCTTAACGCTTCGCCTCCATAATTTTTTCTACATAGCAACATATGGGGTTACGATGAGTCTGTATCAACTTAATGACAGAGTTGTGAATTTTGACTTTGAGATTAAACAAAAAGATGTGTAGAATTTAAAAATCAAAGTAAAAAACTATATCATAAAATACAATCGAATACTGAGGAAAATTGATAACAATAAGGTTTATTTGTTTAAAAGTTTTTGGTAATATTCTTTTATTTAAAAATGAAATGATAAAGTAATTTTATTTTCAGAATATCTTCCTTATATTTTGTCTTTTGTGGCCTAATTTTGTTACTGAATGACCATCAGTTAAATGAGAATGTAATCTGTTAATATCAATTTGTTGTTGTTATTATGTGCCATTATAATATCTGATTCTGATCCAATGATCCATAATATCTGATCCAATCTGATATTATGTGTTTTGGTGAAGGACATCATGCTTGGAAAGGTGGAGGGTCAGCTCAAGAGAAGACCCTGGAAGAAGTGGATTGACTCAGTGACTGTGGCAATGGAGTCAGGTATGTCAGAGAGTGAGCTTGGCTCAGGACAGGGCAACATTCAGAGTCATTGTCCATAGGACCACTATGAGTAGTAGTAAACTCAGTAGCAACTAACTACAGAAACAACTGTGGTAAGGAGTTGCACCCAAAGGCAAGGGTTCAAATCCACAAATTATTCCATTGAAGAAAGATGGATAATTCCTTCCATATGATTTAGTGTCTCTGAAAATTTACTGGAGGGTCAGCTTTGAGTGAGTTCCTACTTGATGATATACAACACAGAATGAGTTTGTTAGCAACAAAGATTCTCAGGTCCCACAGAAAAATGATTCAATTAAAATATCTTCTACATAGTTTTTAATCTTAAAAAGATTATAAGGAATAATTTCAAACATAAGACAATCAAAATTAAGATATTAACTCACATGGATTGGAGGAAGGCTCTTCAAAAATCTGTGTTAGGCAGATGATACAACACTGCTGAAATTGAGGAAGACCTGAAGTACTTGCTTCAGAAGGTCAAGGACTACAACTTTTCAATATAGATTGAAGCTCAACATCAAGAAAACAAAGATTCTCACCACTGCGCCAATTGGTAGCATGATATATCGTGAAGAAATTGAAATTGTTAACAGCATTAGTTTTCCTGGCTCCGCCATCAACACTCTTGGTACCAGTAGCCAAGGAATTAAAAGACACATTGTTTTGGGAAAGTCTGCTCTCAAAGACCTCTCTAAAGTACTGAAGAGCAATGATGTCAATCTAGAGACTAAGGTGCACTCGATCCAGGCCACAGTCTTTGCAATTACTTACTATGCGTCAGAGAGCTGAACAATGACTAGGGATGATAAAAGGAGTGTTGATGGCTTTGAGTTGTGGTGCTGCAGAAGAGTATTGAAAATGTCTGCTAGGAGAACAAATACGTTTGTCCTGGAGAGGGTGAAGCCAGGCTGGTCCTTGGAAGCAAGGATTCTGAAGCTCCATCTGACATACTTTGGACATGTTGCAAGGTGGGATCAGTCCTTGGAGAGGGATGTCATGCTTGAGAGGGTAAAGGGACACTGTAAGAAGGAAAATCCTCAATGAGATGGATTAATTTAGTGACTGGGGTAATGGAGGTAGGTGTGTCAGAGACAATAAGATTGGCACAAGATAGAGCAGGGTTTAGATTTCTCGGACACAGAGTTGCTATGAGTTGCAGGTTACTTGATGGCACATAACAACAACAACAACAACAGCAACACATGTACTCATTGTATTATTCAGGTTAAAAATTTTAACTCATGTTGAAGCAAATAATGTTACTGCCCTAGTATCTGCCTTTCCTGTATTATTCTGAAGCAAATCTCAGATGTTCTATCATGTCAGTGGCATATGTTTTAGAATATATATCAAAAAGAACATATATTTTAGCATATATATAAAAAAGAAAATACTCTACCTTAAACATGACCAAATAGTCATATAAAAATCACCCTAAATTACTAAATATCATTAAATGGTCAAACATTATTTAGATTTTCCACTGTTCTATGCTTTTTTAAAGATCACATAATTCACTTGACTTGAAAATATTTTAAGTTCTTTAACATATGAAATTTATCTACCTCTTTACAATTTCCTTTTGTTTTTCCTTGTAGTTTATTTGTGGAATATGATATGTATCTTCATAAGTACCTTTAGAGAATATTATCAAATAAACTTTGAGCAGGAGGATTTAGCTCACATGAAGTACATGTACTATTTTTGCATCCCTAAATGGGCTTGGCTACACTACTCCCTCACCATAGACACATGACAAGGCATCTAACTTTCCATTATTTATTGTTGTATGTATAGAATTGTGATAACACCCGTTGTCTTCTTCAAAAGGATGCTGTGAAGATTAATGAGCTAATATTCATAAAGCATTCTGAGCCTGTAAGAATAAAGATTTGTAAAAATCTTTCTTAAATCCTCTAAGAACCTTACAATTCTTAATAATACACTTCTATGGGAGGTTGTTCAGCCCGCGAACAGTCAATACATTAATCCTTTGTGAGTAGTGTACTAATGATAAAAATAAATCAATTCATCTTACACTCAGAAACTATACATGAAGAGATGCTACATAAGATATGCAATATGCATCATAAGGAAAGTAAATAATTCAATAAACCACGTGTTTTGTTTTCCATTCATATACGTAGACTGAAATAAGGCAAAACTACAATGAGAGCTATGTATAGAAGTATTGGGAGACAATATAATCCTCCCCTTTGAATTGTTATTGTTGTACTGTTTTGTTCCATCGAATTGGAATGGTCCCATAGTTGACACTGCAGCATGTTTTCAGAGGCAGTTAATTGCAAGAGAAGAGATTTCCCAACCTTCTCCTTCAGAGCAACTAGTTAATTTGAATCACCTGCCTTCAGGATTGCAGTGCAGCTTCTTACCACTAGGTCAACAGAGCTTATTTAAATAACAAAACAACATTATTTTTTTCCTTGAAACCATAATTTGAATTAGCATAAACAATTTCTATAGGGTTTTCTAAGATTATATATAGTAAAAAGTGTTTACTATGATCTGAATCAATAAGAATATTGTTGTGTTCGTTTAAGAGCCATCTTGGTAAGTATTACTAAAATTTTGGGATTGGCTATAAAGACGTAAGATTTTAATCATTATAAAGAAATTCTCTCTTTCAATCTCATTACCATACATTGCAAACCAACTCATAGGTGACCCTCCATTTAGTTTCCAAGACTGTAAATTGAGTGGGAGGAAATTGTCCATCTTTTTCCAGAGAAAGTACTAGTGGATTTAAAGCACTGGAGCTGCAGTCAGCAGTGAAACTCCCTACATACTATACCCTCAAAGGTCCCTCCAAAAACAATTAAAATGCTTACTATCCTCACCTAGCTCTCTCTCTCTGAGGTACAACTTATTCCACAGTGGAATGATCACCTTATTCCTTTCTAATTCTAAGATTATATGAGAGAAAATTCACTTCATGTATATTAAAATATTTTATACACCTTTGTGTTTCTGCTGAACAAACTAGAATTAAGATAGCAAAATAATGAGAAGTGTAGGAAACAATTTAAATTCAAAATCTCTCTACTATTGCACTATACTTTAGATGCCTTCTACAGTTGAATTATACATTATAAAGTAAGATATGCAAAATCATAATCTTAAAGATTTACCTGATTTAGTGTTTCTAGCTCAGAATTAAGTTATCCTGCTCTCACCACAGCATTTGCCACATAGTTAATAATCTCCAGTAATAACTAGAATGGAAGCATTGATTTTTTTTAAATTAACCATGAAAACATAGCAAAATCTTTTCTTTCAAATTATACAAAATAATTATTTTTTTTCTCAGCTAAGGTTTTATTTTAAACTGTATTGTAGAACAAAACAAAACAAAACAAACAAAAAACCCAAGACATTTACCACTGCATATTTAGCAAGAAAATCCTCTTGTAGATATTCTTTTAAATATATCATGTTATTGTTGTTATGTGTCACCTATACACAGCAGCTCTGAAGCTTGCCCTGTTTTGAGAAATTTCACTGATTCTGACACATCTACTCACATTGTCCTAGGTAATGTATCAATCTGTCTCATGCAGAGTCTTCCTCTCCTGTGCTGTCCCTCCACCCTTCTAAGCATGGTGTCTTTCTCCAAGGCCTGGGCCCTCCTGGCAACATGCCCAAAATATGTGAGATGGAACTTCAAAATCCTAGCCTCCAAGGAGAAACTTGGTTTCGTCCTCTCCAAGACAGACATATTTGATTTCCTGGTGGTCCATGGTATGTTCGAGTCTCTTCTCCAGTACCACAACTCAAAGAAATCAATACTTCTATCATCCTTAGTCATTATCCAGCTTTCTGACGCAGAGCAACTAACTGCAAAGATGATATCCTGGATCAGGCACATCGTAGTCTCTGGGTGGACATTGTTGCTTCTCAGTACTCTGAAGAGGTCCCTGACAGCAGATTTAGTTTATATAATTTGTCTCTTTATTTCCTGACTGCTGGTGCCAAGCAAGCTGTAACTGTTAACAATCTCAGTCTCTTCATCCATAAATAAGACCAAGAGCTGGTTTTTCAAAAGGTCAATAAAATTAACAAAACACTAGCAAACTTAACAAAAGGGGAGGGGAAGAGAATATACAGATAACTCGATTAAGAAATGATAAAGGTAACATCATAACAGAACCAGAAGAAATTGATATCAATGATATCAGAATAATAGAAGTTATACTCTGATAAATTTGAAAACCTAGAGGAAATAGACAAATTCCTTGAAACTCATGCCCTACCCAGCTTGACAAGGACAGATATAGAACACTTGAACAGACACATCACAAAAGAAGAAATGGAAAAGATCATAAAAAGACTTCACCATGTCATTACCAAGTATTTTTTTCCCAGTCTGTGGCTACCCTGTTGGAGAAGCTTTTGGATGTGCATGGGGATTTGATTTTTAGAAGGTCTCATTCATCTATTTTACCTTTTCCTGGTTGTAGATTTTTCTGGCTGCTTGGAAGACTGTTTATGTTGTGGATTAGGACTTCTAGAGTTCTTCCAAGCTTTCCTCTAATGAAGTTTATAGTTCTTGGTTTTAATCCTAGGTCCATGATCCACTTTAAGTTGGTCTTTGTGTATGAAGTGAGGTGTGGATCTTGCTTGAGTTTATGGCAGATAGTTTTCCACTTTTGCCAGCACCGTTTGTTAAAAAGGTTTCCCCACTTAATTGATTTCATCTCCTTGTCAAAAATCGATTGGCTATAGGTAGACGGGCTGATTTTGGGATTCTCAATTCTATTCCATTGATCTATGTTTCTGTCATTGTACCAGACATGCTGTCTTGACCACCACAGCAGTATAGTATGATTTGAAATCAGGGAGTGAGATGCCTCCTACTTTGCTTCTACTTTTTAAGGAGTACTTTGCTTATTTGGGGGCTCTTTCCATTCCAAATGAAATTTGAGATTGCCTTTTTCATCTTGTTGAAGAATGGAATTGTTATTTGTATTAGAATTGCATTGAATGTGTAAATTGCCTTTGGTAGTATTATCATTTCACAATATTGAGTCTTCCTTTCCATGAGCAAGGGATATTCTTCCACTTTTCCAGGTATCTTTTTGTTTCTTGTAGTAATGCTTTGTAATTTTCTTTGAATAGAACCTTTCTGCTTCTGGTTAGGTTTACTCCTACGTAGTTAATCTTGTGATTAGCTATTGTGAAGGGTATTGTTTTTCTAAGCTCCAGCTCTGTATTCTCTTTGTCACTGTAAAGAAATCCAATTGATTTTTGCATGTTGATCTTGTATCCTGCCATTTTGCTGAATTGGTCAACTATGTACAGTAATTGTCTCACTGAGTCTTTAGGGTTTTCTAAGTATAATATCACATCTACATAGAGATAATTTTACCTCATCTTTGTCAATTTTAACACAGGTAAATAACCCAATTGAAAAATGGGTACAGAATATGGACAGACAGTTCATAAGACATTCAGATGGCACACAAACACATGAAGAAATGTTCAAAATCCCTAGCTATAAGAGATGTACACATCAAAACAACTGTGAGATATCCTCTCACCCCAGTAACAATAGCAAAATTTAACAGAACAGTAAACATCAAATGCTGATGAGGTTGTGGAGAAATTGGAACCCTTATTGACTGTTGGTGGGAATGTAAAATGGTGTAACCACTATGGAAGGCTATATGGCACTTTCAAAAAAAGTTGCAAATAGAAATACCATTTGACCCAGCAATTCCACTACAGGGAATATACCCTAAAGAAACCACAACCACCATCCAAGCAGATATATGCACAGCCATGTTTATTGCAAATTTGTTCACAATAGTAAAGTGTTGGAAATAACCCAAGTGCCTAACAACAAACAAATGGGTAGAAAAACTCTGACATGTTCCCACAATGAAATACTATGCTGCATTGAAAACAAGGAACTCATGAAATATTATACAAAATGGGTGACCCTGGAGGACATTATACTGAGTGAAATATCTGTCACAAATAGATAAATATTGCATAAGGCCACTGTTGTAACACTGAACTGACATCAAGGTTGAGGGAAGACTGAGAAAGAAGGGATAAACAATGTATAATGCATTGACACAGATGAGGGAGAAAACTGTTTATAAGGGATATATGATTAGGTAATATTGTCATGATAGGGGTCCAGAATGAAGACTTCACAGTGGAGTGGACTTGAGGTGAGGGATTATATAACGATGAAATAATTTTTCTTTTACTTTTCAAATAGAAGAGTGAATTGGGAGGGAGGGGTTGGGCAGGGAGAAAAGCACAACAATGAGTAAATAGAAACTCTAAGTCTCTCTAAACTTTCATTAAAATTAATTCTAAAAAAAGAAATCAAGAAAGAGTTCACCATAAGAAAAGTCTTGGGCCAGATGGTTTCACTGTTGAAGTCTACCAAATATTCAGAAAGGCTCTATTGCAAAGGAACATATCCAGAGTAATTTTGTGAAACAAGAATAACCCTAATACCAAAATCAGGCAAAGATATTACCAAGAAAGAAAACAATAAACTAATATCTCTCATGAATATCAATGTAAAAATTCTTAACAAAATCCTAGCAAATAGAATCCAAAAGCACATCAAAACAATACGTCACCATGACCAAGCAGGATTCATAACAGGTATGCAAGGATGGTTCAAGATAAGAAAAATAATCAACATAGTTCACCATATTAACAAAGTAAATAACAAGAGCTATATAATCTTAGACATTGATGCAGAAAAGACATTTGACAAAAATTCAGCAACCCTTATTGATAAAGACACTCACCAAAACTGGAATAGAAGGGATTTTGTTCAACATAATGGAGCCAACATCATTCTTAATAGAGAAATACAAAAGCATTTTCCTTTCAAAATGAACCAGACAAGAATTCCCACTGTCAACAATGTTAATACTATTCAATATTGTGTTGGAAGTGCTTGCCAGGGCAATATGACAAGAGAGGAAGATAAAAGGCATCCAGATTGGCAAAGAGATGGTTAAATTATTACTCTATGCAGATGATATGATAATATACACAGAAAATCTCAAAGATTCAATTTAAAAAGACTGTTACAGTTAGTAGGTCAATTTAGTAGAATGGCAGGATATAAGATAAATTTCCAAAAATCTGAAGGATTTCTCTAACAAAGAGAACTCAGAGAAAGAAACCAAGAAAGCAATACCATTTACAATAGCTAACCACAAATTGAGATACTTGGGAGTGAACCTAACTAGAGATACAAAAGACCCACACAAAGAAAACTACAGAATATTTCTGCAAGACACAATAAAAGAACTAAAGAAGTGAAAAATATGTGCCCTGTTCATGGATAAGAAGACTCGATATTGTGAAAATGACAATCCTACCAAAAACAATCTACATGTTTAATGAAATCCCAATCCAGATACCAAATTCATTTTTCAAGGAGATTGAAAGGAAAATTGTCAAGTTTATTTGAAGAGTCAAGAGACCTCAAATAAGCAATTCACTTCTGAGAAACACTGAGGAATTGGGAGCCATGGCACTTCCTGATCTCAAAACTGACTACACAATGGTAGTTACCAAATTAGCATGTTTCTGGTACAATGACAGGCACAAAGACCAATAGAAAAGAATTGAAAACACAGAAATAGATGCAACTATCTTTGGTCAACTGATATTTCACAAGGAAATCAAACCTATCAAATGAGGAAATGACAATTTCTTCAACAAATATTGCTGGCAGAACTGGACTGCCAATTGGAGAATGCTGAAATAGATTTTACAACTCACATCTACACAAAAATCAACTCAAGTTGGGTCAGAGACCTTGAAGTAAAGCCCCAAAACATAAAGTTTAGAAGAGAAAAACTAGGATCAAGCTTCAAATGCCTAGTCTACAGTGTAAAGAAACTGCCAAATGCAACCATAAATGCATAATCTGAAGAGGAATGAATGGGACCTCTAAAGATTAAATTCCTGTGCACATAAATAACTTTTTTCAACAGGGTGAAAAGAAAAACTACCAACTGAGAACAAACATTTGGCAATGCCAGCTCAGACAAGAGTCTTGAAACAAAGGTTTACAGAATCCTAAAGGGCTTCCACAAGAAAAAGACTGATAATCCAATTACAAAATAGGCAAAAGACATGAAAAGAATTTTCACAGAGGAAGATGTTCAAATGGCCAACAAACATATGAAGAAATGCTCAAAATCACTGGAAATAAGAGAGGTACAAATCAAAATCACAATGAGATACGATCTCACTCCAGTAGTAGTGGCAGTTTTACAGGACAACATGTAATAAACGTTGGAGAGGATGTGAGGAGATAGGAACTCTTATACCTTGTTGATTGGATTGTAAAATGGTACAACCACTCTGGGAGACAGGTTAGCACTTCCTCAAAAAGCTGAACATAGAAATTCTATATGACCCAGATGAGGCACAAATAAAGGCTTGTACACCAATGTTCATAGCAGTGTTATTCACCATCACAAGAACATGGAAACAGCCCAGGTGTCCAACCACAATGGACTGGTTTGAGAAATTATGGCATATTCACAAAACGGAATACTATGCAGCATGCAAGAGCAATGATGTTGTAAATTACTACCTAATTTGGAGTGACTAGACAACATTTTACTGAATGAATTAACTCAATCTTACAAGGACAAATACTGTATAAAACCATTATTGTAGAATGAGTATGAGAATCCAAGGGAGTGAGATGGTGGAAGCAAAAGGGTGAGGATTTGCAGGGTGGAGGAGAGGATTAATCATGGGGTAACACATCTGATGGGAAAAGGGGAGGGGAATTTGAAGGATCAGGTGTGAAAAACAATGTATTCAAATATTGTAAATAAATTAGTATAAAAATAGTGTAAAATAGCATATATATGTATGATTGTATGAAATAATATAAATGAAAGATTATATAAAATAGAATGTATAAGAATGAAATATACTGCAAAAGTATTATTATACATTTTATGAAAACCAGTAAACACACACACACACACAAAGAGAATTGTTGTCTCCTTGAAGATGAGTTTCAGTCAATATTGAAGATCCTTGACCGTCTGCAGGAAATGCTTCAGGTCTTCCTTAGTTTCAGCAAGCAAAATTGTGTCATCTGCACTATGTAGGTTGTTGATGAGGCTATCTCCAATCCTGATGCTACATTCCTTCTCATAGAGCCTAGCCTCCTGAATGATCTGTTCTCCAAATATATCTATATATCTATATCTATATCATCTATATCTATCTATATCTATCTATCTATCTATCAATAAATTATGGAGACAGGACACATCTCTGATGCATTTCCTTCCTGAATTTTAACCTTGCAAGGTTTCTCTGCTCTATTCTGTGGACTGCTTCCTAGGTCAAGTATAGGTTTCACAAAAACATAAACAAGTGTTCTGGGATTTCCAAACCTCAATTTATTGTGATCCATATAGTCAAATGCCTTTACATAGTAAATGAAACACAGATATACCTTCCTCTGGAAATCTTTGCTATCTGACAAAATCCATCTGACATTGACAATAATGTCTCTAGTGTCACAACCGCTTCTAAACTCAGTTTGTATTTCTGGTAATTCTCTGTAGATGTACTGTTCCAGTTGTATGCATCTTTTATTTATTTTAACCTTCTATTTTGAAAATTTCTGTCATCTTTCACTCAAACATTCCATTTTTACACATAATATTACTCATAATGTTTTATTAGCGTCTATACTTAATTCCCTACTGTAGGTACAGCACACAGAAAGATTATGTTGGAGGTAAAAACAAGCTGTAACAGAAACAATAGATGCTTGTATAATGAGGCATTTTATTTTGCATGTATGTAAATAGTATCTATGTTCTCAATAGAGAAATCCTTGTCTTAGAGAGAGAGAGTTAAGAAGAAAAAATAATATGAAAATATGAAAGAGAAGAGAGACCTAGTACAGTTAACACAGTGAAAAAAAGCGAAGATCCCAGAATTAACTCAATAATTGACCTGACTTGGGAACATTCTGATTTATCAAATAAAAAAAAATATATATTCATGATGTAAGCTCTTTCATGACTTGTATATTCTTAAACTTTTATGTGTACATTTACATAAAAATACATCTTTGCAATGTGATGTGATATGCTCAGTAGTATAAAAATCAGGAGTTCTAGTGGCCTACTGGAAAGGAACTGCCCTGCCAGTTTAAATCTACCAGCTTCTCTAAGAGAGAAATAAGGACAATCAAATTTCATATGATTTACTGACACTGAAAACCCACTGGGGGGCCATTCAGCTATGAGTTAGTTCTCAATCAACATTAACAACATATAAAACTAGGTATTCTATGAGATTACCCATAACCTTCATGTTACTACAACCTGACATTATTTACTTATCGTTACTTTCATCTTGTAGATGAAGAAACCAACTTTCTTTGAAATAATTTTGTATGAAAGTATCCTAACTCCTAACTCATGATCTTCAATATATAACATGCTTCTCTCTTTCTGTCTCTAACTTGAAAATAATAACTGGCTTAACATTCGGACTACAATTTATGTCTTTGTATTTTTAGAAGTTCGGTTCTTTTAGTATGTTCTAGTTATGTGTCATTAACTAGGACTCATAGTGACTCTATACACAATACCTCTGAACCCTGCTCTCTCTTGAGCCACTTTTACTGCTACTGACACATACCACTATTCCCTAAGTTACTGTTTAAAGCCAGCTCATCCTGGGTCTTGCTTTGCTGCATTGTCCATTCACCCTTCCAAACATGTTATTCTTCTTCAAGGATTGGTCTCTCTGGACAATAAGCCCCAAAGTATGTGAGACAGTACTTCAAAAGGCTACAAGGAGTAACTTCATTTCACTCTCAGTAGGAAAAATCTATTTATTTCCTTGGCAGTCAGTCTATGATATGTTCAGTTCTCTTCTCCAGCACCACAACTCAAACGAATTGAGTCTTCTGTAACCTTTACACACTGTACAACTCATTTATTCATAGCAAGCAATTGTAAAAACAATGGCCTCAATCAGGCAGAATCAGTCTCTGGACTGGTATAGTGTTCTTTAACACTCTGGAGAGGTTTCTGACAGCAAATTTTCCCAATGCCATTTGTCTTAGATTTTATCACATCATTACTTGTCATTGGATATTTTAGTACTGCATTATTTATAGTATGCTACAGGAACACAGGTCTGCATCAAGAAATATGGAATCTTTGAACTCACTTCTCCTTGGGGCTTAGCTCTCTGTTGTTATCATTATTTACCCTTGAGTTAACCAGAACTCCTAACTTAACAGTGGCTCTGTGACTTGCTTTATCCTGTGCTATCCTGACTATCTCCAATACATCAGAGTTTTGACCCAGCAGAGCAGTAAGACTAGTGTTGAGATAAGTAGAAACAAGTATGTGAATGTTAGTTGCATGTCTAACCTCATGGGAATTGGTCTTTATTTATTGATGCTGTGGATGGGGACATTTCTGTTTTGTGAAGATGGTAAAGGACCAATATAACCATCCCCATGTAGCTTTTTCTCTTTTTATAAGGAGAGAAATATATAAAGAGTGAGGTAGAGAGAAACAGTTAGAAATGAGTCCACACAATGCAAATTAAAACCACAATGAGATATCATCTCACTCCATTAGCAGTGGCAAAGTTTAACAAGATAGCAAGTAATAAATTTTGGAGAGGATGTGGTGAGATAGGAGCTCTTATACATTGAGGATGGCATTGTACAATGGTAAAACCATCCTGGAAGGCAGTGTGGCACTTCCTCAAAAAACTGAACGTAGAAGTTCCATATAACCCAGCTATTCCGTTGCTTGGAATATACTCCTAAGAAAATGAGAACTGAGACTCAAACAGAGACTTGCACACCAATGTTAATAGCAGCTTTGTTCACCACCACAAGGACATGTAAACAGCCCAGGTGTTCAACCACAAATGAATGGATTGAGAAGTTGTGGTACATTCATATAAAAGAATGCTATGCAATACACAGGAGCAATGATTTTGTAAATTACTACCTAACTTGGGAAGGATTGGAGAATGCTTTACTGAGTGAATTAACTCAGTCCCACAGGAAAAATACTGTATAAAACTGTTATTGTAGAATGAGTATGAGGATCCAAGGGGGAGAGGAGATGGAGGCAGATGGATGAGGATGGGTGGGGTGGTATATTAATCAAACAGTTGCAGAATTCTATGGGTGGGCGGTGAAAGAAATGGAAAGGACCTGGTATGAAAAACAGTGTATTTGATCTTTGCAAGTAAATCAGTGTAATAAACAGAAAACAAAACCCACACCTATTTTTTTTTAAAAAGAAATACAAACATGATAAATACAGCTTTTAAAGAATGAAGTTATAGAGCATTTTGAAACGTAACAATAAATTTTGGTGAAGTACAATAAAGAAGAATGTTTGAGATGGCTAGGTAATAGTCTTGTGTTATCTAGGGGAAATCAAGGTATAGAAAGACTGTTGTAAGACCAGTAAGTATCAACATATTTGGAAAGAGTAGCTGGGACTCATTAATGACTCACCCACAGAAACAAGATTTTCAAGATAATTGTCTAATTTTGAACTGAATTTATAAGAAAAAATCATCAAGTAACTATTTAATATTAGAGATGAGTCATTTCTATGATGAAACTTCATAGAATTTAACTGCTCACCCTTAGAATTAAACTTCCAACCCTTAGCTTCATGATATTAAACTATTGGTTGTATCACAGGACTTCTAATAGATACGTCCTAAGTCTGGCGATTTGCTTCCAACAGAAAATAAACATGCAGGTACTATTGAATAACATTTTAGTTTAGTGATGACACAGTTTCTTAATTTTATTTTAATTTATTTTTCTATGGGAACCTGTCACACAAATCAATAACTTATTTAGAGGGACAGTGAAGTAGCATAAATAAAGTGTATTTCTCTAAAAACTGAGGGCTCAGATGACCTAGTGGGTAAGTAGTTGCACTGCCAACTCAGAAGAAAGTGGTTCAAATGCACCAGCTGCTCAGTGGAAGAGAGCTGTACAAAAAAGCTAAAAAAAAATTAAATCTGCTTTCAAAAGTAATAATTCAGATTAATAACAGAATATAGTCAAGACAGTTCCAAAAATGTACACCCAGGCACCTTAGCCTTTGTCCTCACAGCTCTAGGCCAATGTTGTCAAGTTCTCAGTCCTGCCACTATCAGCTATTTACCCGCAGTTGTCCAACAAAGTTGTCAGTCCTGCCAATATCGGCTCTGACCCCTCAAAGTCCCATCTCACATTAGGTCTGTATATCGACAGTGGATGTTCTTTTCCAGTTTATTTGCTGGTGGTGAGTAAAGGCCTCTTTCTTCTTCACTGGTGGAGGAGGGGATAATATCTGTCTTCTGGCTTGTTTCATTTAACAAGAAGACTAGACAATTTCCTTGTAAATTCCCTTGTAGATTTTTGAGACTGGAAAATCCCTTTGTGGAATAGTGGATATCCAATTCTCATGCCCCATTCAACATCCCTGCACATCTACAAAGCAGAGTCAAATAATGGTTAGGGCAGGTAGTATTGAAAGTTAAACTCCACACTCCTCTTTTTTTGTACTGAATTTTCTTCTCTTATGGAGAGAGACATCATGTTTGGCAGAGTGGAGGGGTGGCGAAGGAGAGGAAGACCTTTGATGAGATGGATCGATTCTGTGACTGGAGCGGTGGGATAGAAGAGTGTTTAGAGCTCTTGTACATAGGGTCGCTTTGAGTCGCAAATGACTCGAAGGCACATAACAACAACTTAAAAAAAACAAAACAACCTAATGTGTGTTGTTATTGTTATGTGCTGTCAAGTCATCTGTGACTCACAGCAACTCTGCAACTCTATGTACAACAGCTATGAACCCCACCCTGTCCTAGGCCCATCTCACTGACTCTCACACACCTAATACCATTGCCTCAGTTATCATGTCAATCCATTTTATTCTGGCTGTTCCTCTCCTGTGCTGTCCTTCTACCCTTCTGAGCGTAATGTCCTTCTCCTAGGACTGGTCCCTTCTGGCCATGTGCCTAAACTATGTGAGACGGCGCTAAAGAGAAACATGTTTTCACTCTCTTAAAACAGCCTTGTTTGTTCTCTAGATAGCCCATGTTCAGTTCAGTACTGTTCTCCAGCACCACAACTCAAAGGCATCACTTCTGTCATTTTTAGTCATTGTCCACCTCTCTAATGCATAACAAGTAATTGTGAAGACTATGGCCTGGATCAGGTGCACCTTAGTCTCTAGACTAACATCATTGCTTCTCAGCACTCTGATAAGGTCCCTGACAGCAGACTTCCCCAACGCAAATTGTCTTTTTATTTCATGATTGCTAGTGCCAAGAGTGGAGCTAAGCAAGCTGAAATTATTAACAACCTCAATCTCTTCACTATCCATAATAAATATGCCAATTGGTTTAGTGGTGAGAATCTATCTTTTTGATATTTAGCTTCAGTCTATCTTAAAGACTACAGTCCTTGACCTTCTGCAGGAAACACATCAAGTCCTCCTCAGTTTCAGCAAGCAAGGTTGTATCATCTACATAGCACAAGTTGTTGGTGAATCTTCCTCAAATCCTGATGCCATGCTCCTCCTCCTCATAAAGTCTCACCTCTTGCATGATCTATTCTGCATATAGATTGAAAAGTTATGGAGACAGAAAGCATCCCTGGCACACTCCTTTTCTAAATTTGGACCATGCAGTCTTTCCTTGCTCTGTTCTGATCACTGCCAGTCCAATTATAGGTTTTTGCGTGAGCACAATCAAATCTTCAGGGATTTCCATTCTTTCCAAGGTTACTCACAATTTTCATGATCTACATAGTCAAATAAGTGCATATGTTCAATAATAATATTATGGTAAGCTTTGTATGTTTTACAAATTTATAGTGGCTGAAATACACCTGAGTGTTTTCTAAATTTATGAATTTAATGATATATACAGAAATTATAGTTTTAGAGAATGTTCATTAAGTAAAAAGGAAGAAGTAGCAAATATTTTTTTTTCAAAATCATATTCCTGAGGCACTAATTAAAGTTTTATTTTATGGACAAATAAACCACCTGCCCCTGTATGCTTTATGGGAATGTTTTACATTTTTCTACCCCTTCTTTTACACACTCATTAATAACACATATCGTGAGCTGCTTGCATTAGGCGTTTCCATAAGTATGAAATATTCAGCTTTCACAGTATTGAGTCAAAACAGCCATGATAATTATAAGGACTAAATCTGCATTACTTAAAAAATGTCAAGCTTTAGTAGAATATCTGTGTATATGTCTGTGTGTGTGTGTGTGTGTTTGTCGTGTGTGTATATATATGTATGTATATATGTGTATATATATATATATGTATGTATATATGTGTATATATAAATATATATATAAAGATAGACTTATTTTCAGTTTCATAACAATGTCTACAATTTAAATTGAAAAAGTAAGAAATAAAGCCTTCTTTTCTATGTAGCACTATATTAATATTTATGATCACTCTTATTGAAAATATTAGTTTTATTTATAATTCTGAGTTTATTATAAAATTTTCCTTTCTATAACTCCAAAAGATAGCAAGTCTATTTAGTTAATTTGGCTTTTAAGTATTTGATTTCCGATATGCAACTATCAGTAAGTTAAGATGTTTTTAAAAGTTATAATTAAACTTAAATTTCAGATGGGTATTTGTAAATTAAAAAGTGAAGGAGCATTATAGATTTAATTGAATTAACAAATAAAACACGCAGAATCAATATAATTAAATCTAACTCTGTTACCATGCCAAAAATCTATAATTTAGGAGCCACAATTCAAGGAGATTTCACTCTCACCCACTCTGAATAGATTTATCTGAATAAAACTGAGTTGTATTTTTATCAAAGATTTTTATTATAACCTAAATCCTTATATAAACTTGACCTGAATGCCATGATAATATAAGGCTATGAATGTCTAACAAGGTTATGCTGTAACTTATTTTTAAGAATATCAAGTAAATATAAAGATTTTTGCATTATGGATAATTTTTATTTTTATATACAGTGGCCCAGCACATGTCTTAATTATGTACATATTCAATGCTCTTATAACATAAATACCACAAGTAAATGATTTCAACAAACTTTATTTTTTCATGGAGTCTAGGTAAAAGTTTCTTCTTCTGTCAGCTCTAGAGGAAAATTCTTGTTTCCTTAGTTTTTCTTAACTAGTCATTGAAATTCTCCATGTTTTTTGATATCTATCCGTCCCAAAATCCTTCTGTTCTTTTTAATTTCTCCTTGTATCTCAAAAAAGAAACTCTAATATTACACCCTACACTATGTCTGCCTCATTCTCATAATTAGTACAACTCATAGCTAAATGAGATTATAATCACAAGAATAAAGGTTAGGATTTACAGCATGTATTTGGGGGAAGTACAATCCAGTTCTTCAACATTCCAGGCACAGCACCCTTAAATACTATAAATGGAAGCTTGAATTTGTTCTTTAGTTATTTCAGCATAAGAAATGTTGAGCAGGTTCATCCAGAGTCACTATACCAAAACAAATGGCTGACATTAAAGAATTTCATGAAATAACATATGGTCAAGAGCCTATGGTGATGAACGAGGAAGTTCAAGGTGCTTTGAAGGAATTGGCAAAAATCAAAGCCCCAGGAATTGATGGCATATCAATTGACATATTTCAACAAACACTGCCTTGAGCACACTCACCAGGTTGTGCCAAGAAATCTGGAGCACAACCGCCTGGCCAACTAGATAACTGACTAGAAGAGATCCATATTTGTTCCCATTACAAAAAAGGTGGCTGGACAGAGTATGGAAATTATCAAACAATATCATTAATATCGCATGTAAGCAAGATTCTGCTGAAAATTATCCAAAATGAATGCAACAACAAATCAACAGAGAACTGCCAGATGTGCATAGTGGGTTTAGAAGAGGCTGTAGCACTAAGGACATTATAGTCAATGTTAGATAGATCATAACTGAAAGGAGACAGAACTATCTATCTGTTTTTCATTGATTATGCAAAGACATTTAACTATGTGAATCACAAAAAAAGGGGGGGACATAAAAAAAAAACAAACAAGCACAACAGACCCATAACTGTGGCTAACTCTGAGAAGAAGGGCATTCCAAGACAATTGATTTGGCTCATGCAAAACCCATACTTATACTAGGAACAGAGCAAGGGGACACTCCATGGTTCATAATCAGGAATAGTATATGCCAGGAATGCATCCTGTCTCCATACCTTTTCAATCTATAGGTAAAGGAGATCATTCAGGGAATTGAGATTTATGTGGAGGATAATGACATCAGATTGGAGGAAGACTCATCAATAACCTGTGTAATTCAGATGACACAACCTTATTTGCCAAAACTGAGGAGGACTTGAGACATTTGGTGCTGAAGGTCAAAGACTTTAGCTTTCAATATTGATTAAAGCTCTACATCAAGAAGACAAAGATTATCACCACTGAGCTAATTGGCTCCATCCTGATAGTGAAGACTGAAATTGTTAATAGCTTCAGCTTGCTTGGCTCCGTAATTGATACTCTTAGTACCAGCAGCCAAGAAATAAAAAAGATGAGTTTCATTGGGTAAATTTGCTGTCAAGGACCTCTCCAGAGTACTGAAGAGCAATTATGTCATTCTAAAGATGAAGGTATGACTGATCTAGGCCATGGTCATCACAATCACTTACTATACATCAGATAATCACTTAAGGACTCTAGAAGAAGAATCAATGCCTTTGAGTTGTGGTGCTGAGAAAAGTATCGAATATACCATGTACTGCTAAGGAAACAAACAATTCAACATGGAGGGGGTAAAACCAGACTGTTCCTTGAAAGCAAAGACTCTGAGGCTTCATCTGACATACTTTGAGCATCCTGCAAAGAGGGAGCAGTGCTTGGAGCACAACATAAGGCTTGGAAGTATGGAGGGAGAGTTCAAGGGATTCAGAAAAGGCACTTGACCTTAGAAGAACGTTGGAATAAAAATTAAAAAGGACTTCATAGATTTACCCAGGATGTAGAGAGAAATAAGAAGTGGTGTCAGGAGTAAAGGAAGTTGAGAACCTTACCTGTGAGTGGAAAATGAAAAAAAAAAAATGTTTTGAGTAAACAGCATGTAATATATGCAAGGGAAAAAAAGAGTGTTTTACTTGTTTAATTTGAACATATTTATTGTTTGAAAGAAAGAGAAGCTAGAAGGAGTAAATGATTAAAGAGGTAACAATGAGATAATAGATAAGTGAGAAGTTATAGAACAAAGAGAGCAGAATTAGGAGTTTATCATTAGTATTTTCTGTCATATCTCAGATGAGAAACATGGTCATTCTGATCACCTTGTTTTGGTAATATTCTGCAATAACATTTTGATAACATGATATTGGTATAAATTCACCTTGAAAAATAATTACTGATCCAATCAATCAAGTAGGTCTCTGCCTTAAAAATTTCTTAGTGTGTCCTGAACTGGTCTCTTGCCTGGAACACTAGACTGCAGTACCACTGCCTGGCAGGCTCCTCTCCTCCAGCTGTAGTCCCTCTCCCTAGCCCTGCTGCTAGACCTAAAGGAACTTAACTCATTGCCTGGAGGCTCCCACCCTCCATCTGGAAGTCTGGCAACGGCCCTCCACCTTTAAGTCCCAGTCCTGCTTCCTGGACACTCTGCCACATAGAAATACCACCCCTGCTGCCTGGAATTCCCGCTCCCACCACCTGGAGAACCTGACCCCACCATCTTGAGGACCTGGCTCCACAGCCTGTACAGCCCAGACCCAATACCTGGAGGAGAACCTGTTATTGGTCCTCTGAACTGTTCCAGAGACATCAGTATCACAAGTGTACTCATTACATTTCCACTCCCTTCTCAAAGCAGGAGCTGCCTTTAGCCTGGAGTACCTTGAACTGGCCTAGCTGCAGTAGTTGTGTAAAAAAGGAGTCTGCTAATTTACAGGCCTTATCTCTCCCAAACTGAAGCAAGTCTTCCCTTGAGTCAAAAGTTCAGAGAGAAACTCAGGCAGGGTATCTTCCTTTGGAGCAAGGAAGATCAAGAGGGTACTATCACTCCATGTGTTAAACATTCTAGCAAAGCAATGTCATGTAGGAAGCAGGCTCTTCCACCCTACACAAACCCAAAGCAAGATGTCAAGCCTAAAAAGTGACACAAAATCAATGGATTTCCTGAAGTCAGAATGTCTGATGAAACTTTCTGATGCAGTATATAAGAGAACAATGATTGGCTATGCTTAATGAGTGGAAGACAAACTTGGTGAATTACAGGACACTGCAAGTAAAAACAAAGAGGAGCTTAAAAAAATCGAAAACAATGCAGATAAAACAAATGAGGCACTAGAGGCTCTGGCAAAAGAAAAAAACCACAATCCAAAAGATGAGGACAAATGTTTCCGATGCTGTCTACATGTTGGAGGGACATAAGAGCAGAGTTGAAGAGATGGAACACAAAACCAATGAAATATAAGATATAATTGTCACCACTGATCTGCTAGAACAAAAGTAAAATTAAAAAGAAAGGAAAAAAGAAGAAAACCTAAGAATAATCTGGGACACCATCAAGAGGAACATGTGCATAATCAGAAACCCGGAAAATAAGAAAAGGCACTGAGAAAGTTGTGAAAAAATTACTAGAAAAAAAAATTTCAAGGCATAATGAAAAATGAGAGAATATATATTCAAGAAGCAGAGTGAGCATCATATAGAACAGACCCCAAAAGAAAAACACCAGGGCATATTATAGTCAAATTTGCCAGAACCAAAGATAGGGAAATAACGCCAAAGCAGGTAGGGAGAAAGAAAGAGTAATCTAATAGAGCTTGCAAAAATAAGACCAGTGTTGCCGGAAACTCTGAAAGATGTCCTTATTACAGAGGTGACACAGAAAGCAGGATGGACCAAAGTAACCAGCAACAACACCAAAAAGACTTCAGCAAAATGATAGCGATAAAACCTTGCCTCTCAATAATCACACTGACTGTGAAGTGTTTAAATACACTGTTGTTGCTGTTATGTGTTGTCGAGTTGCTTGTTACTCATAGCGACCCCATGTACAATAGCCCTAAGCCCTGCTATATCCTGTGCCAATCTCACTGCCTCTGACACACCCATCCCGATTACCCCAGTCACTGAATCACTACACCTCACAGAGGGTCTTCCCCTTCTGCACCATCTCTCCACCCTCCCAAGCATGATTCCCCTCTCCTAGGACCTCTCCTTCCTTACAACATGTCCAGAGTATGTCAGATGAAGCCTCAGAATCCTTGCCTCCAAGGAGCAGCCTGGTTTAACCCTCTCCAGGTGAATCTGTTTGTTTTCTTGGCAGTCCAGGGTAGATTCAATACTCTTCTCCAACACTACAGCTCAAAGGCATCAATTCTCTTTCTATCCTCCTTAGTCATTGTCCAACTATCTGATACTGGAAAACAAAACCAGTAGCTGATTGGATTTAAAAAAAGAAAAAAGAAGACACAACATTATGCTGTCTACAAGAGACACATGTGAAAATTGAAGATAAAGGAAGACTAAAAATAAAAGGGTAGAAAAACTATACCAAGTAAATGGCAAGAAGAAAAAAGTAGGAGTAGCAATATTAATCTCTGATAAAATATATTTCAATGCAAAAACCATAGCATAGGACAAGAAGGTAGCTATATAATGCTTAAAGGGTCAATAGAAAAGGAAGACATAGCAGTAATAAATATTTATGCACCAAATGATATAACTGCAAAAGATATGACATTAACATTAACAATGTTATTAAAATAAACAATTAACAAAACTGAAAAAGGATATAGACAGTACCACTATAGTAGTTGGAGACTTCAAATCACCACTCTCAAGGAAAGCTAGAACAGACAAAAACTCATCAATGAAGCTGAAGAATTAAACCACACAATAAACCAACTCAAATATATATATATATATATATATATATATCCTAATGCACCACAAAAATGCAGTATACCTAATTCTCCAATTGCATGGAACTTTCTCCAGAATATATCACATTTGAGGTCTTAAGGCAAGCATAAAATAAACATACAAAATAATACAAAACATCCCTTTAGACAACAATGCTATAAAATTAGAAATTAATAACAAGAGAATAAAGAGAAGCTAAAAAATACCTTGTTTGAACATGAGTGGGTAATATAAGAAATAAAAAATGAAATAAAATGTTTCTTGAAACAAATGATAATGAAAATTCCTCTTACCAAAACTTCTGGGAAACAGCCAAACCAGTAATCAGAGGTCAATTCATAGCAATAAGTAAACACATGAAAAAGCAAGAAAAAATGGTAATTGACTCTCTAACCCAACATCTCAAACAAATTCCAAAAGAACAGCAAAAAAACTCAACATACTCTAAAAAACCCTAAATTGTAAAAAAAAATAGGGCAATAATAAATGAAATTGAAAACAGAAAAACAGTTGGATCATCAACAAAACCAGGTTCTCTGAATTGGTCAGTAAAACTGAAAAACCACTTGCAAAACTAACAAAGGAAAAGACACCAATAAGCCAAATAAGAGATGAAATGGGAAATGTCACAACAGAACCAACTAAAATAAAAAGGTTAACAATAAACTATTATGAAAAATTATACTCAAACAAATAGGAAAACCTCGAGGAAATGAACAAACACTTAGAAATTCACAAAATATCTAAACTAACACGGACTGAAATGGAACACCTGAATAGACTCATTACAAAAGAAGAAATTGAAAAGGTAATAAGACAACTTCCAACAACAACAACAACAACAACAAAAGCCCTGGACCACATTGTTTTACAAATGAATTTTATCAACATTTATAGAACTGTCAACAATTCTACATAAAGTATTTCAGAAAATAGTTAAAGATGGAATTTTCCCAGACTCATTCTATGAAGCAAATATATCCTTGATACCTAAGTCAGGTAAAGACACCATCAAAATAGTAAACTATAGCCCAATATCTCTCATGAAAATAGAGGCAAAAACCCTGAATAAAATCCTGGCCAATAGAATGCAATGATACATCAAAAAATAATTCACCATGACCAAGTGGTATTCATAACAGGCATATAAGGATGGTTCTACGTAAGAAATAATAATCAGTGTAATTCATCACATCAACAAAGCAAAGAAAAAGAAACACAGGATCCTATCAATTGATACAGAAATGGTCTTTGACAATACTCAACACCCTTTTCTGATTAATATTCAACAAAATAAGAATAGAGGGAAATATCCTCAGCATAGTAAAAGGTATATACACAAACTTTGAGCCAACATTGTCAATGGAGAGAGATTAATGGCACTCTCCTTGAAAACAGGAACTAGACAAATATGACCACTATCACTTCTCTTTTTCAATATTGTATTAATATTGTCTTAGTGGTAGAATTAAGATAAGAGAAAGAAATAAGAGGTAATCGGCAAAGAGGAAGTAACATTATCTCTCTATGTGGAGGATATGATAGGCTACTTAGAAAACCCTAAAGACTCAGTGAGAATACTACTGTACATAGTTGACCAATTCTGCAAAGTGGCAGGATACAAGACCAACATACAAAACTAAGTTGGATTTCTCTACAGTGATAAGAATACAGAACTGGAGCTAAGAAAAATAATACCCATCACAGTAGCTCTTCACAAGATTAAATACTTGGGAGTAAATCTAACTAGAAACGCAAAGGACCTATTCAAGGAAAATAAAAATTACTACAAGAAACAAAAAGAGACTGAGAGAAATGGAAGAATATACCTTGCTTTTGGATAGGAAGACAATATTGTGACAATGACAGCTCTACCAAAGACAATCTACAAGTTCAATGCAATGCAAATACAAATACTAATTCTATTTCTTAAAGAGATGGAAAAGGCAGTTTACAATTTCATCTGGAATGAAAAGAGACCTGGAATACATAAAGCACACCTTAAAAAGAGAAAATGTAGGAGACATTCTACTCCCTGATTTCAAATCCTACTACATTGCTATGGTGGTCAAGACAGTGTGGTACTGGTACAATGACAGACACATAGATCAATGGAACAGAATTAGGAACCCAAAAGTCAGTCCATCTACCTATGGTCAACTGATTTTTGACAAGCAGATGAAAATACGATTTACCCAGCTACTGGGTCAAATACCACTGGAAATATAGCCTAGAGAAATCAGAACTGCTACTGACAATGGATAAATGCACACCCATGTATATTGCTGCATTGCCCACAATAGCAAAGAGATGGAAACAACTCAAGTGCCCATCATAAAATGAATAGAGAAAGAAGCTATGGTATATTTACACAATAGAATACTATGCATCACTGAAAAACAAGGAACTCATTAAATATTATACAAAATGGGTGGCCCTGGAGGACAT
The DNA here is from genome assembly GCF_000299155.1 of Elephantulus edwardii. NCBI lineage: Eukaryota > Metazoa > Chordata > Mammalia > Macroscelidea > Macroscelididae > Elephantulus > Elephantulus edwardii. The sequence continues at coordinate 8,342,788 of NW_006399784.1, read as the reverse complement.
TATGCTGAGTATAATATCTCAGTCACAAAAGGGCAAATATTGCATATTGCCATTGTTACAAAACAGAACTGACACAGGGGCTGGGAGGAAACTAAGTAAATGGGGATAAATAATGTACACTATACTGAAACAGATGAAGGAAAGAACGGCTTAGAAGGAATATATGATCAAGAATATATAATTATTTACATAACGATAGTCCAGAATAAGAGCTGCAAAGTAAAATGGACAGGGTGAGGTGGGGGGATTTTACAATAATGAAAGAAATTTTTTTTTCAAAGAGAAAAGCGAACAGTGTGTGGGGGTGGGATGGGAGGAAAATGTGTAACGATGAATTAATGGAAATTCAAGTTCTCTATAAACTTCCATTAAAATATCAATTTTTAAAAAAGAAAAATATTTGCTTTACAAAGATAAAGTTTTATGAAAAGAGTGTTTCACATCATGGGCTTAATGAGCAAAAGTTCTGGATTTCTAGATGAACAGAGTCTACTATTATTATGTTTGTTAAATAGTGAGACTTGTTATAATTTAATATATCTTTCCATTCCATAATACTGATCATTTTGAAATCATTGCATAAAATCCCATAAATTTTTATGTTTATAATTTTAATAAATTTTAGTTATACACTGTGGCTTTAAAAATCCTAATTTTTTTAAAAATTGTGCAAATGAGTCTATATTTTTATATAATAAAACTGCTGCAGAGCTTTTATTGAAAGGATATATAGTTTCTGAATCTATGTATGCATACTCTGAATTCCTTCACAATCTCTTACCTGTTTTTAGTATGTTGTTGTTTGTTGTTATGTACCATTGAGTCACTTGTGACTCATAGCATCCCTATATACAATAGCCCAGAAACCTGCTCTATCTTGTGCCAACTTTACTGTCTATGACATACCTACCCTCAGTACCCAGTCACTGAATCAATCCATCTCATTGATGATCTTCCTCTCTCTGTCCTTCCACACTTGAAGCATGAAATCTTTTTCCAAGGACTGGTCTCTCCTTGCAACATGCTTAGAGTATGTCAGATGGAGCTTCAGAATCCTTGCCTCCAAGGAGCAGCCTGTTTTCATCCCCTCTTGGATGAATCTGTTTGTTCTCCTAGCAGTCCATGGTATATTCAACACTCATCTCCAGCACCACAGCCTAAAAGCATCAATTCTCATTTTATCATTTAATTATTTATTATCCAGCTCTTGGAAACATAGCAAGCATTTGCAAAGACTATGGCCTGGATAAGGCACACCTTAATCTCTAGTCTGATGTCATTATTCTTTAGTATTCTGGAGAAGTCCCTGACAGACAACTTTCCCATGTTTTTTAAAAAAAAAACATGCACCATAAGTAGCATCTCTTATCATGAGGAAATTTCTTTTATTCAACATTTATTGAACTCTAGATTTATATAGACCTTGTATAAACTTTGACTTTAGTCTTTTCTGGGTAATACTGTTACAGCAGAGATTCCCTAAGTGGATGGCTTTACACAGGTAGCAGAAATGTATTCTTTTTCTGTTTCTTTTACACCCTCGTTAACATTTAGTCAGAAAAAAATTATAACTGCTTTGAGAGATTTTTCGGAATCTCTGAATCACAGGGAAAGATTGTCCATCTTTCTTCCCTGAATATACTGCTGGATTATAATAGTCACAAAGGCACCACAATTAGATTGATAACGCTCTGAAAACTTTTTCATCAGCGTTTACTATTTATTGTTGATATTATGTGTCATAGAGCTGACCACAACCATGCACAGTGACCCTAAAAACAATGAACCTTGCCCTATCCTGCATTAGCCTCACAATCTCCAAAAAGGTTGAGAACATTCTTACAGTCATTGTGTCGATCTATGTTGCTTAGAATTTTCATCTGTTCCTCAGATCCTCATCTTTTGCAGCATGTTTTTTCCAGGACCCGGACTTTTTACAACATACCCAAAATATGTTAGATGACATTTCACTATACTTGTCTCTGAGGAGAATTTTGTTATATTTTCTCAAAAGAGAGTCCGTGGGATACTCGGTATTTTCCTCAATATCACATTTAAAAAGGCACTGCTTACTATTTGCTCTTGTTGATTTTGTTGTTATATACCTCTGAGTCAACTACTACTTGTAGTGAGCTTATGAACACAGCTCTGAAACAGTACCAACTCACAAACTCTAATATGCTTGAGCTTATTGTTACAGTTACTATGCCAAACTTCTGTGTCTTTCTCTCTTTCTCTGACCCTCCACCTTTCACAGTATCTTTTTCCAATGAAGGGTCCCTCATAACAATATTTCCAAAATATGTGAGATTAAATTTTACCATCCTTGCCTTTAATGAGCCCTCTCATTTTACTTCCTCCAACCACACTTATTATTTTGGCATTCTTTGTTCTCATTCAGTGTTCTCCAATACCACAATTCAAAGGGATATATTATTCTTCTGTAATTATGATTCATTGTCCATTTCATAAGCATATAGAAAGCAAATAAAAAATACCATAGCTTATATCAAAGATATCTTAGTTTACAAATTGACATCCTTACTCTTTAGCAGTTTGGAGAGATCTACATAATAAATTTTCCCTATTCAACAAGCTTCGGTTCATTGGTTGTGCTTTGGGTTGGTTTGTTTGTTAATTTATTGAGCATGCTTCTATTAGAGAGGATAATGTAACCAGGTAAAATTAATTTTTTTAAAATTATTGGTAACTTAAGTCTTTTCTCTGTCTATAATCGTGCTGTTTATTTGTCCAGCAGTAAGGATCATTGTTTTCTTGACATCGAGGTGCAACCTATATTGAAATCTGTGGTCTATGATCTTCAGTAAGTGCTTCAGGTCTTCTTCACTTTCTTCAAGCAATGCTGTGCAATCTGGATAATGTAGGTTGTTGATGAGTAATCCTCCAATCTTGATGCCATTTTATTCTAACTATAGTCCAATTTCTCAAATAATTTGCTCAATGTACATATAGAATCTGTATAGAGAAAGGGTATACCCCTCATGCACACCATCAGTTTTAAACCAAAATAATGTTTCTTCATTCTATTTGGACCACCAACTATCAGAAGAGACTCTAAATCTTCCCCTAGACAGAAAAGAAACCAAAACAAAGGGAAGGATAGCAATAAAACTGAACAAAAAAATTCAAATGCCTGATCAAGAAGATAAAGAATTATAACAAAAAATTCAAAGATGTGGAGATAGAAAATCCAAAAGAAGAAGTGCACTTGGCATTTATCAAGCTAGAAGAATTGAAGAACAAATTCAAGATTAAGTTTCAAAACTATTCTATAGGATAAACATTGAATGATGCACAATGCATCAAAAGATAGAAGGAAGACAGGGTCATTGTTTCAAAAGAGTTTATCAACATCAAAAAATTTTAGGAAATAGCATATGATCAAGAAACAGTAGTACCAAAAGAATATGTAAAAACTGCTCTGAAGGCATGGCAGAGGAGGAGAAGGGAAAGTCCTTCAGAATTAATGGAACATCAACAGAGGTAATTCAGGAAATGTTTCAGTCCTGGACATACTCACCAGTCTGTGCCAAAAAATTTGAAAGACAGCCACCTGGACAACTAAATTATTAAAATCCATATTTTTTATTAAAAAAGTATGGAAATTATTTAACAATATTATTAAAATTACTTTCAAACAAAATCTTATCAAAGATTATTCAAAATCAGCTAGAACAATACATCACTTGGGAACTTCCAGAAATTCAAGCTCAATTCAGAAGGGCTGTGGCATGAGAAATAGTATTGTTGATGTCATACGGATCTTGGATGAAAGGGGAGGATACCTGAAATATATTTGCTTGTGGTTTTTTATTTGCTAATGTATTTGACTGTGTGAATCATAACAAATTTTAAATAACATTGAAAACAATGAGAATTCCATTTAATTGTTCTCATACAAAACCTGTACATAAACCATTATGGAATGTTGGTGCCATCTAGTTGAGTACAATTCAGAGTAACCCTATAAACAACAGATCTGAACCTCTCCTATGCCATCCTCATCATGTCTTATACACTTGAACTCATAGGTATGGTGATTGTGCCAATATATCTTGTTGAGGATCATCTTCTCTCTCACTGATCCTCCACCTTTCCAAGAATAATGTCTCTTTCCAAGGAATTGCCTCTCCTAGTAACTTGCCCATCACCTGTGAGACATTTTGACATCCTGGATTTCAGGAAACATTCTGGATTCACTTTTCCCAAGGGATATCTATTTGTTATTTTTGCTAGTCCATGGGATATTCAGAACTCTAACACCACAACTCAAAAGCATCAATTCTGGTACAGAGTCATTGTACCAGAAAGAAATAATTGACACTGAAAACTTTCCAGAAGTACTATATAAACAACATGCCCCTGGAAACTCTATGAACTTTGATAAATGTCAATCGTTGTAGAAGGTCTTCAAGACTTTTGTTCATAGGGTTGCTATGAGTTGTGCTCCACTCAAAGGTAATCAACAACAACAAATTGAAGGACTTGCAGAAAATCAAGGAATATAGCCTTCAGAATGGATTGCATCTCAATGTCAGGGAAATGAAGATTCTTACCACTGGACCAAGAGGCAGTGTTGTGATGGATGGAAAGGAGATTAAAACTATTGATACCTTCATCTTGCTTGTATTTACAGTTAATACCTTTGGCACCAGCAGTCAGAAAAAAAGGAGACACACTACACTGGGAAAATCTGCTGTTAGAGATCTTTCCACATTATTAAGGAGTAGTGATGTCACACTGAAGACTAAGGTGGGTCTGATTTAAGCCATAGTCTTTCTAATTACTTGCTATGCATCTGAGAGCTGGACAATGAATAAGGATTAATAGTAAAAGAATTCACTTCTGTTTCCATGTTCTTGAGATAGTGAATAATGCTGCTATGAATATTGGTATACAAATCTCAGTTTGTACCTCCGTTCTCATTTTCCCAGGGTATATTCCAAGTAGTGGAGTAGCTGGGTCATATGGACTTTATATGTTCAGCTTTTTGAGAAAGTGCTAAACTGCCAAACTGCCTTCCAGAATGGTTGTGCCATTTTACAATTCCACTAACAATGTACAAGAGTTCGTTTCTCACCACATCTTCTCCAACATGTATTACTTGTTATACTTGATAAATATTGTATAAAACTATTATTCTAGAATGAATATAGGAATCCAAGAGGGGTAGGAGAGGGTGAAAGCAGAGGGATGAGTTTGTGATTAATCAGGGAGTTGTACTATTTGATGGGCTGGGGGGGTGAGGGAAAATGAAAGAATTTGTTCTTGAAAACAATGTATTTGAATTTTGTAAAGAAACTAGTAGAAAATTTAAAAACAATACCGAAGAATTGAAGGCTTTGAGCTGTGGTCTTGGAGAAGTGCACTGAATATCCCATGGATGACCAAGAGAACAAACAGTTATGTCTTGGAGATAGTGCACCCAGAATGCTCTTTGGAGGCAAGAATGATGAGGTTTTGCCTAACATTCTTTGGACATGTTTCTTAGAGGGTATATTTCTTGGAGAAGGACATGATGCTAGGAAAGATGCTAGGAAGGTTGGCAAAGGAGAGGAAGGCCCTCAACTAGGTGGATTGACACGGTGACTGGTGCAATGGGCTCTTGTGTGTTACGAAGTGTGAGGATTGTGCAGGATAGAACAAGGTTCAGATCTTTTGTTTGTAGGATCGCTATGAGTCATACTGAACTCAAAGGTACCTAACAACAACAACAACAACTACTACAACACCACAAATCAAAAGCATCAAGTCCTCTGTCATCCTTATTAATTGTCCACCTCTCAGATGCATAGGAGGTGGTTTAAAAAAACATGGCCTTCATGAAATTAATTGGTGGGATGGCCATAAAGGGGGCTGTGGGGGGGGGGCGGGCCCAAACAAAAAACAACCCACAAATACCGCAATACAAATGAACAAAGAATAAAGTAAATGAAAAAAACGAATGGAACACATTGCAAATGCATGAAACAAAATGTATGTGACCAATAAAAATACTAATAAAAAAAGAATGCAGACTGAATTAGGCATACTTTAGTCTTCAAACTAACATCACTTCTCTTCAGCACTTTTGAGAGTTCCTTGATTTAGAACTTGTGCAATCCTTTTCCTGATTTCCTACAAACGTGTTGATTGTGGATCCAAATAAGATGAATCAGAAACTGTTACGATGAAAATGTGCAGGGATCATCTCAGTAAAAACTTAGTGGATTTGGGTGGAATGAAGAACTGTACTCCTGACAGTAGAACAACAACGTGTGCTGCTACTAGAAAAGTGTTAGATGTGAATTCACCTGGGAGGTGCCTTGGCAATCTGCCTTCAAAAAGGTCAGTCTTGAAAAAAGTATAGATTAGTTCTACATTGAAATGTCTGGAACTGCCATGAATTGGAATCATCACCAGAACACTTTAAGTTAACTTCAAATACTATCAGCATTATGATATATTTCCTTATCTACTTGTTGTTGTTGTTTGTTTTCCTAGCAGTCCATGGTATTCTCAATACTCTTCTCTAGCACCACAGCTCAAAGGCCTCAATTCTCCTTCTATCCTCCTTGGACATTGTCCAACTCTCTGGTGCATAACAAGTGATTGTGAAGACCATGACCTGTATCAAACACACCTTAGTCTCCAGAGAAACATCATTGCTTATCTACTTAAGAGGATATAATTTCTCCCTTACCCTACAGTCTGAACATTTCATGTGGATATTTTTGTTTGAGTTGTATCGCAAATGTCATTAGTATCACATGCAAGCAAAATTCTTCTGAAGATTATCCAAAAACTACTGGAACAACAAATCAACAGAGAACTACCAGAAGTACAGGATGGGTTTAGAAGGGGTCGTGGTACTAGAGATATTGTAGCTAATGTTAGATGAATCTTGGCTGAAAGCAGGGAGTACCAGAGGAGTGTCAATCGGTGTTTCATTGATTATGCAAAGGTGTTTGACTGTGTGGATCACAACAAACTGTGGCTAACTCTGAGAAAAATGGGAATCCCAGAACACTTGATTATGCTAATGCAAAACCTATACTTGGACCAGGAGGCAGTTGTCAGAACAAAGCAAAGAAACATTGCATGGTTCAAAATTGGGAAGAATGTATGCCAGGGATGTGTCCTATCTCCATATCTTTTCAAACTTTGTACAGAACAGATTATCTGGGAGACTGCACTGTATGAGGAGAAATGTAGCATCAGGATCGGAGGAAGATTCATGGACAATCTGTGTTATCAGATGACACAATCATGCTTGGTGGAACTGAAGAGGACTTGAAGCGCTTGCTGCAGAAGGTCAGGGACTGCAGCCTTCAGTATGAATTAAGGCTCAATATCAAGAAACCAAAAATTCTCACCGCTGGGACAATTGGTATCATCATGGTGGATGGTGAAGAGATTGAGAATGTTCACGGCTATAGCTTGCTTGCCTCTACAATCAACAGTCTTGACACTAGCATCCAGGAAATCAAGACATTTTCCTATGGGAGCATCTGCAGTTAGAGACTTCTCTAAAGTACTGAAATGCAATGATGTCAGTCTGGATACTAAGGTGTGTCTGATACAGGTGATGGTCTTTGCAATCACTTGCTATGCATCAGAGATCTGGACAATGACTAGGGAAGAAAGAAGGATAATTGATGCCTTTGAGCTGTGGTGCTGGAGAAGAGTATTGAATATACCATGGATTGCTAAGAGAACAAACAAGTTTGTCCTAGAGAGGGTGAAGTCAAGCTACTCCTTAGAGGCAAGGATTCTGAAGCTTTGTCTGACATATTTTTTTTCTAATTTTTTTTAATAATTTAAATGAACATTTACAGAGATTTTGGATTTCCATTCATTCATTGCTGCACTTCTCTCCCCACCCAGCCTTCCCACGCCCCCTCCCTCCGAGTTTGCGCCTCTCTTTGAAAAGTAAAAGAAACCTTCCCTGGTACACAAACCCCCTGCACCCCTCCCACCACCCCAAGTACATATTTTGAACATGTTGCAAGAAAGGACCAGTCCTTGGAGAGGGACGTCATGTTTGGGTGGGTTGAGGAATAGCGCAGGAGAAGACGACCCTCAATGAGATGGATTGATTCAATGACTGGGGTAATGGGGATAGGTGTGTCAGAGACAATAAGATTGGCACAGGGTAAAATATGGTTTAGGGCTGTTGTACATAAGGTCTCTATGAGTCTCAAATGACTCGGCAGCACAAACAACAACAGCAACAACAACAACGTGACTGTATATTAATTTTCTTATACTGTTACATAAAAGCAAGCAGAAATGATTCAAATGTATCTTTTACCATTTTGGGGTTTTGTTTTGTTTTGTTTTTAGCAATTTGATGGAGCACAACTAACTTAATTTTTTTTTGCCAGAACTGAAGCTTCTTTACACTCATTTTACCATATTGAAATTTAAAAATTATCTTTTACAAAATATACACTTTATATACAATTTATACACTTTATATACAATTTATACACTTTTAAATGAAATAAAACATGTTTGGTTTTTTAGGGTTTTTTTAACATAACTCAGTTTTATTTGAAATAAAACATGTTAAGTAATATTTGTAGTGATTATTTTAATATTTTTAATACAACTAGTATAGAGTTAACATAAATCCAATTAATATTAACATTAATAGTTCACTAAGAATTATTTTCAATAACTGTCTTCAATAATAATCATTCTAAGGCCAGAAAATATTGTAATTAGTTTGTGTTCCTGTTTTTCATTTTATGTAAGTGACTAAGACTATCTACAAAATATAGACCTATTTGTTTAGCTACTGTGAAAATAAAAATGGAAAATGGAATAAACAAAGAGTGGGAGACAGAGTGAAACCAATTCTTCCATAAAATTTTAAGTTTGGACCAATTCTGAAGAGAACAAATTCATAGAAAAAGTAGTCATTGCTCAAAAACTAACTTTTAAAAAGAATTTTTTGTATTGGCTCCATTATTTCAAGAGATGCGCTTGGTTTGTGAGTGTGTATGTATCTCATACGCACAAAAATGAACCAAAAACCATATACAATCCAGCATTTATTTGATTCTGACTCAGCATAACCTTATGTGTGTTAGAGTAAAACAATGCTTTGGGATATTCAGTGGCTTATTTTTCATAAGTAAAATGCAAGGTCTTTCTTCCAAGATACCTCTGGTTGAACTTGAACCTTTTTTGTTTAGTAGCCTTTTTCTCTTAGATATCTATCTAAATCTATATGTATCAGAGATATACAGAAGGAGTTCCGGGGATCTAGTGGAAATAACTTGCACTGCTAACCCTAAGACACAAAGTTCAAATTCATCAACTTTCTTTGCCAGAAAGGACAATTTTCTCCCATGTGACTTAAAACCTCTAAAAACCCTCTAGAGAGCATCAGCTATGAGTCAATTTTAGTTTGACGACATGCAGCAACAATATATGTATAGAAACACAAAAGCATAGACACACAAAGGAGACACCCACATACCAACAGAAATGGATGCTCAAATATACAGTAAAGAGGTCTTTGTTGGCAGTCACCAGAAAGGAAAATTGAGGCACACAAAGAATTTTCTGGGTCATCATTATGATTTGGACACTGAATAACTATAATTGCAAGAAAATATGTTTGTTGTTTAAAGCCAATCACTTTGTATTTTGTTTTGACAACTCGAGGAAATTATACTAAAGTAGGATATCTGCTAGTGATGCTGCACTACCTATTCACCTGTTTATTTAAATACACTACAGTGGGTATTTGTATGTGTGTGTACATATACACACACAGACACAAAATGTGTATATATGTACATGTATAAATAAGTGTGTGTATCTCACAAACTTTACATCCAATAATAAATTCTTTAACTTCCATTTCATACTTTTTCCAAATTACAATTTTCTTTAAAAAGAAATAAACCACACGGTTATATATTTGTGCAGAAATGACTATGTAATTTACATAGGCATGAACATCTTCATAGTGACAAATGTTTGTAATTCATAAATGTTTGTCTTGTTCTATGTGTTACTAGAAATGTTCCTAATTCTGAATTACATACAAAATTTTTGTATAATCTGTTTGTTACCTGAAGGTGAGAATATGCTTTTGAATTTTTATGATATTTTTAATGCATGCATCAAATGAAATATGCAATTCTTATTGAAGATAGTAATTAATTGTATTTGTTGTTTGGAGGCAAGGATTCTGAGGCTCCATCTAACATATTTTGGATATATTGTTAAGGAGGGACAGATCCTTGGAGAAGACATCATGCTTGGTAGGGTAGAGGGACAGCACAGGAGAAGAAGGCCCTCTATGAGGTGGATTGATTCAGTGGCTGGGGTAATTAGGATGGGTGTATGGGAGATGGTGCGATTGGCACAGGACAGAGTGGAGTTTAGGCCTGTTGTACATAGGGTCGCTATGAGTCGCAAGTGACTCAACTGCACATAACAACAAAAACAACAACAATAACATTTAAAATCTGTCACTGGATACTTCACAAGAGCTCCAAGATAACTGAGTTGTTAGTAATAGGAAAAGTAATAAGATATAAAAATGCAGGGCAAATTATTGATACAGAGACTAGCTCATGAAGTCAGTATGTGGTTACTAAACTCCACAAAACTAATGCAGATAATACATCTAATCCTCACTTACCAACTTTCTCATCATTTAACATTCAACTTTCAGTGTAATTATTTAAAGGTAGTTTCTGACTACTGTGCACCTTAACTATGTACATCTGACAGCAAAGAATGCTAAAGTGAAGGACAAAAGGAACACTGTATGTGGTAGTTAAGGTTATATGTCAACTTTGCTGAGCCATGATTCTCCGTGATTTATCACTTACATAATTATGTAATTTTGTAATTACATGGTGCTATAGTCATCTTTCACTTTACCTCCATGTTGGAGTATGATGTGATCGTCTTTTATTTTTAAGTAATATTGATTTTGGATCTAACCATGTTAGTATGAAAAGTATATTCAGTTTACATCAGCATATGTAAAAGATTTTGAAATTAGCTTTTGTAATATAGAATAGTCTTTCATATAAGATAATGGTATAGTAATATTACATTTCCCATATCTCCCATATCTAATGAGACTATGATCAACTAAGTAAGGTCTTCTGTTGTTTCAACTCAGAAACCTTATAGCTACTCTATAGGACAGAGTAAAACTGCCTTTTAGGGATTCACAGGCTAGAAATTAGTGAAAACTGATTGTTAGCTGCTGTCTTCTAACTTGTTGCTGGTGAATTAAAACTTTTTTCAGTTAGCATCTGAGTGTTTTAACTATTTATTATCAGAAATAATTATAAAAGTAAA
>NW_006399784.1:8329713-8331307 GCF_000299155.1 Elephantulus edwardii | reverse complement strand
TGTTTCTCATTTCAAATATCTAATCAAGGTTCAACAACATGAAGTAGGTACAAAACACCATCCTAAACCCTAGATACTCAAGGACATAATTCCTGCCATTATTGAGATTACTACAAGAAAAGCTCATTCTTATCCAGCTGCCAGGCAAACCAAAAGGTGACATATCTCTGGTGGTGCAAATCCAACAGTGGCTTTGTAGATTATCTATTGATAATCCCCTCCTTTGTGATTCATAATCTCAAAAAACTTACTGGAGGGTAAACTCTAACTTGAGGTAAATAAGTAATTATTTAAGCAATAAATGTGTGTGGAGATTATTTAAAAATAAAATATATGTGCTATGAATTTGTGACTAAGGCCACAAAAAAACATTTCCTTAGTTAAAAATCTTTTCTCTAAACTATTGATAAATTTGGATTTCAGTTGAAATCAACAAGTAAAACCAGTAAGAATTTACAGAACAAAAAATATCCCAAATTAAGATATGGAGCTGCCTGCCACCAACTTGTACAGCAATTACTCTAGTTCTGAAACCTGGCCTGAACATTCTGCAAACCAAAGAGGACTTTAGGAGAGGAGGCTGAAATTAGGGGAGGTAGTCACTCCTAAAGCCAACAAATTGCAATGCTAGAGAGGAACTGCTTCTGCTTGCCAACAACCTGGAAAGAAACTGTTATGGTTCAAGAACTTAGCAATGCCACTCTGCAAACCAAAGAGGACAATAGACTTGAGGAGAAGGACTGGGATAAGGTAAGACACTCACTTCCAGAGTCAGCACTTTGATGTGCTAGGGAGGGAACTGCCTGCTGGGACCCAAGAGAGTAACTGCTTATGTTGGGACACTTGGTAGTACCACTCTGTAGACCAAAGAGGACAATAGACTTTTTCTTTTTAAATGCATTCTTTTCTCACATAATTTTTTTCATTTTTATTATTTTTAATAAACATTTACAGAGATTTTGGATTTCTGTTCATTCATTGCTGCACTTTTCTCCCTGCACCCCCCACCCCACTAGTTCGCTCCTCTTTTTGAAAGGAAAAAGAAAAAAAAAATTCCTTCATTGGTATACAATTCCCTCATTCCCCCTCCCCCACCCTCCCTGCCCCGCACCAAGTACACCGAGTACACTTTTCTATGCAACCTTAATTCTGGACTCCTGTGCTAACCATAATACTCAATCATATATTGCCTCTAATCTGTTCTCTCCCTCATATGTTTCAATACAGTATACGTAATTTATCCAGTTTTTCTCAGTCATACCCCAACCCTGATGTCAGTTTCATTCTACAGCAGTGGCACCATGCAATAATTGTCCCTTTCTGAGTGAGATATTTTACTCAGCATAATGTCCTCAAGGGTCACCCATTTTGAATAATATTTCATGAGTTCCTTGTTCTTCAATGCAGTGTAGTATTCCATTGTGTGAATATACCACAGCTTCTCTATCCATTCGTTTGTTGATGGACACTTAGGTTGCTTCCAACTCTTTGCTATTGTAAACAAAGCTGCAATAAACATGGGTGTGCATATATCTGCTTGGATGACAGTTAATTTCTCACTGGGGTATATTCCCAGTAATGGGATTGCTGGGTC
>NW_006399784.1:8262374-8329503 GCF_000299155.1 Elephantulus edwardii | reverse complement strand
GTGAAGTGTCTGTTTATATCCTGTGCCCATTTCTCAATTGGATTATTTACCTTTATCTTATTGTGGTGCTCAAGTATTTTATAAATTCTGGATATAACTCCCTTATCTGATATGTCATCACCAAATGCTTTTTCCCAGTTTGCGACTTCCCTTTTTACCCTACTGGAGAAGGGTAAAAATTTTTTGGATATGCATAGGGATTTGATTCTTAGAAGGTCCCATTCATCTATTTTATCAGTTACGTGGGGAAATGACAGCCTTTTGAACAAATGGTGCTGGCAAAATTGGAAGAAAGCTATCTGCAGAAGACTCAAGCAAGATTCACACCTCACTCCATATACAAAAAACAACTCAAGGTGGATCATGGACCTAGTACTAAAACCAAGGACTATAAACTTCATTAAAGAAAAGCTTGGAAGAAGTTTAGTAGTCCTAATCCACAACATAAAAAGTCTTTCACGTATCCTGAAAAATCGACAATAGACTTTAAGAAAGGAGGCTGCAATCGGGTGAGAGATTCACTCCCACAGCCAGGATATTGAAGTACTAAGGAAGGAGTTACCTACAAAGTCCTTGGACAGAAACTGCTTAAATGAGGAACTTGGCCACAGGATCATTCTGTAGACCTAAGAGAATCCTAGACTTTAAGAGAGGAAACTGCAATAAGGTGAGATTCCCGGAGGGCTGCACTGCAGACCAGAGAAGATCTGAACAACTTTAGGAAAGACAAACATTCCTAATTTAAATGTTAGCCAAGAAAGAACCTCCAGTAGAGTTGCTCATCCCCAAAGAGGAAACACTTTAAGCCGAAACTAATCAGTAACATCATGTTGTTCTTGTTGTTATGTGCCATCGAGTCGCTTGTGACTCACAGCAACCCTATGTACTACATCGCTAAACTCTGCTCTGTTCTGTGTCAATCGTACCTTCTCTGACACACCCATCCGTATCACCCCACTCACTGAATCAATCCACCTCAAAGGGGCCTTCCCCTTCTGTGCTGTTCCTCCACCCTACCAAGTATGATGTCCCTCTCCAAGGACCTGTCCCTCCTTGCAACATGTCCAGAGTATGTTAGAAGGAGCCTTAGAATTCTGGCCTCCAAGGAGCAGCCTGGTTTGACCCTTTACAGGATGAATCTGTTTGTTTTCCTAAGCAGTCCATGGTACCCTCAATACTCTCCTCCAGCACCACAGCTCAAAAGAATCAATTCTCCTTCTATCCTCCTTAGTCATTGTCCAACTCTCTGATGCTTAGCAAGTGATAGCAAAGACTATGGCCTGTAAAAGACACACCTTAGTCATTGCTCTTCAGTACTTTGGAGAGGTCTCTAACAGCAGACTTTCCCATGGCACTATGTCTTCTAATTTCCTGGCTGCTGGTGCCGAGAGCATTGACTTTGGAGCCAAGCAAACTGAAGCCGTGAACAATCTCAGTCTCTTCACCATCCATCCTGATGCTGCCAATTGGTCCAGTGGTGAGAATCTTTGTCTTCTTGACATTGAGCCTCAATCCATATTGGAGGCTGCAGTCCTTGACCCTCTGCAGGAAGCGCTTCAGATCCTCCTCAATTTCAGCAAGCAGGGTTGTATCATCTGCATATCACATATTGTTGCTAGATCTTCCACCAATCTTGACCCCACATTTCTCCTCATAGAGCCCAGCCTCCCAGATAATCTGTTCTACGTACAAGTTGAAAAGGTATGGAGACAGGACACATCCCTGGCGTACGCCCTTCCCATAACAAAACACAACCAAAACAAACAAACAAACACAGAAGAGATTGAAATATAGTCTGTGGACTGGAAGAAAGAAATGAAAAAAAAAAAAAGAAGGGGGCATACTAGACTCAAAATCAAAGAGTAGATAGAAGAAAATGAAGAAAACATGAGAATCATGTGGGATAACAACAAAATGAACAGCATATGTGTGCTTGGAATTTCAGAGCACAAGACAGGCAAGAGAGCACTAAGAAAATTTTGGAAGAGTGTGATGTTAGCATAGAGTTGGCTACTTTTTTAGTCATTGCATTAGACCCCTCTAGTTTCCAGCTATCTTAACTGCAGACATATGGTCTGGCAAATCAGCATGGTTTTGCAAATAATCAACAGCACTAGGTTAAGAGAAAGAGTGCCACCCAAACTGGCCAGCAATACTTAAGGTGAGCAAGACTTTTGGTGTCAAGACTTGAGGGAGAGTGGAGCGAGTCCCTGGTAAGAGCAAAGCCCTGATGATAGTGGTGGAGAGAATTTGTGGCATTGCTGTGGAGAAACTGGCAGAGTGTGAGCTGAGGCCTCTTGCATTTGTGCTGACAACGTTTAAAGATTTTTACTGTTTTTTGGAAGATGCTTGACTTCAGGAGAAGTTGACTTGTAATTGTTCTGAGGCAAACCTTGCTGAATGATTTGGATTTGACTGCAGAAGTGAGACCAGAGCCTGGACTAATTAGGATTTGTTTCTGGGAATTTAGACTAAAACCTAGAATTGTATTGTTGATATTTTTGCTTCCTCCATTCCTCAACTTACTTTCCTACCTAATAAACTCCATTGTTGGTACCATAACTGTGGGTCAATAATAAATAAACAAATATCTTACTGCTGGTGGTGCCCTACAGGCACCATGGGGATTGACTCTGGGCTCTTTATCTGCATTCTGCTCTGGGGTGGTGACTGTGTTATTTTGACTCTTTTTGGCACTTTCAGAATGGTTTTCATGGCCCTCTGCCCTATATCCCATTTTTAACTCATTATACAAAGGGTACTGGAAGAAAACATCCCAGGTATTATCGTATAAGGAAAGCCATACCAGTGAACCTCTAACAGATTAGACCTCAAAAGAATAATATCAAGACATATCATAGTAAAATTATCCCCAAAATAAAAGATAAGTATATAATATGAAAAGCAGTGTGAGAAAAGCAAGGAATTACCTACAAAGGAGAAAGAATTTAAGTTCTGATTTCTCAGTAGAAACAAAGCAAGTAAGAAGACAAAAGGTGGCATGTACATACAGTTGAAAAAAACAATTGCCATCCAGGAATCCTGTACCCAGCAAAGCTGTCCATCAAATATGAAAGAGAAATGAAATAATTTGCAGAAAAACAGGGACTTAAGGAATTTATGAAAACCAGACCAACTCTACAAAGAAATTCTAATGGAAGTTCTTTACACATGGACATCAAAGCTAAGTGGATGGACCATTGCAACCAGAAAGAACAGGGGTGGGGTGGGGGGGGGAGGAGAAACACGCAAAAACAACCAACACAGCAAAATAGCAGTGTTAAAACTTGGCCTGTCAATAATCACAATTGATATGAATGATTAAATGCAATCATCAAGAGAAAAAGAGTAGCATGAGGGAT
Organism: Elephantulus edwardii; assembly: GCF_000299155.1. Lineage (NCBI taxonomy): Eukaryota > Metazoa > Chordata > Mammalia > Macroscelidea > Macroscelididae > Elephantulus > Elephantulus edwardii. The sequence goes on along the minus strand of NW_006399784.1, from coordinate 8,326,141 downwards.
AAAAACCCAAAGCCTATCAGTATGTTGCCTACACAAGACACATCTAACAAGAAAAGGCCTAAAAAATCAAAGGGGAGAAAACATAAAATATACCAAGCAAATGGTTATATATATATGTTGTTGTTATGTGCCATCGAGTTGCTTACAACTCATAGCGACCCTATGTACAAGAGCTCTATACCTTCTTCTATCCTGTGCCAACCTAGCCATCTCAAACGCACTTATTCCAACCTCTCTAGTCACAGAATCGATCCATCTCATCAAAGGTCTTCCTTTCCTTCACCACCCCTCCACTCTGCTAAACGTGATGTCCCTCTCCAAGGACCAGTTCCTCCTTGCAACATACCAAAAATATGTCAGATGAAGCCTCAGAATCCTTGACTCCAGGGAACATTCTGGCTTCATCCTCTCCAGGACAAACCTGTTTGTTCTCCTAGCAGTCCATGGTATATTCAACACTCTTCTCCAGCACTACAGCTTAAAGGCATCAATTCTCTTTCTGTCATCCCTATTCACTGTCCAACTCTCTGATGCATAGCACATAATTGTGAAGACTATAGCCCAGATCAGGCGCACCTTAGTCTGCAGTCTGACATCGTTGCTCTTCAGTACTCTTGAGAGGTCCCTCACAGCCGACTTTCTCAATGCAATTCATCTCCTGATTTCCTGGCTGCTGTTACCAAGAGTGTTGACCATGGAGCCAAGTAAACTAAAACTGTTAACTATCTCGATATCTTCACCATCCATACTGATGCTGCCAATTGGCCCCGTGGTTAGAATCTTTGTTTTCTTGATGTTGAGCTTCAGTCCATATATGAGGCTGTAGTCCTTGATCTTCTGCAGCAAGCGCTTCAGGTCCTCCTCAGTTTCAGCAAGCAGAGTCGTGTCATCTGCATAACACAGGTTGTTTTTTACTCTTCCACCAATCCTGATGCCATATTCCTCTTTGTATAGCCCAGCGAGATGTCTCCGATGATCTGTTCTTCATACATATTGAAAAGGTATGGAGATAGAATACATCCCTGACAAACCCCCTTCTTGATTTTGAACCATGTAATGTCTCCTTGCTCTGTTCTGACAACTGCCTCTTGGTCTGAGTATAAGTTTCACATTAGCACAATCAAATGTCCTGGGATTCCCATTCTTCTCAGAGTCAGCCACAGCTTATTGTGATCCACACAGTCAAAAGCCTTTGCATAGTCAATGAAGCACAGATAGACATTCTTCTGGTATTCTTTGCTTTCTGCTAAGATCCAACTAACATTACCTATAATATCCCTAGTACCACAACCTCTTCTAAATCCAGCCTGCACATCTAGCAGTTCTCTGTTGACATATTGTTCCAAACGTTTTTGGATAATTTTCAGCAGAATCTTGCTTGCATGTGATATCAATGATATTGTTTGATAATATCCACATTCTTTTGGGTCACCTTTCTTTGAAATGGGAACAAATATCGATCTTTTCCAGTTAGTGGGCCAGCTGGCTGTTCTCCAGATTTCTTGGCAAATTTAATGAGCCGATCCAGGCCAGTGTCTGTCTGTTGAAATATGTCAATTGGTATGCCGTCAACTCCGGGAGCCTTGTTTTTTGCCAATTCCTTCAGAGCAATTTGAACTTCCTCTTTCATCACCATAGGCTCTTGCTCATATGTCATTTCATGAAATTCTTCTGTGTCAGCCAATTCCTTCTGATACAGTAACTCTGTGTATTCCTTCCATCTTCTCTTGATACTTCCTGGATCATTTAATATTCTGCCCAAAGTATCCTTAAGTATTGCCACCCGTGGCTTGAATTTGTTTTTCAGCTCCTTCAGCTTAAAAAATTCTGAGCGAGTTCGGCCCTTTTGATTTTCTGACTCCAGCTGTATGCACATTTCATTATAGTATCTTGATTTGTCGTACCAGGCTGACTTTTGAAATTTCCTATTTAGCTCTTTGATTTCTTGGTTTCTTCCTTTAGCTTTGGCTTCTTGGTTCTCTAATGCAATATTCAGAGCCTCATCTGACATCCATCTTGGTCTTTTCTTCTTTTTCAGCCTTTGTAATGATCTTTTGCATTCTTTATGGACAATTTTCTTGATATCCTCCCAGAGCTCATTTGGTCTACACTCATTGGTGCTCAAGGCCTCAAACCTGTTCCTGAGATGGTTTTGAAAATCGAGTGGGATAGACTTAAGATCAAATTTTGGTTCCCGTCGACTTGATTTAATTTTCCTCAACTTCAGCTTGAACTTGCATGTGAGTAGTTGGTGGTCTGTCCCACAATCAGCACCCGGCTTGGTTTTCACTGCTGATATGTATATATAAAAGCAAGAATGCAAATACTAATCTCTAATAAAATAGACTTCAGGACAAACACCAACGTAAAAAATACAGAAGACCACTATGTGGTGATTAAAGGCACAATAGATCAAAAAGACATAACTTTAGTTAACACCTACCCAACAAATGACAAATTTGCAAAATACATAAAACTACAGTTAGCTTACTTGCAGAGAAAAAAGAGAGAGAACGACAATAGTGGTAAGAAACTTTAATACACTACTCTCAACAGGGGATAGGTTAACTGTTAAAAAAAAACCCAGACAATGATGCAAAACAATCTAAACTATTTAATTAGTCAACTTGATCTTATAATTGTATTCGGGGCACTACAACCAGTTAAAAAAATCAATATATGGTTATTTCAGGTGCATATAGTATATCCTTCAGAATTAATTATATACAAGACATAAAGGAAACCTTAACAAATTAAAAAAAAAAAGAAAGAACAATATTTTTTTCAGACCACAAAGCCATAAAAAAATAACAGGATGGTGAAGCTTATAATACCACCCACATGGACATTAATAACACTGTCTTAGAACACAATTGGTTTATAAAAGAAATTTTAAAAATTCTTAAAACAATTTATAATGAAAATATGTGTCAAATCTCATGAGACACAGCTAAGACACTCCTCAAGGCACAGTCCATAACAATAGGCAAATACATAAAAAAGGAAGAAAGAAGTAAAATTCATGGCTGTTAACCCAACACCTCTATGAAATAGGAAAAAAGGGAGGAAAAAACAACAAAAAATCTAAACAAACCACAAAACAAAACCCAACCAATCAAACCAACAATATAACTCCACAGTTTCTAGAAGAAAGGAAATTACAGTGAAAAGGGCTTACATCATTGAGATAGAAAATAGAAAACAATTGAGACCATCAATGACCAGGAGATATGTTTCAAGGGTAAATAAAATAAAGTATTGGCAAACATAATAATAGTAAAGAAGAGAAGATACAGGTAGCTTGATTAAGAAATTATAGAGGTGGCACCACGGCAGAATTAGATATAATGAAATTAATATTAGAACATATGAAAACTATAGTGAATTTGAAACATGGAGGAAATAAATAAATTCCTTAAAACTAACATCCTATTGAGATTGACACAGATTCAGAACACTTCAACAGTCAAAAGCGTTTTCATAGTCAATAAAACACAAGTAGAAATTCTTCTGGTATTCCTAACTTTCAGCCAGGACCCATCTGCAATGATATCCCTGTTGCCAAAGCCTCTTCTAAATTCTCCTTCTGTCAGTTCCCCAACTATATAACTGTTCTAGCCATTTTTGAATGATCTTAAGCAGTATTTTGCTTGCATGTAATACTAATGATATTGATATTTTCTACATTCAGGTGGATCACATTTCTTGGGAATTAGAATAAATATGGACCTTTTGCAATCTGTTGGCCAGAAAGCTGTCCTCCAAATTTCCTGGCATAGACTGGTGAGTACATATAAGGCTGCATATGTTAATTGGAACAAGCAAATTGATATCCCATCAGTTCCTGGGACTTGATTTTTTTGCCAATGTCTTCAATGTAGTTTCTATTTCCCCCTTCATTACCATTATTTCCTGCCCATACGTACTTCCTGAAGCTTTTCAGTGTCAATCAATTCTTCCTCGTACAACTATTTTGTGTGTTCCCTCCATCTTCTTTTGATTCTTCCTTCTTGGTACAAGCAGTTAGGAAATAAGGCAATGTATTTCACTGGGGAAATCTACAGTTAAGGACCTCTCCAGTTATTGATAATTAATGATGGCAGTTTGAGGATAAAGGTGTCTGATTCAGGCCGCAGTCCTTCTGATTACTTGCTATGCATCTGAGAGCTGGGCAATGAATGAATGAGGCTGATAGAAAAGGAATGGATGCCTTTGAGGTGTGGTATTGGAGAAGAGCACTGAACATTCCATGGATGGCCAAAAGAACAGACATTTCTTGGAGAGGGTGCAGCTGGAGTACTCTTCAGAGGCAAGAATAATGAGACTTTGCCTCACATATTTGCTAAAAGAGTCTATTCTTTGGAGAAGGACATGATGCTTTGAAGGGGGGAGCGTCAGGAAAGGAGAGGAAAACTAGATGGATTGACACGGTAACTTGCTGCAATGATATCTTGTGTGTCAGGAAGCATGACGATGGCACAAGATAGAAGTGTGTTCAGCTCTTTCACTCACAGAGTTACTATGAGTTGTACTTGACTTTACAGGACCTAACAACAATATCAACATTGAGTATTGTGTTGGAAGTATTTGTTATTGCAATATAACAGGAGAAGAAGATAAGAGGTATCCAGGTCATCAAAGTTGTGGTAAAACTGTCACTATATGAAGACCATATGATAGTGTACACAGAAAACCCTAATGGCTTAAAACAACAATAACAACAACAAACATAATAAAACCACAAAAAAATGTTAGAACTAATAGCCCAATTTAGTAGAGTGGCAGAATATAAGATCAATATAAAAAATGAGTGGAATTTCTCTATGATAACAAATAAAACACAGATAATATAACTAAGAAAGCAATATTATTTATGATATACAGCCACAAATTGAGATTACTGAGGATAAATCTATATAGATGCACAAAAGGCCTTTATAAAGAAACTATAAGACACTTTTGTTAAAAATATAACAGACCCAAATATATGGAAAAATGTTCCCAACATATAGTTCATAGATGTTGTTGTTATGTGCCTTCAAGTTGCTTGTGACTCATAGCAACCCTATGTACAAGAGCCCTAAATGCGTTCCATCCTGTGCCAATCTCGCCATCTCAAACACATTCATTCCCACCACGCCAGTCGCAGAATCGATCCATTTCATCTAGGGTTTTCCTCTTCTGTGCCGTCCCTCCAGTCTCCCAAACATGATGTCCCTCTCTAAGGACCAGTCCCTCCTTGCAACATGCCCAAGATATGTCAGATGAAGCTTCCAAATCCTTGACTCCAAGGATCATTCTGGCTTCACCCACTCCAGGACAAAACTGTTTATTCTCCTAGCAGTCCACTGGATATTCAACACTTTTCTCCAGCACCACAACTCAAAAGGAATCAATTATCTTTCTATCATCCCTATTCACTCTCCAATTCTCTGATGCATAGCATGTAATTGTGAAGACTATAGCCTGGATCAGGTGCACCTTAGTCTCCAGCCTGACGTTGATGCTCTTCAGTACTCTTGAGAAGTCCCTCACAGCTAAGTTTCCCAACGCAATTCATCTCTTGATTTCCTGGGTGCTGCTACCAAGAGAGCTGACTGTACATCCAAGCAAACTAAGACTGTTAACTATCTCAATCTCTTCACCATCTATAATGATGCTGCCAATTGGCCCAGTGGTGAGAATCTTTGTTTTCCTGATGTTGAGCCTCAATCCATATTGGAGGCTGCTGCAGTCCTTGACCTTCTTCAGCAAGCACTTCAGGTCCTCCTCAGTTTCAGCAGGGTTGTGTCATCTGCATAACACAAGTTGTTGATGACTCTTCCACCAACCCTGATGCCGCATTTCTCCTTGTACAGCCCAGCTTCTCAAATGACCTGTTCTGCATACAGATTAAAAATGTATGGAGACAAAATACATCTCTGACACCCCCTTCTTGATTTTGAACCATGTGGTGTCTCCTTGCTCTGTTCTGATAACTGCCTTATCATCCAAGTATAGGTTTCACATTAGCGGGATTAAATGTTCTGGGATTCCCATTCTTCTCAGAGTCAGCCATGGTTTGTTGTGATCCACATAGTCAAAAGCCTTTGCATAGTCAATGATGCACAGATAGACATTGTACTGGTATTTTCTGCTTTCTGCCAAGATCCATTTAACTTTAGCTATAATATCCCTGTATCAGACCTCTTCTAAATTCAGCCTGCACATCTGTCAGTTCTCTGTTGACATATTGTTCCAAATGTTATTGGATAATTTTCAGCAGAATCTTGCTTGCATATTATATTAATGATATTGTTTGATAATTTCCATACTCTCTTGGATCACCTTTTTTTTTGCAATGGGGACAAATATCAATCTTTTCTAGTCAGTTGGCCAACTGGCTGTCCTTCATATATCTTGGCACAACTTAGTGAGCACATCCAGGGCAGCGTCTGTTTGTTGAAATAAATCAATTGGTATGCCACCAACTCCTGGAGCCTTACTTTTTGCCAATTCCTTCAGAGCAACTTGAACTTTCTCCTTCATCACTATAGGCTCTTGCTCATATGTTATTTCATGAAAGTCTTCTGTTCATAGATAAGAAGATTAAATATATTATGTGTGTATGTGTGTGTATATAGTTGTTGATTGCCTTCGAGTTGAGGACGACTTATAGCAGCCCTATGAACAAAAGGGCTAAAGTCCCTCCACAACTATCAACATTTATTATAGTTAATAGAGTTTCTGGAGGCATTTTGTTTAGGAAGTGGATGCCACTCTTACTTCCAAATATATATGTGTGTGTGTGTGTGTATTTATTTATATCTCTTTCTATATATATGGAGACATAAGTAAATATATACTTTCTAAAAACAATGTATATGTGTTTAACATCCTCCCAATACAAATATCAAATTCATTTTTCAAAGAGATAGAAAAAGTAATTAGCAAGTTCATTTTAAAAGAGAAGGGACTCCAAGTAAGTGAAGCACTTAAGAAAAACAAAAATGAAGTTGGAGGCATAGCACTTCCTGACCTTAAGACCTACTACACAGCTCTAATAACCAAAGCAAAACAGCACCGTACTTGTACACTTACAGACACATAGACTAATGGAACAGAATCGAGAATCCAGAAATGTGTCTCTCTCCCTATGATCTAATTGGTATTCGATGAGGAAACAAAACCTACCAAATGGGAAAACGACAATTTATTCCACAAAGAGTGCTAGCAAAACTGGGTTTCCCTATCTCACACCATACACAAAACTTAACTCAAGGTGATCTACCTAAGGGTAGAGCTCAAGACCATAAATATTATAGGAGACAATCTGGGATGAAACTTAAAAAGCCTAGCCTATGGTATAAATAGGCTGGCAAATACAGCCAGAAATGCACAAGCTTGGAAGGATAATGTCAATATCAATATATGGATCTTCTAAAGATTAGTAACTCTGTGTACATCAAAAATATTTTCTGATAGGGTGAAAAGAAAACCTACTGACTAGGGAAAGAAAAACAAATTAAACAACAAACATCTGATAATGATAATCTCAGATGAGGGTCTCATAACAAAAGTTTACAGAATATTACAGGGCCTACACCAGAAAAAGACTGAAAGCCCAATTATAAATTAGACAAAAGACATGGAAAGATTTTTCACAGAAGACAATATTTGGATGGCCAACAGACATGAAAAAATGCTCAAAATCATTGGCAATCAGAGATACAAATCAAAACCCCAATGAGATATCATCTCACCCCAATAGCAGTGGCCAAGTTCCACATGATAGCAAGCAATAAATGTTGAAGAGGATGTGGAGAGATTGGAACTCTCATACACTGTTGGTAGGATTGCAAAATAGTGTAACTATTTTGGAAGGCAGTTTGGTATTTCCTCAAAAAGCTGAATATGGAAATTCCATATGATTCAGCTATTCCACTGCTAGGAATATACTATGGGAAAAATTGAACTGAGAGAAAAATGCAGATATGTACACCAATGTTCATAGCAGCATTATTCACAAGAGTAAGAAAATGGAAACCGGCCAAATGTCCATCAACAAACTAATGGATTAATAAGTTGTAATACATTCATATGATGAAATTCTATGTCACACTTAGGAACAACTATTTTTAAAAAAGACTACATAACATGGGAGAGACTGGAGAGTATTATTCTGACTGAACTCAGTCTCATTAGAATGCATACCACATAAAACCATTACTGTAAAACTGTAATGATAAATTGTAAAATGTACATAAAAGTCCAAATGAGGCAAGAGAAGAGACCTGGAAGACTTGGAGTGGCGAAGAAAGTATATCAAGGAGTCAGAGAATTTGGTGGCAGAGGGAGGAGGTGAAGGAATTAGCAATTATCTAGAGGGCATCTGAGAAGATGGAGTAATAGTGAGCATAGCTCAGTGGTAATTAATTTTATAAAACACAGTGTATGGGAATCATTGTATGAAACACTATGTGAATGAAAGAATGTGTGAAACACAACATATATTAATGAAACATAATGCGTATTATTTTTGCAAAAAATATCTTGCATTGTTAACTCTTGTCTTAATATGTATTTGGTTGAAAAAATAAAGCAAAAAGAGAAAGAGCCTCAACTGAAATGATAAACAATGCAGAAATATGAAAAATATTACATAATCATGCGATGTAATAAATGTCATAGAATTTACTCCTCCATCTTTAAGTATTCTTATATGACTGAATTGTGCTTCAATATTTTACTACTTTTAATTGACCCTCTGCTAGCCCCATTAGGGATCAGAGACTAGACAATGGAAATAAATAGTGAGCCTTTATTTTTTTTATTGCAGTCCAAAAGACCTTAATCTACAGCTATTGATTTTTAATCTAGCGGGAGGTCAGCTATAGTCATGAACATTAATACTTATTAAAAGTTGTAAGTGATATAATAAAAATTACATTTTATGTTTATCTGAATTTGGATGTCAAGGAAGTTAGACTATAAAATCTCCAGTAGTTGATCTAAGTTATTTTCTTAACTTTAGCTTGGCAGGCTTCTGGTGCTGACTTCTGAGTGAATGCAGAGGTGATGTTTACATGAATGAGAATTGAGAACAGAGGGCTTTAATACGTTTATCATAAAATCTGAGTCAAGGGACAAAGCAGTTATCTACATAGCAGTAGCGATTCAATTTAAATTCCTTGTAATCTTTTTCCTTTTTTCCATTGGGGATATTGAACTTACAGAAGACTATTAAGGGTGATAAGAGAGAACTTGGCATGACCCCACACATTTCGGAATCTTATATAACTTGAAGATGGAAAAGGTGCCTGAGAGCAAGCCATTAAGATTTAACAGGGGCTGATTTTATCTGTTAAATTGAATATTTGCAAAATGATATATATTAAAAAAAAGGATGGAAGGAAGGAAGGAAAGTAGGAGGAGAGGAAGGAACGAAGGAAAGAAAAGAGAGGGAGGAAGGAAGGGAGGAAGGGGAAAACTGAACTTCAACAATTAATATCTCAATTATTCTTTCAGTTTGTAGCACATCAATATTGATGCAGTTCATTAGTGTCAGTAAGTATAAAATAAGAAGAGAAGAAATTATCATACAAGTGACACTATATTGTTGTGTGCTGTTGAATCAGAATGAACTCATAGCTGACCTTTCAATGGGGTTTTCAGAGGCAGTTAATCTCAAGGGAGAATGCCCATCGTTCTCCCACAGAACAGGTAATGGATTTATACAATGTCCTTTAGGGATTACAGTAAAGTTTGTTACCACTAGGACACTAGAGTTCTCTTGTGTGTCACTGAGTTGGAACCAACCCATAGCTGACCCTCCAGAAGGTTTTCAGGGGGCAATAATTTGTGTGAAACATTGTTCAACCTTCTCCTGAGGAGCAGCTGAATCTTTGGTGGCATAGTTGTGAAGAGTTTCACTGTCAAACCAAAGGTACATAGTTCAGATCTACCTCCAAGGGAAAAAAGATGTACAATCTCCTTTCATGTGACTACCTACCTTTGAAAAACCCACTGAAGTGTCAGCTATGAGGCAGTTCTGACTTGACAGTAAGTAAAAACAAATGGCAATAAAGATAGCAGTATAAGTTTCCTGGCTAAAAGCAATGATGGTGCTCCATAAATAATGTGGAAACACTGGAGAAACCTACAATATCATGTATTAAACATTCTTCTCAATCCAGAGGTTAGAAAGTAAAAACAAAAACAAACAAAAACAAAAAAACAAAAAAAAATTAGTCCCTGTAAACTATACTTTTTACCTACAAAGATTACCACTATATAGAGCTTAAGACAAAATGAGAATGGATAGAAGGATAGAAGCAGCACTCATGATCAGGATAAAGTGTTAAATTGCTAACATTGCCATATACTAACCATACCATCTATTTCACCTTAATTTGTATTTAAAATTATAATAGTGCTACTCATTGCTTTTGAGTCTATTCTGATTCATAGGAACCCCAGTTAGAACTACTCTACATGTTTTTGGTTTGGTTTTTTTGGTTTTGTGTGTGTGTGTGTGTGTGTGTGTGTGTTTTGTTGTTTTGTTTTGTATTTGTTTTCTTAACTGAAATCTTTTTGGAAACAGACTGTCAGACTTCTCTTCCTCAATGCTGCTAGTTACATCTAAGCTGCCAACTTTAGGTCAGTAATAGAATGAAAACTTTTTGCACTACTCGGGAATTTGTACAATGATTCCTCTTTATTTTAATATATATTGTTCAGCAACCATTGTCAAAATTGCACAGCAAATTAAAAAATCACTCATCTCTTGTGTTTTGAATCCACCAGTGGCCATGCAAGAGAAAGACGTGCTGGCTCCTCCTGTGTAAGTTATAGCCTCTGAAAATTCCCTGGAATGTCAGCTGTGAATCAGGTCTGACTTGACTTGACTCACAAGAACTTGAAGAATGAAGAAAAGACAGGATTTCAAGATCAGTAGGGAGTAGACTCTTAGTGGCACAGTATTTAAATGCTTCTAACCAAAAGTTCAGTAGTTAAAACTGTCAAACACTCAAAAGGAAAAAAAAAAAATCACTGTCTTCTCACATCAACATTTTCAAATTTGGAAACCTTGAGGGGCAGAATTATTCTTATAGTTCTGGGTGCCTGGCAAGTGAAGTTTTACATTATAACTCAGATTCTCAGATCCCTCAACATCATCCATGCATTTTTTTTAATGTTTTTCCCCCCAAGAATGCTTATAATAGAGAATGTTATTGTTATGTGTTGTTGAGTCACTTGCAACTCATAATGACCCTCTGTAAAATAGCCCTAAACCCTGCTCTATCCTGTGCCAATATCATTGTCTCTGATACGCCTTATCCCCATTACCCCAGTCACTGCATCAATCCATCTTATTGAGGGTCTTTCTCTCTTGCGCTGTCTTTCCACCCTCCCAAGCATGATACCCCTCTCCAAGGACTGGTCCCTTCTTGTAACATGCCCAAAGTATGTTACACAGCTTCAGAATCCTTGCCTCCAATGAGAAGCCTTGTCTCACCCTCTCAAGGATGAACCTGTTTGTTTTCTTAGCAGTCCATCATATATTCAATACTCTTTTCCAGCACCATAGTTCAAAGGCATCAATTCTCTATCTACCATCCCTAGTCATAGTCCAGCTTTCTGATACATAACAAGTAGTTGCAAAGACTATGGACTTGATCATGGGCACCTTAGTTTCCAGTAGCTAGCTATTTCACATCTCTTTTCTTCTATTCTCATGTTCACAGCTGTACAAGAATATGAATCATTGTGAAATAGAGTCTCTTACATAGGCTCGTCAGATATAAAATGGCACAGTCATTAAGGAAAGCTCTTTGACACTTACATAGAAATTTGGTAGAAATACTAATTGATCCAGCAATCCTATTACTAGGTATACTATTTTCCCAAAGAAATAAGAGCTGCAACAAAATAGATATGTACTCATCCATCTTCACAGCAGCTTTATTTAATATAGCAAGGAAATGGAAACAACCCAAGTATCAATCAACCAACAAATATATAAAGAAATGTTGGTACATTCACACTATGGTGTACAAATTCTAAATAACAATAAAGAATTTACAAGCACTAAACAATGGGACCCATTCAGAGGATATTATGTTAAGCAAAATAGGTCAGTCACCAAAGGAATATTATGGTATGTTTTTGTTGTACACCATCGAACCAGAATCGATCCATAACTGACCCTCAAACAAGTTTTTAGAAGCAGTTTAATTGCGCAGAAAGAGATTACCCATCTTTAAGATCACTATTATAAAAACCAAAGAAAACATTTACACTATATAGAATCATTTTTAATACTTATCAAAAATGAGAAAGGAAGGATAGGGGAGTGAATACTGATAAATAGGTAAATTTAACTAAGGGAAAAAGCTGAACAGACATTACAATTACTTAATTGAATTAATAAATTATAAATAATGTTTGAAGCAAAATGTGTGTGAATGATGAAGTTGAAAAACCAATATGATTTATAAACTTTCCACTCAAATAATGACATATTTTTATTGCATTGTGTATGCATTCATTTGTATTTGCTTACTGATTTACAGTTATGAAATGTTGAATTGGGACTGATCCATAGCTAAGAGTCCAGTGGGCTTTCAGAGGCAGTTAATCAAACAGGAGGAGATTGTCCATCCTTCCCCTGTGGAGCAGCTAGTGGTTTTTAACTGCTGTCTATCAGATTGTTGCACAGCTTTTTACCAGTAAGCCCTCAGAGCCAGAATGGACGTCAGAAGAGACTATAAAATTTGTGTTAATATTGAGAAGCCAGAGCAAAAGGAAGAAATACCAGAGTAAAGAGCTGAACAAAAGATTTTACGCAGCATCGATAGAGGATAAAGCAAAACATTATCGAGAAAAGAGCTGGAGTCAGAAAATACAAAGGGAAGATTCTTGCAGGATTTCTCAAGCTAACAGATCTGAGAAACAAATTCAAACCTCAAAGATGTTATGGGTATAATCTTGAGTAATCCAGGAATTATCAAAAGAAGATGGAAGGAATACACTAAATCACTGTACCAAAAAATATCGCGTGACAGCCAATGGCAAGGAAAGGTGAAGTTCAGCACCACTGAAGACATAGACAAAAAGCAAAGCCCAAGGAATCAATGAAATGTCATCTTGATGTATTTGAACAAACAAATGCAGCCCTTCATCTACTCATCAGTTTATGCAAGGAAATTTGGATGACAGCTGTCTGACCAACTGATTGGAGTAGATCTATATATTCTCCATTCCCAAAGTGACCCAACAGAATGTGTAAATTATCAAACACTGTTTTAATATCTCATGCAAGCTGCTGGAGAACCTCATTGCCAACTGTGAAAACTAGGCCAGGTGCTGACTGTGGAACAGACCACCAACAACTCATATACAAGTTCAAGCTGAAGCTAAGAAAAATTAAACCAAATCCACGAGAACCACAATATGACCTTGAGTCTTTCCCACCTAAATTTCAAAACCATCTCAGGAACAGGTTTGAGGCCTTGAATACCAGTGAGAGAAGACCAGATGAGTTGTGGGACGATATCAAGAACATCATCCTGGAAGAGTAGTGCAAATATTCATTAAAAAGACATAGGAGGAAGAAAAGATCAAAATGGATGTCAGAAGAGATTCTGTATATTCCACTTATGTGCATAGAAGCCAAAGCAGAGGGAAGAATTCAAGATACTAAAGAGCTGAACAGAAGGTTTCAAAAGGCAGCGCAGTAAGACAAAGTAAAATATTACAATGAAATATGCAAGGAGCTGGAGTCAGAAGATAAAAAGGGCCAAACTCAATAAGCATTCCTTAATCTCAAGGGACTGAAGAAAAATGTCAAATCTCCAGTTACAATACTTAAGGAAGCTTTGGGCAGAATATTAAATGATCCAGGAAGTATTAAAAGAAAACGGGAAAAGTATACAGAGTCATAGTACAGAAAGAAGTTAGAGGACATAGAATAATTTAATAAAACAACATCTGAGCAAGAACCTGTGGAGATGAAGGAAGAAGTTCAAATTGCTTTGAAAGAATTGGCCAAAAATAAAGCTCCAGGAATTGATGTTATACAAATTGACGTATTTCAACTAATAGATGCTGCCCTAGATGTACTCACCAAGTTGTTTCAAGATACCTGGAAGACAACCACTTGGACAACTGACTGGAAGAGATCTATATTTTATCCCACTCCAAATAAAGGTGATCCAACAGAGTGTGGAAATTATCGAACAATATCATTAATATCACATGCAAGCCAGATTCTGATGAAGATTATCAAAAAATGATTGGAACAGCACAATAGGGAACTGCCAGAAATGCAGGCTGGGTTTAGAAGGGGTCGTGGTACTAGTGATATCATAGCTAATGTTAGATGGATCTTGGTTAAAAGCAGGGAGTACCAGAGGAATGTCTGTGCTTCATTGCAAAGGCTTTTGACTTTGTGGATCACAATAAACTGTGGCTGAATCTGAGAAGAATGGGAATCCCAGAACACTTGATCGTGCTAATGTGAAACCTATACTTAAACCAGGAGGCAAAGAAACACTACATGGTTCAGAATTGGGAAGGGTGTACATCAGGGATGTGTCCTGCCCCTATACCTTTTCAACCTATATGCAGAACAGATTATCCTGGAGACTAAGCTCTGAGGAGAATATAGTATCAGGATTTGAGGAAGATTCATCAACAACATGTGTTATGTAGATGACACAACCCTGCTTGCTGGAACTGGGGAGGACCTGAAATGCTTGCTACAGAAGGTCAAAGACTGCAGTCTTCAGTATGGATCGAGGCTCAATATCAAGAAAACAAAGATTCTCACCACTGGGCCAATTGGCATCATCATGATAGATGATGAAGAGATTGAGACTGTAGACAACTTTGGTTGCTTAGTTCCATAGTCAACACTCTTGGTACCAGCAGCTAGAAAATCAAAAGCCATATTGTGATGGGAAATTCTGCTATTAGAGACCTCTCCAAAGTACTGAAAAGCAATGATGTCACTTGAAGACTAAGGTGTGCCTGATACAGTCCATGGTCTTTGCAATCACTTGCTATGCATCAGAGCGCTGGACAATGACTAGTGATGATCAAAGGCAAATTGATGCCTTTAAGCTGTGGTTTTGGAGAAAATTATTGTATATACCATGGAATACTTAGAAAAATGAACAAGTTCATCCTAGAGAGGGTTAAACCAGGCTGCTCCTTTGAGGTAAGGATTCTGAAGCTTTGTCTGACATACTTTGGACACATTGCAAGGAGGAACCCGTCCTTGAAGAAGGACGTCAAGTTTGGAAGGGTGGAGGGACAACACAGGAGAGGAAGACCCTCTATGAGGTGGATTGATTCAATGACTAGGGTTGTTGGGTTAGATGTGTCAGAGACAGTGAGATTGTCACAAGATAGAGCAGGGTTTAGGGCTGTTGTACATAAGGTCGCTGTGAGTCACAGGTGACTCCATGGCACATAACAACTACAACAAGCAAAATATTGTTGAATATTATTCAAAAATGTCTAGAACAGTACATAGATAGGGAACCACTAGAAATACAAGCTAGTCTTGGAAAAGGGAGCAATATCCAAATTATTGAGGAGCAGTGATGTTAGTTTGAGGTCTAAGGTACAACTGATTCAAACTATGGTCTTTTTAATCATTTGCTGTGTTTCTGAGAGCTGGACAATTAATAAGAATTGTAGAAGAAAAACTGATATATATGAACTGATATCTATGCTGGAGAAGAATACTGAGTACCCCGTGGACTGCTGAAAGAGCAAATGGATATGTCTTGAGAATGTTCAGTGAGAGTGTTCCTGTGCTTCTTTTAGGCAAGGATGGCAAAGCTTTGTCTCATATATGTTGGGCATATTGTTAAAAGAGGCTATTCCTTGGAGAAGGACATCATCCTTGGAAAAGTTGGTGAACCAAGAAGGAAAAAAAACCTCTCAACTAAGTGAATTAACATTTTCCTTGTTATTATTATTGATTTGTTGATTACACTTTAACTTATCTATTTAATTTTAAAACCTTGGTGATATTTATTGACTTTACATATTTCAGGGATTAATCTCTTGTCAGAAATATTTTCTCTTTATTAATTTAAATTTGACTCACTTCTTTTATAATAATTTCTGTAGAAAAACCTCTTCTAGTTATATATTCATTTTTATTAAGTATTTTTCAGTAAGTTTTCTGAGTTTATAAAAGAGGATTTTTTTTCTTGGTTGGTTTTATTTTTTCTTTTGTGGTTCCCTTTTCATGAAAAAGAGTTGATCTGTATTATTTTTCTCTTACATTTTTTTCCTGAGAGGCATAAATAGTTAAACACTGAACTCACAGACAAAAGATTAACACTCACAGAGTTGTTTTGTGACTTTGGATTGGAATTTATACATAACTGACAAACCAGCCAATTTTCAGAGGCAGTAAATCCCAGGGAGGAAGTTCCCCATCTTCCAAATACACCCTAAAAGACAATAATCATCTCAACTATTGTAACTTGGAGAAAAAATTTGGTGGGACAATTTTACTCTGTGCAAAAGGGGTTGCCATGAATTGTAATCTACTTGAAAGTAACGAAATTAACTAAAATTACAGTATATCATCTTCTGGTACAGAGTGATCCTTTGAATAATAGCTCTGGTTTTCTTGATTGTATCTCACTGTCTCTACACACCTGCCCCTGTTGTCACTGTGTCAATTCATCTCATCCACAGTATTTCACTCCTGTACTGACCCATAACACTTCTAAGCATTATGTCCTTCAAGGATAGGTCTCTCCTGACAACATGACCAAGAGTATGTGAGAGGGAATAGCCCATTCACTTTCTCTAGGGCATATTTGTTTTTTTCTCTTGGCAATCCATGGTATGTTCAATATTCTTTCCCAGCACCACAACTCAAAGCATCTATTCTTCTTTTGTAGTTCTGAGTTATTGTCCAGCTCTCAGATGCATAGCAAGTAAGCACAAAGACCATGGAGTGGATTAATTGCACCTTAATCTCTAGACTGATAGTATGGCTATTTAACAATCTGGAGAGGTCCTTGACAGCCGAGTTTCCTAAAGCAACTCATCTTTTGATTTCCTGACTGCTGGTGCCAAAAGTGTTGATCTGAGCAGGATGAAAGTGTTAACAATTTCAATCCCTTCTCCATTTATCATAGTGCTGCTAATTGACCCAATGGTGAGAATATTTGTTTTCTTAATGTTGAGATACAATTCTCATAGAATACTACAATCCTTGTCTTTCTGCAGCAAATACTTCAAATCTTCAGACTGGTTGAACAAGGTTGTGTCATCTACATAATGCAGGTTGTTGACGAGCCTTCCTCCAATCCTCAAGCCATTTTCTTCTTCATAAAATTCAGCCTCCCTAATAATCTGTTCTGCCTGTAGAATGAAAATATGTGGAGAAAGGACACATTCTGACACACTGTATGTTTTCTCTGAATATAAAAAAACAAGTGTTCTAGAATTCTCTTTCTTCTCAGTGTTAGCCACAATTTGTTGTGATTCATATAACAAATGTCTTCTGATTGGTCTGACTAATTTCTGATCCAGAATTGTAATCTGTTATTCCCCCAATAAACTCCATAATCATGAAAAAGAAAAAAAAGCAACAAAAGCCTCAAATATCTTGCATATTCTATAAAATAAAAATAGACATTTTTCCAGTACTCTACTTTCAGCCAAGATCCATGTGACGTTGATATGTTGATTTTCCTAGAGACACAGCTTCTTCTAAACCCAGGTTGTATAATGCTGGTAATTCTCTATAAGTAGCCTGTTCTAATTGTTTTAGGATAATCTTCAGCAAAATTTTGCTAGCATGTGATATTAGTTATGTTATTTGATAATTTCCATACTATATTGGATCACCTTTTTTGGAAATGGGAATAAACATGGATCTCTTCCAGTCTATTGGTCAAGTAGTTGTCCTTCCAGAATTCTTGGCACAATCTGGTGTGCCTGTCCAGGGCTGCATATCTTTGTTGAAATGTGTCAATTGGTATTAACATTAATTTCTAGCCCTTATATTTTATCAGTTACCTCAAAGCATATTTGACTATACTTTATATCATGAAATTATTCTTTGCTGACCTATTATTTTTTATACAGTGAGGCTGTCTTTTCCTCCTATCTTCTTTTGATGCCCCTCAATCATTTAATATTCTGCCTATAACATCTTTAAATATTGCAAAATGAGGCTTGAAATTCTTCTTAAGTTCCTTCAGCTTTAGAAATGCTGGACAAGTTTGTATTTTTTTCTTTTGGACTCCAGATTTTTGGATATTTTGTTATAATACTTTGCTCTGTCTTCCTGATTTTTCATATTTTATTTAGTCCTTTAACTTCCTAATTTCTTCCCTTCATTTATGATTGTTGGAATTCTAGTGTCGCTGTCAAAATCCTAGGCATACATATAGAGAGTTCTGGTGTCATAATAGTTAGAAGCTGCACTGTAATCCCAAGGGCCAAGGTTCTCCCAATGTTTCATGGGAGAAAGATGGGAAATTTCCTCCTGCGAGATTAACAGCCCCTGAAAACTCACCAGAGGGTCAACTATAGGCTGGTTCCAACTCAATGGTATACAACAACAATACATATGTACACATTTGTAGTCCTTCATTGTATATAATTTATTAATTTTCATTTTGTATAGTTACTGCCGCAAAGTGTGAAAATTCAGCATTTATATAGTGTCCCCCCCCTTATTTACCTCGTAAGATTTCAATTCTTCTATCTGCAAAGAGTAGTTAGTGACTAACATAAGGATTAAATGAGTTATAACCAAAGTGATGAAAGTGAGTCTGAGTGTCTCACTTCTGATATTTCATCTAAAGAGATAAAAGCAAATATATTCTGTTGAGAGAAAATTATATAAGCATTTGTCAATGTAGTGGAGAATCTTAGTGGTCCAGGCCATGGTCTTCACAATTATCTGCTATACATCAAACAGCTGGGTAATGACTAAGGATAACAGAATAATCAATATCATCGAGCTGTAGCGTTGCAGAAGAGCATTTGGACATATTTTGAACTGCCAAGAGGAAAAACAGATCTTTCCTCAAGAGAGTGAAAACAGGTTGCTCCTTGGAAGCAAGGATTGTGAAGCTGTCTTTCACATATTTGAACATGTTGGATAGGGAAAAGTTCAAAACTATTGTTCATAGCGTTGTTCTGAGTCATATACAAACAAGATCAACAACAACAACACAGTTTTTTTGGACAGCAAGTTGCTTCTGCCACACGAAATGTCTCATTAAGGGGGGAAAAAACAAACCTATGCTGGAAATTGTAAAATCTTAGACATAACTCTAGTAGGAGTGATATTATTATTGTTGTTGTTAGGTACCATTGACTCACCTCTATCTCTCTATGCATAACAAAACAGTTTCTGATTCTGCACCATTATCACTATTATGCCTTAGGCTATTTTTGTAGTTCATCTCATTATCAATCTTTTTTTTTTTTTTGCTTACCCTTACTTTATCAATAGGATGCTTTTCTTCAGAAACTGGCCTCTCCTGCTAACACGTCCAAAGTGTGTGAAATGAATTCTTGCCATTCTTGCTTCTATTGAACATCCTGCCTGTACTTCACCCCAAACAGACTTGTTTTAGGGGAAATAGAACAAAGTAAATAGATTCAGAATACTCCATGATAACAAAATCCACAGATTTGATTTAGATGTAGGAAAATAGAAAACATAGATGGCTCCAAAACGTAAAGGCTGAGCTATGCTGAGGATTGTTGTTATGTGCCATTGAGTTGCTTGAGACTCATAGTGACCCTGTTTAGCAGCCCTGACACCTCCTCTGTCATGAGCCAACTTTCTGTCTCTGACACACCGATGCTCATTATCCCAGTCACTGCATCAGTCCATCTCATCAATGATCTCTCTCTTTCTACATCCTTCTACCCTTCCAAGCATGATGTCCTTCTCAAGGATCGGTCCTTCCTTGCAACATGTCCAAAGTAGTCAGATGAAGCTTCAGAAATCTTGCCTCCAAGGAGCAACCTGTCTTCACCCTCTCTAAGATGAATCTGTTCTCCTGTCTGTCCATGATATATTCAGCACTTTTCTCCAGCATCCCAGATCAAAGGCATCCATTCTCTTTCTGTCATCCTTAGTCATTGACCAGCTCTCTGACACATAGCAAACAATTGTAAAGACTATGGACTACATCAGGTGCACCTTAGTATCCAGACTGATGTCATTGCTCTTCAGTACTCTGGAGAAGTCCCTGGCAGACAACTTTCCCAATGCAATTTACTCTTGATTTCCTGGCTGCTGGTACTAGGAGTGTTGATTGTGTATCATTTACTGATACACAAGAATCTAGGAAATTTGAATAATAAATAAATCATTTTAGCTTGTTAATTCTGTGGTTTAGGTCGCTACCAATATGAAAATATAAAGCAGAAATGTAATGTATATTTTAAAAGGACATGAAGTTAAGTAATTATTCTTATGGAGACGACATGAGCAGCATATGACTCACAGCAACTTTATGAAAAACACACCTAAACCGTATCCATCTTCATCATCTGTGACACACTCGAGCCCACTGCTGCAGTCACTGTGCCAATCGAGCTTGCTGAATATCACATGCAGTGCCAAAAGAACAAACAGGTCTTTGGAAAAGTGCAGCCAGAGTATTCCTTAGAGGAAAAGACAGGGAAGCGTCATCTCTCATACTTTAAGTATGTTGGTAGGAGAAGCTGTTCCTCATAAAGAGACATCATGCTTGGAAAAATGGAAATTCAGAGAAAAAGGAAAGACCTCCAACAAGCTCAGTTCTTCAGCTTAAGAAGTGCTGAGTGAGTTCGGCCTTTTTGATTTTCTGTCTCCAGCTCTTTGCATGTTTCGTTGTAATACTTTGTCTTCCCACGCTACCCTCTGGAATCTTCTGTTCAACTCATTTATATCTTGATTATTTCTCTTTGTTTTGGCTTCTCTGAGCTCCATTTCAATATTGCAGTATTGCAGAGTTTCTTCTGACATCCATCTTGGTCTTTTCTTCCTCTTTTGTCTTTGTAATGACCATTTGCATTCTTCCAGGATATTCTTGATATCCGCCTACTCATCTGGTGTTTGCTCGTTAATGTCCAAGACCTCAAACCTATTCCTGAGATGGTTTTGAAATTCAGATGGGATAGACTCAAGGTCAAATTTTGTGGACTTGATTTAATTTTCCTCAGCTTCAGCTAATAAGAAAACATTAAATATGCATTTTAAGACTTATGCTATTGAGTTGGAACCAGTTCATTGCTGCCTCACCAATGGGTTTTCAGAAGCAAGTTTTGAATTGCATGGGGCAGGGGAAATGAAAACAAACAAAAAAGCCAAATTTCATGAGAGAAGGTTATTCATCTTTCTCCCACAGAACTGCTGATAAATTTCAACTGACTGCTTTTGGATTGGTAGTACATAAGTTACAATAAGTTACCAGAAATTTTGATATTATGTGGTAAATTCCACAAACTTTGCCACCACAATTCTAAGGCATTAATTTTCCCTCAGCCTTTTTTAGTCATTGTTTCGATTTTGGATTTATTTTTAAGAACTCTTTAAAAAAGTCATTGCCATTGAGTTAGAACCAGAACCGAACCTTAGATGACATTCCAAATGGCTTTTGGAAGTTGTCAATTAGGTAATGGACATTTTTCTCCCACTAAGTGGCTGGTGAACTCTAATCACCAGAGAGGTGCCACCTTACAATTAAAAGTATAACTTCCCATCCATGAAGCCAACAGAGATTTCTATGAGGGGACTATGCGTACGTAAAAAATAAAATATTCCTTGGACCTGGCTCAATTTAGACTTTAAAGTTATAGCCTTGTTCTTTAGCACTTTTAAGAGGTTTCTGGCAGCAGAATTGCTCAATGTATAATTTAATTTCTTGATGGCTGCTTTTATGGGTGTTGATTGTACAGAAAAAAAAATATTTCCAAGTTTAATCATTTATCCATTTATCACAGTAGTATTGTTTATTGGCCCATTTATAATATTTTTGTTTTTCTTTATTTGAGAGGTAATTAAAAAAAAACAGACTAGAATCTTGGAGCTTGATTAGTAACCTAGCTGATAAAATAAAACCAAATTAATTCTTATTCTGTGGAATGGATTCCTACTCATTGTGATTTTCCATCTGATTTCCAAAACTGTACAACTTTACTGCAAAAGACTGTTCGTCTTTTTCTGGTGGAGTCACTGATAGATTGAAATAGCTTAACATTTCTTTAGCTGTGCAGCACCACCAGAGCTCTTCACTAAAGTTGAACGAAACCTATTTAAATCTACTGTAATCAAGACAGTTCCTACTCATGGCATCCTTCTGCCAGGTTTCTGCAATATGTCTTCTTCCTTCTAAGCAACTAATAAATTTAAAATGCTGATATGTTCAGTTTGCGAACTGATTGTCTTATTTTGTCATGTTGGAAACCACTTATAGCTTACCCTCCAGAGAGTTTTCAGAGGCTATAAATTTCAAGGGAGGAGATTGTCCATCTTTCTCACATGGAACAGCTGGTGGATTAAAACTGAACTTTTGATTTGTCAGTACAACTCTTTGAACAACAGGTTACCAGAGTTGCCTTTATAGGATGACACTGTTATTTTTGTAGTGAGGTTCTCTCGAGCTCAGTATGAATCAGACTTACCCTACAACCAATGGATTTAAACCCTGTGCTATTCTGCACTATCCTTATCAACTCTTGAGTTGCCTCAGTCACCGTGACAATCCATCTAGTTGAGTGTATTCCTCTTCTCTGCTCCTCCACCTTTCCAAGTGTGATGTAATGCTCCAAGGAATAGCTCTTCCTAACAAAAGTATGTGAGATAGAGGTTTGTCATCCTTGCTTTTAAGAAGCACTCTGGCTGCATTTTCTCCAAGATATACTACTTTGTTCTTTGCAGTTCATAGGACATTCAATGCTCTCCTCCCACCCCACAACTCAAAGTCATATATTCTTCTTCTCTCATCCTTCTTCATTGTGCAGCTTTCAGATGAATATAAAGTGATTTCAAAGACCATCACCTGATTCACCTGATTCAGGAAAACATTAGTCTTAAGATGACATCACTGCTCATTGGAATTTTAGTGTAGTCCTTGACATCAGACTTTCCTTAATAATGCAACATATCTTTTGATTTCTTGACTGTTGTAAAGATGTTGACTATAGGTAAAAGCAAGATTAAATATTTGACAATTAATATGTGCTAGAGCACCATTACCAGAGTACAGAGCACATTTACAACAAACTGTGGTTAACTCTGAGAAGAATGGGAATCCAAGAAAAATTTGATTGTGTTATGCAAAACTTATATTTGAACCAAGAGGTAGTCATCAGAACAGAACAGAACAGAACAAGGAGACACTGTGTGGTTCAAAATTGGGAAGGGTGTCTGCCAGTGATGTATTCTGTATCCATCCATTTTCAATCTGTATGCATACTAGATCATCTGGGATGCTGGGCTGTACGAGGAGGAATGTGACATCAAGATTTGACAGATTCATCAACATTCTGGGTTATGCAGATGGCAATCCTGCTTGCTGAAACTGAAGAGGACCTGAAGCGCTTGCTGCAGAATGTCAAAGACTGCAGCCTTCACTATGGACTAAAGCACAACATCAAGAAAACAAAGATTCTTACCATTGGGCAAATTGGCAACATCATTACGGATGGTGAAGAGATTTAAATTATTAACAGTTTTAGTTTGCTTGGTTCCACAATCAATACTCTTGGTACCAGCAGCAAGGAAATCAAGGGATGAATTACAGTTGGAAAATCAGCTGTCAGGGACCTCTCCAGAGTACTGAAGAGAAACGACGTCAAGATGGAGACTAAGATGTGCCTGATCTTGGCCATAGTCTTCACAATTGTGTGTTATGCATCGGAGAGCTAAACAGTGACTAGGGATGATAGAAAGAGAATTGATTGATGACTTTGAGCTTTGATGTTGGAGAAGAGTGTTGAATATACCATGGACTGCTAGGAGGACAAACACATTTGTCCTTGAGAGGGTGAAACGGGGCTGCTCCTTGGAGGCAAGGATTCTGAAACTTTGTTTGACATACTTTGGACCATTCCTTGGAGAGGGACATCATGTTTGGGAGGGTGGAGGATCAGTGCAAGAGAGGAAGACCTTCAATGAGATGGATCGAGTCAGTGATTGGGGTAATGGGCTAGGTGTGTCGGAGACAGTGAGGTTGGCACAGAATGGAGCAGGGTTTAGGGCTCTTGTACATAGGTTCACTATGAGTGGCAAGTGATTCGATAGCACATAACAAAAATAACAACAACAATAACAACATTATTAGAAGGTACTGAACAAATAGGTGACACAGTATAATATTTGTTGCATACATATGAATTCAAATTTTATATATCTCTATGTATCTATCTACCTATCTATCATCTATATATATCTCCACATATGTACAACTTGAGATGACAAATTCATGCAACTTAGTATATTTTGTGTTCAAAGCAAATAGAATGATGCTACAATGAACTGAATTTAAATTTCTTTTTAGTAAAAATCAGCTTCTTTTGTTATGTGCCATCTAGTCTTCTGCAACTCACAGCCAGCCTATGGACAACAGCTCTGAAGCCTGCCCTATCCTGAGCCAGTTTCACTGACTCTGACATATCTACCTCCATTGTTCTAGTAACTATCAATCCATCCCAGTAACTATCTCATCCAGAATCTTTCTCTCTTTCTTGTGCTGTCCCTCCACTATTCCAAGAATGATGTGTTTTTCTGAGGACTGGTCTCTCCTTTTCATGTGCCCAAAGTATGTGAGACAGAGCTCAGAATCTTAGCCTTGGAAGAAAGGAGAAACTTGGTTTTACCCTCTCTAAGACAGACCTATTTGTTTTCCTTGCATGCTGTGGTATGTTCATGACTCTTCTCTAGCACCACAACCAAAAGACATGGATTCATCTTCTGTCATTCATAATGATTGTCCAACTCTCTGATGCATTGCAAGTAATTGAGAAGACCATGACCTAGATTAGGCACACATTAGTCTCTAGACTTATATCATTGCCTCTCAGTACTCTAGAGAAGTCCCTGACAGATTTTCCCAGTGCAATTTGTTTGGGTCTTTGTTTGTTTGGTTGGTTTTTCTTTTCTTTAAATTTCCTGAATGTTGGTGCCAAGAGTGTTGACTGTGGAGCCAAGCAAGCTGTAACAGTTCACAACTATCTCTTCTCTATCTATCATAGTGCTGTTAGTTAGCCCAGTGGTGAGAATCTTTGTCTTCTTGATATTGAGCCTCAATCCATATTGAAGGCTACAGTACTTGACCTTCTGTAGCAAGTGCTTCAGGTCCTCCTCAGTTACAGCAAGCAAGATTGTGTCACGTGCATAACATAGGTTGTTGATAAGTCTCTTTCAATATATTATCCTGAAAATGTAATTTTAGGTTGGTAGCAAAGAAATTCTGACACACAGTTAACAATTCTTAATTCTTTGCATTTCGGTGGTTGGTTGGTTGGTTTTTTTTGTTTTGTTTTGTTTTTTTTAAGAGAAAACTCTTAATATAGTTGTTCACTTAATATGGCATTTTGAATATTCAGCTTAATTCATAATAAGGTCAAAATTAATACATTGACATTTAACTGGATTTAAAAGTTTATTGTATATTTAATATGCAAGATAAGAGAAAGCAAAAGAATTTTTTTTCTATTTCTGCTTACCTATTTAGTTGTAATCTTTACATATGTGAGAGGATGTCAGAGAATTGGTTAAATTTTCAATCTGTTACATAAAGTCACCATGAAACACAATTGACTCAACAGCACATACTAACAAAAGCTTAAATATTTATTTTACCAACAACAGCTCATGTGTGTATGTTAGCAATTCATAAGAATTTGTTAAAGATTTTTAAAAATTCAAGGTCATGTTATTCTGAACTATGCTTTAGAGATATTTCTTATTGGTAATTATTGCTAGCAAGATGATAAGCAAATTTTGGTTTGAAAAAATAGTATCATGGCATATTTTTAAACCACAAAAATTTTTATCAACCATCTTGTATTTAAAAGTTAAGTCAACATATATTCTATATAATTACAAATATTTAGTGTAATAAAATTCCTAATATATTTTTACTTCATATATCTTATGAAATTTGTTAAATAAAATGTAAGGAACCTACTAGAACTAAATAATGAGGAGTTTCAATAAGACACATATAACCTGTGTTCTTGTTATTAAGTGCCGTCGAGTCGCAGGCGACTCCTAGCGACCCTATGAAGGAAACGTTCTAAATACTTGTGTGTCTTTCATCCTCTCTCCAAGTTCATAGGGTTTCCAGAGGCAAGCTATTATGGAAATGGATGCCACGCCTGCTTCTAATAACATAAAAAGTTTCATTCCGTGAATAGAGAAGATTTTAATGAAATGTTTTTCACTCATAATCCCTGATAATGCTTAGGTCTGTGATACATGCTTGTATTCCAGGAGTTCATGTAACCTTTTCTTTTTATAAGAAATTATTCATATATCATAAAATGTTCAAAGGGAAAAATAACCACTCAAAAACTCAATTGTAAAATGGATAAGCAAATATTAAAAGTTAAAAATTTTAAAAGTTATTAAAAGCACTATTTTAAAGTCTTTTACTTGGGAGCTCTGGTGGCCTGGTGGCAAGAAGTTGCATTGCAATCCCAGAAGCACACAGTTCAAATCCACCAGATGCTCTGCTGGAGAAAGAGGGATATTTTCCTCCTGTACCAGTCAGATCTGATTTGACAGTACACACAAAAAATAATATTTTTTTAAAGCCTTTTACTTATATTTAAGCCATCACCACCTCTGTTTTTAAATGATGTACTCAATTTCACCATCATAAAATTCTGTAGGTATTTCCTGTACTTACCGAAGCCAGTAATGTTGCTCAAAATTATTATAATATATTCATATTTTTAAAAATTAGATTTTTTTCAAAATACATAGCTATTATACATTACATGCATGTTAAAACAGCTGTCAATAGGCAAAACCACATTTTTCTAAATTACAGGTTAATTAACAGAATTAAAAAATGAAGTCAATACTCGTAATTTCCATATCTATATACTTACTGTTCATGAGTTGATTTCTATACTTGTAAAATTATGGAAACTATCTACAATGATAAGAAATTGTCATCAGATTAAAAGCATTACTGTGGAAAGCAAATTATTTACTTAATATTTAGTATAAGACCTTAACACTAAGATGTTTTCTCTTTTTCTTTTCACCTTGATTCTTGATTCTAGAAATTTTCAGCTGAGATCAGTATTCTGATATATTTGCTAACATTAATTATTTAAATTCACCATTGCTTAAACTCACCTGAGAAAATTACCTTTTTTATATTTAAGTAATAAAGATACATTATATGAAATAATTTCTCAAGATAATTTTCTGATATGGAAAGAGCTTATTCCAGTAATAATCTTAAACATATAGAAAAGTTTTTCAATAAGCACTGATTTATGTTAAAACAATCAAATTGTGCTCAGAACCAGACCTACTGCCTTCTAAGTTATTCTGATTCACAGAAACCTTCTAGCAGGTTTCCAGGACTATATGTCTTTGTAGAGGGAGACTGACTCATAATGTTTCCATGTTGTTGTGGTCATATGCCATTGAGTTGACTACTACTTATTGTGACCCTATGCAGCCTTCAGTATGGACTGAGGCTCAATGTCAAGAAGACAAAGATTCTCACCACTGGACCAATTGGTAGCATCAGGATGGATGACGAAGAGATTGAGATTGTTCACAGCTTCAGTTTGCTTGGCTCCACAGTCAACACTCTTGGCACCAGCAGTCAGGAAATTAAAAAAAAAAACCATATTGCAATGGGAAAATCTGCTGTTAGGGACCTCTTTCAAGTACTCAAGAGCAACAGGGTCTCTCTGGAGACTAAGTTGTGCCTGACACAGGCCATGGTCTTTGCTATCACTTGTTATGCATCAGAGAGTTGGACAATGACTAAGAAGGATAGAAGGAGAAGTGATGACTTTGAGCTGTGGTGCTGGAGAAGAGTATTCAGAGTACCATAAACTGCTGGGAAAACAAACAGATTCATCCTGGAGAAGGTTAAACCAGGCTACTCCTTGGAGGCAAGGATTCTGGGGATTTGTCTGACATATTTTGGACATGTTATAAGGAGGGACAGGTCCTTGGAGAGGGACATCATGCTTGGGAGGGTGGAAGGACGGCGCAGGAGCGAAGACCCTCTATGAGGTGGATTGATTCAGTGATTGGGATAATAGGGATGGGTGTGTCATAGGCAGTGCGAATGGCACAGGATAGAGCAGGGTTTAGGGCTGTTGTCCATAGGGTCGCTATGAGTCGCAAGTGACTCGACGGCACATAACAACAACAACAACAACATGCACAATAGCTCTGAAACTTGCTCTGTGCTAAACCAATCTCATTGGTTCTGATATTCTTACCTTCATTAACCCAGTTACTGTGTCAATCTCTCTTCCACGATATTTCTTTTCTGAACTGTCCATCCACTCTTTCAAGCACGATATCCTTCTCCAAGAACTGGTCTCATCTGACAGCATGCCCAAAGTATGTGAGATAGAGAGCTTCAAAATCCTTGCCGTCAAGCAGTAGCTACTTTCACCTTCCCCAGGACAGATCTGTTAGTTCTTTTGTCAATCTATGGTATGTTCAATATTTTTGTCCAGCACCACAGCTCAAGGGTATTAATTTTTCTTCACTCATCTTTGGTCATTGCCCAGCTCTCTGATGCATAGAAAGTAGTGGCGAAGACCATGGCCTGGAACAAGCACATCGTAGCCTTTCAACTATCATCTTTGCTTTTCAACAATGTGGAGGGGTCCCTGACAGCTAATTTTCCTAATGCATCTTTTGTTTTCCTGACTGCTGGTGAAAACTCTGTTTATTGTAAAACTGAGCAAGCTGAAATTATTAACAATCTCAATCTCTTCTCCATCTATCATGATCCTGCCAATTGATTCAGAAGTAAGAATCTTCATTTTCTTGATGGTGAGCTCCAATCCATATTGCAGATCACAGGCCTTGCCCTGTGCATCAAATGCTTTAGGTACTCCTCAGTTTCATGAAGCAATGTTTTGTCAACTGCATACCATAGTTTGTTGATCAGTGTTCCACCTATTGTGATGTTAGATTCTTTCTCAAATAGTCCACTTTATCAAATAATCTGTTCTGCATAAAGTTTGAAAAGATATGGAGAGAGGATATGTCCCTGTTATGCTCCTTCCTTTATTTTGGATCATGCAATGTTTTCTTGCTCTGTTCTGATGACTGCCTCCTGGTCCAAAAAAGGCTTTGCATGAGCACAGTCAGGTGTTCTGGGATTCCCATTCTTCTCAGAGTTAGCTATAATTTGTTGTGATCCACAGAGTCAAATGTCTTTGCACAGTCAGTGAAATACAAAAATATTACTATGGTATTCTTTGCTTTCAGCCAAGATCCATCTGACATTGGCGAGGATGTCTCTAGGGCCATGGCTTCTTCTTAACGCAGCCTGCACATCTGGCAGTTCTCTGCTGATGTTCTGTGTTACAGTCAGTTTTGGATGGTTGTCAGCAGGGTTTTGCTTGCTTGTGATATTAGTGTTTTAGTTTGATAATTTCCACACTCTGTTGGATTATTTAAAAAATTGGAATAAATATGGATCTGCCAGTCAGTTGGAAAGGTTATTGTCCTCCAGATTTCTTGGCAAAGCCTTGTGAGCATTTACAGGAATCCATTTGTTTGTTGAAATATATCAATTGGTGTTCCGTGAATTCCTGGGACCTTGTTGTTGGTTTTTTTTGGTTGATTCCTTCAGAGCAGCTTGAACTTCCTCCTGCATCACCATTGTCTCTTGGTCATATGCTATTTCATGAAATTCTTCTAGTCAGCCATTTTTTTACTCGTTGTTTTTTTTTTTATGTTTTTTTTTTTCTTCTCTACTTTGTGTACTCCCTCCATCTTCTTTTTGTGCTTCCTGGACTATTCAGCATTCTTCCCACAGCATCCTTATGTATTGCAACTCAAAGCTTTAATTTGTTCTTCAGTTCCTTCAGCTTAAGAAGTACTAGAGAGTTCATCTATTTTGATTTTTTTTTTTACCCCAGACCTTTGCACATTATTATTATGCTGTGCTTTGTCTTCTCAAGGTGCCCTTTGAAATCTTCTGTTCAGCTCCTTCCTGACTTCTTCCTTTTGTTTGGCTTCTCAGTGCTCTACTGCAATATTCAGAGTCTCTTCTGACTTTCATCATGATTGTTTATTCCTCCATTGTCCATAGACTATGTTTTCGATGAGCAATTTTGGCCAGCAACCTAACAAGTAATAAATTTTGATAGTTGCTATTATTACTGTTAGGTGCTGCTGACCCGTATTATTCCTGTGATCAACAGATTTGAACTCTGTCTTGTCTTGTCCTAGCCTCATCAACTCTGATATACTTGAGTATGCTGTTACAGTCATCATAAATCTATCTTATTAAGG
This sequence comes from Elephantulus edwardii, assembly GCF_000299155.1. Taxonomy (NCBI): domain Eukaryota; kingdom Metazoa; phylum Chordata; class Mammalia; order Macroscelidea; family Macroscelididae; genus Elephantulus; species Elephantulus edwardii. Next base: position 8,295,645 of record NW_006399784.1, on the reverse strand, counting down.
GTTTCCCTCTCTGTTGCTCACTCTCTACCTTTCCAAATATGATGCCCTTTCCCAAAACTGGGCCCTCCTAAGTTCCATAATTCTTGCCTTCATGAAACACCCTTATTATACGTTCTCTAATACATATTTGTTCATTCTTTTTGGAAGTTATTGAGATAGTCAATACTCTTCTCCAATACCACAACCCAAAGTCATTGCTACTTCTAACATCCTTATTTATAACCCAACTTTCAGATGGATAGGAGTAATTGAAAAGATTGTGGCTTGTATTCAGTGCAACTTTGTCTTTAAAGTGACATCATTACTATTTAGCTTTTGAGAGGTCCTTGAAAGAAAATTTTCCCAATGCAAAATATCTTTTGATTTCTTCACTGCTGGTACCAACGGTATAAATTGTGTCTTTCTCAGATCCTGATGTCGTGTTACTCTTCATAGAGTCCACTGTGTGAGTGGTCTGCTGAGCATATGGATTGGATAAGTATAAGAAAGCCTACAGCCTTGACACATACTTGTCTTGATTTTGAACTATGCGGTGTTTTCTTGGACTGTTTGGATAATAGTTTCTTTATCTGGATATAGGTTTAGTATGAATGCAATTAAGGGTTGTGATTCCCCATTATTCTCAATGCTATCCATAATTTGTTTTCATCAAACACTAGTATTAGACTGTTAATGCTGTTGTTGTTATTTGCCACCAAGTCATCTGTGACTCATAGACTAGCTAAGGCATATTTGAAATACTAAAAGAATGTGAGTAGGAATTTTGTAAATATAAAAGAAACTATGTCATAATATTTAATTTTTCTCTGTCAGACATATGGGTCTTTCATTTTCTGCCTTTAACAGTTTAAGGAGCTATTAAAAACAGCTTTTTTTTTTTACCTAGTGCCTATTTTCTCAGAAGTGTATTTCCATACTCCTGCCAAATGCCTCTGTGTTACCTTGAAGCTTCTTTTAGTTACAACTTGAATGAGTTAATTATCTGTACTAAACAGGAAAGGAATGCTCAGGATATGTATACTTGAAATGACTGGTTTTACTTTCACATTTCATTCTTTACAAGCTTATGGTCAGAAGCAATTGAATTTGACCCTCTTAACACCACCATCTGACTCATTAAATTGAAGCCTTAAGAAATCAGATCAAGGGACAGTTCTATTAACCAGTTTTCTTCGTTTTTTTTTAATAATTTTAATGAGCATTTACAGAGATTTTGGATTTCCATTCATTCATTGCAGCACTTCTCTCCCCGTTCATCCCTCCCCGCACCCTTGCCCCAGTTCTCTCCTCTCTTTCAAAAGTAAAAGAAAGACTCCCTCCCTGGTACACAATCCCACCACCCCAAGTACATTCCACTATGCAACCTTAATTGTGGACTCCTGTGATAACCATAGGACCCTATCATACATCTCTTTTAAATTATTCACTCCCTCATCTATTTCAATCCAGTTTTTCTCAGTCTTACCCCAACCCTGATATCAGTCCCTTTTACAACAGTGGCATCATGCAATATTTGTCCTTTTGCATCTGAGATATTTCACTCAGCATAATGTCCTCCAGGCTCACCCATTTTGAATGATATTGCATGAGTTTCTTGTTTTTCAATGCAGCATAGTATTCCATTGTGTGAATATACCACAGCTTCTCTATCCATTCGTTTTTTGATGGGCACCTGGGTTATTTCCAACTCCTTGCTATTGTGAACAGAGCCACGATAAACATGGGTGTACATATATCTGCTTGGATGTCAGTTATTGTCTCTTTGGGATATATTCCCAGTAGTGGAATTGCTGGGTCAAATGGTATCTATATTTGCAACTTTTTGAGAAAGCACAATACAGCCTTCCACAGTGGTTGCACCATTTTTCACTCCCACCAACTGTGAATAAGGGTTCCAGTTTCTCCACAACCTCTCCAGCGTTTGTTGCTTGCTGTTCTGTTAAATTTTGCCATTGTTACTGGGGTAAGATGATATCTCATAGTTGTTTTGATTTGCTTCTTTCTTCAAGCTAGGGATTTTGAACATTTCTTCATGTGCTTGTTGGCCATCTGAATGTCTTCTTTGGTGAAGTGTCTGTTCATATACTGTGCCCATTTTTCTATTGGATTATTTACCTTTATCTTTTTGTGGTGCCAATATTTTATAAATTCTAGATATAAGTCCCTTATCTTACATGTCATTACCAAATACTTTTTCCCAGTCTGTGGCTTCCCTTTTTACCCTGTTGGAGAAGTTTTTGGATGTGCATAGGGATTTGATTCTTAGAAGGTCCCATTTATCTATTTTATCTTCTCCTGGTTGTAGAGTTTTCAGGATACTTGGAAGACTGTTTATGTTCTGGATTAGGACTACTAGAATTCTTCCAAGCTTTTCTTTAATGAAGTTTATAGTCCTTGGTTTTAGTCCTAGATCCATGATCCACCTTGAGTTGGTTTTTGTACATGGAGTGAGGTGTGGTATTAACCAGCTTTCAATATCAATCAGTTCTACCTGAGCCTTCTTTGAAACAAGACCCCTCACCTGACTTTGTCTTATTTCAGCAGGAAGTAGTTTTTAGAAGATTTTCACCACATTCTCTCTTTACTATAATTTGGAAATATTAAGTTAAAAAAAAACAAACACCAACAAAACAAGCCCACAAAACTCTATAGCCATCATAAGAGCATCAGTAAAGTTTTTAATTTCATTTGATTAGTTCTAAAAGAACCTGAAACTATTCATAATCTTCTACTTTGATTCTATTTTCTTGTAGTTCTTAATGCCTTGTAATGTTAAATCTCCAAAAGTTTAGGACTTTAAAATGAGTAAGCATATGATTATTTGCCCTGCATAAACGGGGATGGGAGAACTGTTGTTATTATGTGTTATCTAGTAGACTACAGCTGACCATGATTTCTGAATTGTTGTTGAAAGCTGGTCTATCTGCATCAACTCCAACATGTTCAAGCCCATTCTTACAACAACTATGTCAATCCATGTTATAGAGAGCCTTCCTCAGTTTCACTAACTTCCCACCTTTCTCAGCACAATACCTTTAGAAATTAAGCAAAAAAATTTTTTATTCAATATTCAGACACACACACATATACACATAAATAGCTTGCCTCTGGAAATTCTATAAATTTGGAGGAATGGTGAAAGTTATACAAGTGTTCAGGTCTTTTGTTCATAGGGTCACTATGAGTTATCTACGAATCGATGGCACTTGACAACAACAACAACAACATATATATGTGTGTGTGTGTGTGTGTGTGTGTGTGTGTATACTACATGCTTCTATATGTAGTACATGCTTCAATATGTGTTTTATCTAAGCATCAAGAAAACAATAATCCTCACAACTCCACCAGTAGAAATAATAATCACAGAAGAAAGATTGCAGTTGTCAAAGATTTAATTTTACTTAAATCAATGACTTTTGTCCTATGAGCAGTCAGTAAATAAAAGGCATCTTGCATTAAATAAGTCTGTGATCAAGGATCTCTTTAAATTCCTAAAGAGTAAGGCTTTACTCAGATTAAAGACTAAGATGTGCCTGACTCACACCATGATATTTTCAATTTCTGAATAGGCACTTGAAACTTAGACAATGAGTTTAAAGAAGAACTAATACTTTGACTTGTGGCCTTGGCTAGGATTATCAAATATCTCATGGACTGACAAAAGATGAAATTTGTCTTGAAAGTAAAACCAGAGTGCTCCTTAGAGGCAAGGATAATAAAACATCATCTCATATACTTTGGCCGTGTTGTAGGGGAGGTGAGGTGGCAGTCCATGGAAAAAGATATCATTTGGGGAAAAGTAGAAGGTCAATGAAAGAGAGGAAGAAACTCAGTGAGACAGGATGACTGACACACTGACTGCAAAAGTGGGTCTGTGTGTGGTGGAGACTGTGATTACAGTCTAGGATAAGACAGCATTTCAATCTTTCCAACCTGACTCATCACATGCTGTTAGTCATCATCTACTGGAAGACATCTACCAACAACAATAATTTATGAGACCTAAGTGACCACAACAATCCTAAAAAACAAATTAAATAAGAACTTTAGGAGACAGTGAATGTGTGTTTATGGTGGAGAGACAACTCAGAAAAGGAAAATGAGATTGATTCCACAGCTGAGAAAATGTTACCAATAACACTACTTGATCCATGCAGAAGCTGTTAAATTTGTGCATCTTTTATTGAGTTTATTTTCAATGAATAATATTTTTAGTTCATCTTTTTGTTCAAAGTAATATACAGCTACATGATTTTATTAATCATAATACAATAAATGTTTAAAAATTGTATAAACTATTAAAAGAACACTAATGGCTTACTATTTAAGCTCTTAACTGGTAACTGAGAGATTATTGATTATTGTTGTTGTGTGCCATAGAGTCACCTGTGACTCATTCAACCCTACATACAACAGCTCTGAAGACTGCCCTATCCTGAGCCACTCTCACAGACTCTGACACATCTACCCCATTACCCCAGTTACTTTATCAATCTGTCTCAACTGCTGTTTTCCTCTCCTGTGCTGTCCCTATACACTTCCAAGCATAATGTTCTTCCTTCTCTAAGAACCAGTGCCTCCTAGACATGTGCCCAAACTATGTGAGATGGAGCCTCAAAATCCTAGCCTTCAAGGAGAAATGTGGTTTCAACCTCTCCAACACAGACCTATTTGTTTTCTTTGTGGTCCACGATATGGTCAAGACTCTTCTCCAGCACTATAACACAAAGACAGCAATTCTTCTTCTGCCATCCTTAGTCATTGTCCTTTTCTCTGATGCATAGCAAGAAATTGTGAATACCCTGACCTGGATCAAGCACAGCTTAGTCTTTAGACTGACAGACATCATTGTTTCTCAGTACTCTGGAGAGGTCTGTGACAGCAGATATCCCAGTGCAACTAAAATTTTTACTTCCTAACTGCTGGTACCAAAAATGTTGATTGTGGAACTGAGCAAGCTATAATTGTTAACAACCTCAATCTCTTTTCCATCTATCATGGTCCTGCTAATTGGCCTAGTGGTAAGAATCTTTGTCTTCTTGATGTTGAGCTTCAATACATATTGAAGACTACAGTCCTTGACCTTCTGAAGAAAGCTCTTCAGGTCTTCTTTTGTTTCAGCAAGAAAAGTTGTGTTATATACATAATACTGGTTGTTGATAAATCTTCCTCTAATCCCGATGCCACATTCCTCCTCATAAAGCCCAGCCTCCTGAATGATCTATTCTATGTATAGATTGAAAAAGTATGGAGACAAGACTCATCCCCAACACACTTCTTTCCTGATTTTGAACTATATTACATTTCCTTGCTCTGTCCTGAGCACTACTTCCTGGTCTGAATATAGGTTTCACATGAGCACAATTAAGTGTTCTGCTATTTCTATTCTCCTCAACGTTAGCCACAATTTGTTGTGATCCATGTAAACACATGTAAACAAATGTATTGCATAGTGAATGAAACACAGATAGATAGTCTTCTTGTACTTTTGGCTTTCTGCCAAGATCCATCTGATATTGGAAAAATGTCTGTAGTGCCATGATATCTTCTAAACCTAACTTGTATTTCTGGTAGTTCTCTGTCAATGTACTGTTCCAGTCATTGTTGTTGTTGTTTTTGTTTGTTTGTTTTTTTTGTTTTGGGGGTTTTTTTTCCCCAGCATGATTTTGCTTGTGTGTGATATTAGTAATATTGTTCAATCAATAATTTACACACTGTTGAGTCATCATTTTTTTGGAATGGGAGTAAATATGGCAGTCAATTGGCCAGGTAGTTGTCCTTCAGATGTCTTGGCACAACCGGGTACATGTCGAGGGCAGCACTTGTTTGTTGAAATATGTCAATTGATATTCCATCAATTATTGGGGGCTTTTCCCCCACATTTGCCATGTCCTTCAGAGCAGCCTGCAATTTCTTCTTCATCACCATTGCCTTTAGATCATATGTTGTTTCATGAAATTCTTCTCTATTAATTCTTTTTGGTACGGTGACTCTGTATACACTCTCCATCTTGTCTTACTGCTTCCAAGATCATTAAACATTCTGCTCATTGTATCCTTAAGTATTGCAACTCATGGCTTGAATTTGTTCTTCAGTTGCTTTAGTTTAAGAAATGCCTAGCGAATTTGGCCCTTTTGAAATTCCAACTCCAGATCCTTGTACATTTCATTATAATACTTTGCTTTGTCTTTCCGAGCTACCCTTTGAAATCATCTATTCAGCTCCTTAACTGCTTGATTATTCCCTTTGCTTTGGCTTCTCCATACTCTAGTGCAATATTCAGAGTCTCTCTTATATCAGTTTTGGTCTTTTCTTCTTCCTCTGTCTTTGAAATAGCTTTTTAAATTCTTCTTGAATATTCTTTTTTTTTCTTGAATATTCTCGATATCCTTCCACAGCTCATCAGGTTTTCGTTCATGTGTGTTTAAGACCTCACATCTGTTCTTCAGTTGTTTTTTAAATTCAGGGGAGATAGGCTCAAGATCAAATATTTATTCCTGTGGAGATGATTTGACCTTCTTTAGCTTTAGTTTGAACTTGAATATGAGTGGTTGGTGATCTGTTTTGCAATCAGCACTTGGTCTAGTTTTCACTTCTGATATTGAACTTCTCCAACAATTCTTTCCGCAGATGTAATCTATCTGATTCCTATACATGCCATGAGGGGAACTCCATGTGCATAGCCTGTGTTTATGTTTCTTTTTTTAAAAAAAGTATTTTCAATGAATAAATCCTTGGTTGTTCAGAAGTTTATCATTTTTCCCCCAGACTCATTACTGTCACCAAGTCCATATTTTTCAACTACTGATCCTTCCTGGTTCCCATCTTCTGCATTCCAGTCATCCATTATTACTAATGCATCTAATGATTAAATGTTCAATCAATTTCTAACTGTAAAAGTTGGTAGAAATAATCTGGTTCCTCCTCTTTGGTTCTAGTTGTTAATGCATAAATTTGAGTGGCAGTGGTATTAACAGGTCTTCCTTTTATACGGATGGATATCATCCTGTCACTCACAACATTGTATTTCAAGATTCATCTTGAAATGTTTTCTTTAAATATGAAAGTGATCCTGTTTTTGTTTCTTTTCTTCACCTTTTTATCTCTGGCATAGTAGATCATGTAGTTTTCTGATTCAAGATATCCCATGCCAATCCATCTCATTTTACCGGTAGCTAACATGTCAATTTTTATAGGATCCATTTCTTTCTTAACATTGCCCAGTTTCCTACATTCATGCTTCTCACATTCCACGTTCCTATCATTAGGTTCTGCTTAAAATTGTTCCTCCTTCTTTGTGTTTCCAAATTAGAGGGCTTAATCAGTTGTCATATCTGTTATGCTACTCTAAGTGTACTTCATTGTACATAGGGATTTTGAAGGCCTGTTATATTTTGGAAGTGGATGGCCAATCCTTCTTCCTAGTCTGTCTTAATTTGGTTCTTTAGGTATCAGACAATCTCTGACAGACAAGCATTTTACAGAAGTAGAAGATGAAAGACACTTCCCCTCACAGAGATAACCAATACATTCAGCATCCTACCCCCTGCCATGTCTGTCTTACCTTCTTTTTCCCTGTTACCATAGCATCTCTTGCACTTCTGCCTCCCCAGTCTAGCTTCCCTCTCCCCTTAGCTATGCCTTAATATGATGGCTTAGGTCACAAGTTGCTTCTATGACCATCTAACTACTCTTCTATGTGGGAGACAGATTTGGTGATCTATTGTTTTCCTAATTCTTACAGGCTAGAAAATTGTAAGAGAATTCTATTCCCTAATTTCAGTTTGTTACAATTCAGAAGCCCTTGAACAGCAGTGTCCAACAACAATGTGTATTATAAACTCCTTGGAGAAAAAAAATCTTATTAAACCTTGACATTGGTACAAAATTCTGTTATATCACTCTTGTGGGTATTTATTCATTATTGCAATAGAGAGTAGCTATCTTAATGCATTAAAATACACGAAAAATGAGGAGTATCAAAGAGAAAAAACTACAAATAAAAATTAGCAACTACTTGGCTGAGAAAATAAGTTTTTGCTGCTACTAATATTTTCATTTTGTTCATTAAAAGTAGACTTAGTAACTCTTATGTTATCTTTTTTTTTATAATATACATAATGTTGTATAATCTTATACCCATACAACCCATGTGAACACAAAAAAAATTCTCTACAGAATTTATTGAAAATGTAATTTTGAAAGGAGTGATTATAATCAAACCATTTAACATAAATGTGGATCTAGTCATGCCTGAAAACAGGATTTACACTCTAAGATGAACAGATATTTGAAGGAAAACTGTATTTTAATCAAATAATACAGGTTGTTGTTTTTGTTGTTGTGTACTGCCAAGCCAGAACTGATCTATTGCAGACTCTCCAGAGGGTTTTCAAAGATATAAAATATCACAGGAGGAGATTGTCATCAGGAACGTATTAATTAATGTCGGGAGCTCTGGTAGCCTAGCAGTAAGGAGCTACACTATTAATCCAAGACTAGTGGTTCAAATCTGCCAGTTGTTCTGTGAGAGAATTATCCTTTAGTTAGTTCCAACTTTGTAGCATATAACATCAATATTTATTAACATAAGAACTTTTGTGAGGAGGCCTATTGGCATGATGATTAAACATTTGGCTACAAATTCATAAAATGATGGCCATTTGAGCCTTTCCAGTGGCTTTTCAGGAGAAAAACTTGGTGAAAATCTGAAATAGTTTAGTTCTATTTTGTCACATGTCATTGCTTCAAGTCAAACTTGTCTCAACTGCATCTAACAACAATAAAATGTCTTTTGTTTTGAGAAATTAAGCAACTGAACTAATCAGAAAACTTTCAAACATGTCAAAATCATCATGGTATAGATCCCACAGATGATTAAATGTTAAGATCACCTCAGGAAGGAAGAGAAAGGCAGAAATTAGTTTCTATCATGAAAAGGCATCATACTAAGCAGAGTTAACCCAAGAGAAAAATTAAATATTATGTTCCTTTCAAAGATTTTAAGTAAGCATACTTAAAGAAATTATATATCATCATCTTTTTATGTTTATTAAAACATAAGTTTATATTGCTGAATAAATTCTATTGTTTCTTTTAAAATGTATTATTTTTTGTTAATTTTATTTAGAGCCAACTATTATCACTTTTCTGGAAGCAGGAGCGGCATCCACTTCCTAAGTGACTTGCTTCCAGAAACTCTATGTACGAACAGTGTTCAGGCCATTCGTTCATAGGGTTGCTGAGTAGTCTAGACTCCACGGCATCAAACAGCAACAACAACATTATCACTTTTAAATACCATTAAATCAGCAATGCAGAAGATATATTTTGACAAATATACATGACAAAGAGAATGAAATTGTCAATTTAAGCCAGTATCTTAGAATAGAAAAGACCTTTATTCTAATTAAGTACAATCCTTTTCAGTGCAGAAAAATTTTCTATAAAAAAGTGGACTTTCATTACTATATAGCTTTTCCTGACCTTGAGTTAAATATATTTCTTATACATGCCTTCACTTAGTTATTATGCCCTTGAAGTGTTAAACTTTTATTCTTCATAATGACTTTACTTGTAAATGACATAACTTTGCCATGTGGAAGGAAGAAAACATGCCAGTATGGTGTGTTAGTCTACTCACAAGGGAAGTAGTAGAATTTGGAAATCTTACCAGCAAAGAAGTAGAGTATACAGCTTACCCTTTAGGGTCAGAGATTTTTTCACCAAGTAGAAAACCAGAGTCCCTACTTGAGACAGAGGTGACCTTGAGAATACTATCCCATGAAAATAGAGCTAGGAGTATTCAGCCAAGTTTGTTGGAGAACTGACAGGTCTAAGAGCTTTATAACATTGTCCTAAAGCCATGAGACTAAAGACTGAAGGGCCTGTGAACACATTTCAGATGCTGTCTTGACTTAGAAATTATGTCTTATCATTAATTGAAATTCTATCTTGTTAATGTTCCCAATAAACCCTATAATAATGGATATGGTTCCAAGTGTTCTGTGAGCTTTTGCAACGAATTTTGGATCCAATGTCACAGTAAGTTTGGTATTGTAATTAATAGAAAGAGGTGCAGGAATATAGGGGACATGTCTGACCTTATGGGTATTGGTTCTGTATTATAGATTTTAAATATGGGGACAGTTCCCCACTGTGGAGTTACTAAAGGACACACATAGCCATTCCCACCTTGAAATTTTTACAGTGTTCTAGAAATTTACATTTTTATTAATATAAATATTACATTTCCTGTCTAAACAGGGGAGATTAATAATTTTTACAATATTCATCATGTTTCATTTTTTCCATTGTCCTCAAGTGAAAATCAACTGATAGTTGACCCTCCAGTGGGAGTTTTTGGAGACTATGAAATTACACAGGAAGAAATCATCCATTTTTCTCCAAAGCAACCATAAAACTAACAGAAAACTATCACCTTTCTGTTAGCAGCAGAACTCCCTAAGGACAATGCCATCAAAGTTATCATCAATTTTTCCAACAATGTACTCTTAATTCATAATGCCATCACATAGTTTGACTTTGACATGTTTTATTTGATTTCATGTCTTTTTTTTTACAATTTCATTTTCCTTTATTTGAAGATATCATTGAATTTTTTACACTTTATTAGTTTGCATACAATAATTCATATACATGGTGGTTCATTCATGTACACTGTTTTGTATATAATCTTTCATATATTGTTGTGTACCATCGTGTCAGAGCCAACTCTCAGCTGAACCTCTGGTGGGTTTTCAGAGGCAGTAAATTGCATGGGAGGATATTCTCCATCCTTCTCCTGTGGAGCAGCTGGTGGCCTCGAACTGTGTGTTTTCAGGATTGCAACACAGTTTCTTGTCACTAGGCCACCAGAGCTCCCTACGCATGTACACTGTATATCATTAATTACTATGAATTTATGCCTGTTATCACTCATCTTTTCAAGTCCCCATTGAATCTTTCCTGTTTCTTCACCTTCTCCACTGCCAGTAACCTCTGCTTAACATCAAATTCCTGTACACATAAAAAACATTCTCCAGTAGTATGGGGAAAAGGTCCACAGACTAGGAAAAAGACAAGCAGCAAAGGCATTTCAGACAAAGTTCTCATAACAAAAATTTACAGAATGTTACAAGGGCCTCCACAAGGAAAAGACTGAAAATCCAGTCACAAAATGGAGGAAAAAAAATCATGAAAGCGTTCTTCACAAGGAAGAGCATTTGGGTGGCTAAAAAACACATGAAGAAATGTTCAAAATCACTAGCAATCAGAGAGATGCAAACAATGAAGTACCATTTCATTCCAGCAGCACTAGCATGAACAGTATAGCACCCAATAGTTGTTGGAAAGAACATGGAGAGATTGGAATTCTTTTTTTTTTTAAATTTTTTTAAATAATTTTAATGAACATTTACAAAGAATTTGGATTTCCATTCATTCATTGCTGCATTTCTCTACCCGCCCAGCCGAATTCTTACGGAATGTTAGTGAAATTACAAAATTATGCAGTTGTTATGGAAGGCAGTTTGACATTTCTTCTAAAACTGAACATAGACATCCCCTAAGATTCAGCTATCCCATTGCTAGTAATATATCCCAAAGAAATATGAATCTCTGGTGATATGTGTACCTATATTCATAGCAAAGTTATTTACAACAGCAAGAAAATGGAAATAGTCCAAATGTCTATCAAAAAAGTAATGAACTGAGAAATTGTGATTCATTCATACAGTGTAATACTAAAGAATGATGATTTTGTGAAATACCACATTATATGAGTGAGTCTACATATTATTATTCTGTGTGAAACAACTCAGTCACATAGGACAAATACTGCATGAGATCAATATTATGAAAATAGAAAGTAACTTAACAGGATATTTATAAATGTTTAAAAGAGGAAGGGGAAAATGAGGAAAAGAAAAAGGGGGGGAAAGAGAAAATCACTAGAACTTGATTTCTTAGAAATGATATTGATGTTAATTATTTTCTAGATGCTGGATTTTTTGTGTATTCTGATTTAAAATGTTTTAAAATAATTTAAAATTCCATTCTGGGAAAATTTAGGCAACTAGAAAGCAGAGTACCAAAAGAATGTCTATCTGTGTTCCATTGTCTATGCAGAGGCCATTAGCTGTGTCACAACAAACTGTGACTAACTCTGAAAAGAGTGGGAATCCCAGAACACTTGATTGTGCTTATGTGAAATTTATATTTAGACTAGGAGGCAGTGGTCAGAACAGAGCAAGGAAACACTGCATGGTTCAAAATCAGGAAGGGTGTACTCCAGGGATGCATCCTATCTCCATTCTTTTCAATCTATACGCAGAACAAATCATTCAGGAGGCTGGGCTCTATGAAGCAAAATATGGTATCAGGAGTGGAGGAAGACTCATCAACAATCTGTGTTATGCTGACGACACAACCTTGTTTGTCAAACTGAGGAGAACCTGAAGTGCTTGCTGCTTGCTGCAGAAGATCAAGAACTGTAGCCTTCAATATGGAGTGAAGCTCAACATCAAGAAGACCTGGCATCTTGATAGATGGTGAAGATATTGATATTGTTAACAACTTCAGTTTGCTTAACTTCACAGTCAACACTCTTAGTACCAACAGCCAGGATTAAAAGACAAATTGCATTGAGAAGGTCTGCTGTTAAGGACATCTCCAGAGTATTTAAGAACAACGATATCAGTCTGGAGACTAAGATGTCGTATCCAGGCCAATCTTTGCAGTTACTTACTATGTGTCAGAAAGCTGGACAATGACTAGGAGTGATAGTAGGAGAATTGATGTTTCTTAGCTGTGGTGCTGTAGAGGAGTATTGAATATACCTTGGACTGCTTGGAGAACAAACGAATTTATACTAGAGACAGTGAAAAAAAGCAGCTTCTTTGAGGCAAGGATTCTGAAGCTTCATCTGACATACTTTGGGCATATTGCAAGGAGGGATCATCCTTGGAGAGGGACATCATACTTGGGATAGTGGAGGGACAGTGCAAGACTGGAAGGCCCTCAATGAGATGGTTTGATTCAGTGACTGGGATAATGGGGGTAGGTGTGTCAGAGATAATAAGGATGGCAGAAGATAGAGCAGATTTTATGAGTGTGTACATAGGTTCTCTTTGAGTCACAAGTGACTCTACAACACTTAACAACAAATAACATATTTAATTAATATGAAACACATTAGTTAGAATCCATGATAGTTGAGGGAGTAGCTTCCTAAGAGGATTTAGGCACATGGCCCAGTGAAAAAATCAGATTAGCTTTCTGATTCACTAAAAGTTAACATTTTACAATTGGCTTTTTAGTAGTTAAAATGTGAATTCAAATAATCATACTATCAAATCCATAAAAACTGAAGTTTCAGGCATGATTAAAATTGTCTTCTCATTATCTGCTATTTTGGTTACCAAAGACACTTGATTTCTTTATTTAACAACTACATAGAACTTTAAAAAATATATATGTATAATTTATACTATGTTATCTTTAGTTGTTAGGCTCATTGATCTGATTACAGTTCATAAAGATCCTGTGAACGACGTATCTGAACCATAATAATCTGCTTTCTTAAACTTCACTGAACTACCTAATTAAATAACAGGTAAAAAACATTTTGAAGAAAAAAGAATAAAAATTATAATTTATGGAATGCTATGTTTATAGGTTTGCAATAAAGAAAACATCTTTCCTTAGCATGTTATTTAGAGAAACTTTACTAACTGAGGAAGGTAAACTATGTTCAAATGAAAGTCAGCCTAGATTAATTATTTTGAAGCATTATGCTAAGAAGTGGCCTTGAATGACTTCACTTAATCATCATGTCACTTACTTCTGTGTGACCTTGGGCAAATATCTTAGCGTCTTTGGACATGAATCCACTTGTGTTTAAAAGTAAAAAGCTAAGTTAAATAAATGCCAAAGCTTTCTACCGTCATAAAAATAAATGTCTTATATCAATAGGAAAAAAATGCACTGATAAAACTTATCTTTTTGGTTGGAAATTATACTGTTATATATACTAGATATTAAAAAAGCATATGAAAATTTCTATGTAATAAAGTAAAATTTAATAATAATTTACTATTCTGGTTTTTATGCTATTGTTATATCCTGCTGAGTTGGAACCAACTCATAGTTTAATCTCCAGTGGGTTTACAGAAGTTATAAATTGTAGGGAAGGAGATAGCTCATCTTTCTTGTATGGAACAGCTGGTGGACTCAAACTATGTGCCTTTGGGTTGATGGAAAAGCTGCTTATCACTAGAAGAATTACCCAAAGGAAGTTTTGCATAAGAGAAATAAGAGTTAAAATAAGATACTGTGTTATATCTAGGGAGATTTAGTGGCATAGGAATAAGAAACTGTGCTGCATTCCCAAAGGCATGCAGTTCAAATGTACACGTTGTTCCAAGGGAGAAGGATGGACAACCTTCGGCTATGTGATTTACTGCCTCTGACAGCCCTTTGGAGGGTTAGCTATGAGTCTTTTCCAACACAAGAGCACACAACAACACTGTGTAAAATAAAAAAGATATTTACATTTAAAAATAAATTTGTAAAATTTGACTAGAAACTGTATCTTCAATTTGTACTCTGGTTGTGTAGTTGGAAGGGGATTATGCTCTTATGCTACTAAAGGTAGCACCTTTCTAGCAGTTGGAACCTACCAGTAGCTCCACTGTAGAAAGATGGACGATTTTCTTCCATGTGATTTGCAGCCTCCTGGATCAACCTTGAGTGGTTCTAACTTGATGACAATAAGGGATTTTATTTTTTACTTTAAAATAAAAAAGTCTTAAACCTCAATAAAAACCTAGGTGGCATAGTGTGTCATATGTTTGGCAAAGCTAGTGAAGTTCAATGATTTGAATACACCACCTGTTTTTATTTTTTCAGAAAAAAGGTGAACAATCTCTACCAGTAAAGAATTACAGACACAGAAACCTGATGGAGTGTTACCATGAATCAGTGTAGTGACTCCACATCTGTGATCTGTTTTGGAGTTTTGTTTTGTTTTGTTTCACATCTTGGTGATGCGGTTAAGACTTTGACTGCTAACCAAATGGTTGATAATTTGAACATACCCAGCAGTTCTGCAGGAGATAGATCTAGTGGTCAATTTTTATAGAGTTCAGTGGATAAAAAGTTATGAAGAAGTTCTATTTGGTTATATGAATTTCCCATGAGTTGGAGTCAATTCATTGACAACCAACAAGACAGAAATTATATTAAGTGCAAACTTAGATTTAATTAAAAATAGACGTGATTCAATATTACCTGGATTAAATTTGCAGTTCTTAGGTGTTATTGAGCGGTGTATAACTCAGAGACCCTATGAACACCATATCTGAATCTTGCACTATCCTGTGCTATCCTCACCATGTCTGATATACTTAAACCCATATTCACAGTCACTCTGTGTATCCATTTTGTTGAGCATCTTCTTTCTTTCTGTAACTTTCCACCTTTCCAGCATAATGTTGTGTTTTGTTTTCTTTCCCCCAGGGACTGACCTTTTCTGATAACAAGCCTAAAGTATGTGCAATAAAGTTTCATCATCCTGGATTCTAAAGACAATCTGGTTGCACTTCCTCCAAGATAGAATTGTACGTTCTTTTGGCAGTCAGTAGGATATTCAGTACCCTTCAACACTACAAGGGTGGAAGCATCAGTTCTTCTATTAGGGTTAATCATTGCCCATATTTCACATATATAAAAAGTAATTAAAAGACCATCACTTTGATCAGGAGTACCTTAGTCTTTAAACAGGCGCTGTTGATTAGTAGCACTTGAAGAAATCCTAGACAGCAGATTTTTCTAATGCAAGATTTTTTTTTCTACTTCATGACTTCTAATACCATGGGTGGATCGTAGACCCAAGTAAGATCATTCACAATTTCCATCATTTACTTTTCTATCACAATGTTATCTATAGGAGCAATAGTGAGGATTTTTGTTTCTTGATGTTGAGATCAAATACTATATTGAATGCTGTAGTCTTTGATCTTCTCGGTCAAGTGTTTCAAATTCTCTCCACTTTCTGCAAGTAAGTTTGTGCCATTTGAATAATGCAGGTTTTTGACAAGTTTTCTTCAAATAATGATGTCACGTTCTTTTTGACATAGCTCAGCTTCTCAAACATATAGTTAAATTATTTTATCAGCAGACAGATTGGGTAGATATGGAGATAGATTACAACCCTGATATACATACTTCCTGATTTTAAACCTTTCAATATGGCTCTGTAGTGTTTGGATAACTTCTTCTTGCTCTAGGTATAAACTTTACATAACCACAATTAAGAGTTCTAGGATTCTTATTCTTCTCAATGTTAGCCATAACTTGTTATGATACACACTGTAAAATGTCTTTGTATAGTCAGTAAAACACAAATAAATATCCTTCCGGTATTCTCTGCTTTCACAATATGGATACACTCAGAGACAATTATGCTGTATGCACATCAATTAGAAAGACAAATATTATATGATGTAAATACTAAGATGTCAATAAAAAGTTAAAAGCTATAAAGAAGTGTTCTTTGATGGTTATGAGGAAAGGAAGGGAGAATGGGAAAATTACTAACTAGAGAGAAATAGTGATGATGAAAGGTTTTTCTTGAGGCATTTCAGAATCATAGTGATTCTATATACAACAGGATGGAATAGTGCCTAGTCTCATATCACATTAACAATCATTTTTATGTTTGCGTCCACTGTTGTAGCCACTATAACAATCCATTTTATTTAGAGACTTCTTCTTTTTTGCTCAGTCTGTATTTTACAAGATGTCCTTCTCATGTTCAAAATACGTGAGTAAAAGTCTCACCACACTCGTTTTAAAGAACCTTATTTTAAGATTAATTTGCTCGTAGACTTGCATTAATTTAAGTGAAGGAATAAGAAATATATGATAAGGGGTGTACAATATATCACAACCAAAGCAAAGGAAGATGAGGGGAGATATACAACAGAGAGAACTACCAGAAGTACAAGGTGGGTTTGCAAATGGTTGTGGCACTTGAGACATTATTGCCAATGTCAGATGAATCTTGGTCAAAAGCAAAGAGTATCAAAGAAATGTCTATCTGAGTTTCATTGACTATGCTTGCTTCAGAAGATCAATGACTGCAGTCTTCAATATGGATTGAAGATCAACATCAAGAAAACAAAGATTTTCACCTTTGGACCAATTGACAGCACCATACTAGATGGAGAAGAGATTAAGGTTGTTAGCAATTACAGATTGTTCGGTTCCACAATTAACACTTTTGTTACCAGCCATGAGGAAATAAAAAGACCACATAAAGGGCAAAGATATGAACACTTCTTACCCATCCTCTAACATCTTGAGAAATTGAGTAACTAGATTGAAAGACTTAGAACCTAGTTTTGAGGTCAATTGTTATAAAATAGTCCACAAAGATAATATTCTACTTAGATGAATAAAGTCTTTGATTTATTAGTTTGTAAATGCCTTGTTTTGCAGCTACTGTTCTCTCTATGTCTGGAAACAATGAAAATGAAGAAAATCAATGGGAAACCATTCACCCACATGTTTTCAGTGCCCATGAATGAGAACAATAGCCTCCACTAATCTAGTACAGACGAACCAGTGGGTGTCTAGCTACTGCTATCAATTACTTTGACAGCAATTATCAAAACAGAAATTGAAGGAATACATAGAACCAAAATTAAAAAAGATCAGACCTACTGGTCTGATAGAGACTTCTCAATCATATTAGAGAGACTTTTCTTACTATATCATGACTCCAAACCCTGTAAAACTGGAAATGAACCCATCTCTAGAGATGACCTTTCATAATACATGTTAATGACGTGAATAGCTGTCAATAAAGTGACTAACACAAATGAAGAACATATGCCTCATAATGAGGTGAATATAAACCAAAAAAAACAGCAGCATGTGCCCAAAAACAAAGTTCAGAATGTAGAAGGGACTAGAAAATGATGGATCTAAATGGGAAACCCACTGAGGAAGTGAAATGGGAGCTGTGACATTGAAAGACCTAACATCATGAAACAAAATGTTTATAAATTGTTGAATGGGAAAATAATGCACTTTTACCCACATTGCAATAACATTTTCATAAAAGAAAAGTAATTTAACAAGTTTTGTTGCATTATTGAACATTTTGCTCTTAACAGGAAAGAAAAATAGTTACTAGTAGTGTTATATTCTTTGCTTTCATCCAGGATCCATCTGAAATAAGGAATGATATCTCAGGTATCATGGTCTCTTCTACATCCAGTTTGATCTACTGGCAGTTCTAGCTAATTGTTCAATAGCCTTCAGCAGTATTTTGCTTGCATGTGACAGTAATGATACTTTTTGATCAATAATGTCCTCATTCTACGACCTCACCGTTCTTGTGAATGGGAAGAAACATCGCTCTCTTACAGTTAGCTGGCCGGAGAGTTGTCCTCCTAATTTCCTAGCATGTCCAGGGATGCATCTGCCATATGAAACATGACAATATCATATCAACTTCTGGGGCTTATTCTTTTGCCAATGTTTTCAATGCAGCTTGAACTTCTTTCATTACAATTGAACCTTGATCACATGGTGGTGGTGGCGGTTGTTGATAGCCTTCAAGTTGAGCATGACTCATAGCGACCCTATGAACAAAAGGCTGGAAGCCCCTCTACAACTATCGATATTTATCAAAGTTCATAGGGTTTCTGAAGGCTTGTTATTTAGGAAGTGGATGCCACTCCTGCTTCCAATCATATGGCCATGCGATAATATAATACTTCCTGAAATATTTTCAGATCAGTCAATTCTTTTTTGTCTTTTTAGTATTCCCTCCATCTTCTTTTGTTGTTTCCTGGATCATTCATAATTTTGCTCTCTCTTCTCAAGGCTAGAATTTGTTTTCAATTCTTACAGCTAGAGAAATATTGAGCAAATTTTTACTTTTTTTCCCAAGTCTAGATCTCTGTACCTCCTTTTATATTAGTTTGCTTTGTCTTCCTGAACTTTTTTTTCAAATATTCAGTTCAGCTCTTTCATTTCAACATCTTTTCCCTTTGTTTTGGCTACTTGATGGTCTAGTGCAATTTTCTCTTCTGACATCTACTTTTGTTTTTCTTTTGCCTTGTCTTTGTAATGACCTTATACTTTCTTCATGAAGTATATCCTTGATGTCAGCCCACAATTTATCTACTCTTTGAATATTGGGATTCAATGCTTCAAATTTACTCTTTTTTGGTAATTTTATTAATTTTAATGAACATTTACAGAGATTTTGGATTTCCATTCATTCATTGTTGTAGGATGATTTTTAAATTCAAGTGGGATAGACTCAAGAATATATTTTACTTCTGGAAAACTTGTTTTAATTTGCTTCAGCTTC
The DNA here is from genome assembly GCF_000299155.1 of Elephantulus edwardii. NCBI lineage: Eukaryota > Metazoa > Chordata > Mammalia > Macroscelidea > Macroscelididae > Elephantulus > Elephantulus edwardii. The sequence continues at coordinate 8,276,252 of NW_006399784.1, read as the reverse complement.
ACCTTGAACTTCCACATAAATAATTGATGGTCTATTTCACATCTGCACCTTGCTTGGTTTTGACTGCTGATATTGAGGGTTGCAAAAATATTTCTTCCACAAATGTAGCCATTTTGATTTCTAAGGAGTCCATCTGGTGAAGTTCCTGTGTAAAGTAACCATTTATGCTTTTTTAAAAAGTGTATTTGCTATATGTAAATCATTTTACATGCAAAATTCCATTATTCTGTTCTCTCTCTCATCTCAGTCATGAAGTTTGTTTTCTGATTATTACTTTCTGATTATTGTTTCTTCTTCCTACTTTCCACCTTTTGCATTCCAATCACCAATTAGTTAGTGCATCTTAGTTGAATGTTCAGTTTGGGACTGAAAATTTGATAAAAATCTTCAATTTTCTCCTCTTTGACTTTATCTGTTAGTGAATTTATTTGAATAACTCTCATATTAACAGGTTGTCTTTGTATGCATATGGATACCAGGAGAATGTCTATTGCACTTTTTTTTAACAATATGAAAGCATTTGACTGTGTGGATCATTATGGCCAACATTTAGAAGAATGCAAATCCAGAACACTTATGCATGCTTGTGTGAAAATATACCTAGACCAAGAGGTGACTGTACCAACAGAATAAGGGAACACTCCATGGTTTAAAATTAGGAAAGGTGTGTGTCAGAGTTCTAACCTTTCTCCATACCTATTTAATCTGTATGTTGAATAAATCATTCAATAAGCTTCACTCTATAAAGATGTGGCATCAGAATTGGAGGAAGACTAATCAATAACCAACTTTATACAGTTGACCCAACCTTGTTTGCTGAAAGTAAGAAGAGCTTGTAGCACTTGCTGCAGAAGTTTAAACTGTAGCCCTCAATATGGATTGCATCTCAACATCAAGAAATCAAAAATCCTTGCCCCTGGACCAAAAGAGACATCATGATAGATGGGGAAAGAAATGAAACTGTCAACCGCCATCTTTTATGTGGGTCCACAACCAATAGTACCGGCAGTCAGAAGATTAGGAGATATATTGAATTGGGAGATTTTGTAGTCAGAGACATCTCCAAATAAATAATGGGCAATGATGTCAGTTTGGGACCAAGGTGTACCTCTTTGAATTCACATCTTTTCAACCACTTGCTATGCATTTGAGAGCTAAACAATGAACACAGATGACAGAAGAATTGATGCCTTGGAACTGTGATATTGGAGAACGATGTCCTATGAACAGGCTGTCAGAAGAACAAACAGATAGGATTTTGGAGAGTGTGCAGTCAGAGTGCTCCTTGTAGGAAAAGATGATACAATTTCATGTCGGATACTTTTGGCATATTTCTAGATGAGACTGTTCATTGGAGGGCCATATCATGCTTGGAAATGTGGAGAGATGGTTAGGGTGAGGAAGATCCTTAACTAGGTTGACTGACGCAGTAACTAAAGAAATGGATTTGAGGGGAGCTCTGGTGGCCTAGTGGCAAGGAACTGCAACTACAATCCCAGAGGCGCACTGTTCGAATCCACCAGATGCTCTGCCGGGGAAGGAGGGACAATCTCCTCCTGTACCAGTCAGATCAGATTTGACGGTACATGCACACAAAAATAATAATAATAAAAAAAAGAACTGGATTTGAATGTGTCAGAGATTGTGAGGATGGCACAGGAAAAGACAGGGTTTAAATATGTTTTTCATAGGGTTGCTATGAATTGTACTTGACTTGACACCTCATAACAACAACACAACAATAGCATCATAAGAAGCTCTGGTAGCTGTGGTAAAAACTGTGCTGTAATCTCGAAGACATGCACATTCACCAGCTCCTCTGGCAGTGAAGTATAGACTGTTTCCTCTGATGTGATTCCTGCCTCTTTAAATGTGCTTGAGGGTCACCTATGATTTGATTGTAATTCAATGGCACACAACAGCAAGAACAACAGTAGCACCTTAGTAAGACCTCTTTTGGCCTTCCTCATAGGGAATCACAGTACTAATATAAAGGTAGAACCCCTCTGCCCATTCAAGGTACCAGCGGTTCCATTGGCAGAAGTATCAGCAATCTCTTCGGGTGTAATTTATAGTCTCTAAATATTCACTGTCTGGCCAGTTACAGACCTGCTATGAGTCGATCCTGACACTATAGCAGTAAGTTAATTGAATCATAAATAAATCTTCGATGAGAGGCAGGATTTGTGAGTAATTTAAAAATACTATGGAATGGGGGAAGGGAGAAAGGAAAGAAGAAAGAAATAAAGGGGTGAAGAAAGACATAGAGGGGAGAAATGGAAGGAAGATAGAAGAGAACAGAGAAGAGGAGAGGGAGGAAAAAAAAGTAAGACAGCTGATTCTCAGTCTGCTCCTAGATTCATTCTGCTGTCTTGGAGACTGAACACAATAAAGGCTCTCACTCAGTCACTTCCCCAGGGTTTGTAATTAGGTCCCACCATGGGCGGCACCACAGGAGAAGGGAGAGTTTGAGGAAAGAGAGTTAACGATATATATTTGCTTTTCTTTCACATTTATGAAGCTGGTACTTGATAGCATTCTGCAACCATAGTTCCTTTCTAACAGCAGCCCTTTCCTCTATTCCACAATAATCCAGTTTCTTTTCCTTAGACTTTTCTTTCTGTGTGTGGTGCAACTGATACTTTTAACTAAACCTTTACTATGCAGTTGGTTCTGACTCATTGAGATCCAATTTGTTAAAGAATAGAACTACTCTATAGGATTTCTGTGTGCTGAGCAAATAATTTGTGACGCCAGACTCTAAGAGGAATGTGAAATTAAGATCTGAGGAAGATTCATCAACAACCTGTGCTTTGTAGATGACACAACCTTGCTTGCTGAAAGTGAGAAGAACCGTAAGCATTTAGAAGATCTAAGACTTCTTGATAGGTGCCTTTGACATAGGCATGACCCATAGAGACTATATGACTACAGTCTTCAATATGAATTACATCTCAACATCAAGAAAACAATGATCCTATTACTTGCTGCCCTGTTAAACTTTGCCACTCTTACTGGAGTGAGACTGTACCTCATTGTGGTTCTAATTTACATCTCTTTTTAATGCCAGTGATTTGGAACATTTCTTCATGTGTCTAATTGCCCTTCAAATATTGTCCTCTGTGAAAATTATTTGCATGTCTTTTACCCATTTTGTAATTGAGTTATCAGTCTTTTTCTTGTGGAGGACCAGGATTATTCTGTAAACTTTTGTTATAAGACTCTTGTCTCAGATGGTATTAACAAATGTTTGTTCCCAGTCTTTAGGTTTTCTTTTTACCCTGTGGGGAAAAGTTTTTGATGTATGTAGATTTAATCTTTGGTGAGAAAGAAATGTTTCTACATTGTTGGTGGGATAGTAAAATGGTGCAACCATTCTGGAAGGCAGTTTGGCGCTTCCTCAAAAAGCTGAACATAGAAATTTCATATGATCCAGCTATTCCACTACTTAGAATATGCCCTGAGAATATGAGAACTGAGGCATAAACTGAGATTTGTACACCAATGTTCATAGCAGCATTACTCACCTCACAAGAACTTATAAACAGCCCAAATGTCCAACAACAAACAAATGGATTGAGAAATTACGGTACATTCACACAATAATTTAGTAAATTATTACCTAACTTGAGAGGGAATGGAGAGCATTATGCTAAGTTAACTAACTCAGTCCCGCAAGGATAAATACTATATAAGACTGTTATTGTAGAATGAATATAAGGATCCAGGAGGGATGGAAGACGCTGCAAGTAGAGGAATGTGGAGGTACAGGAAGAAGAGGGATTAATCATTGGGTTGTACAATTTGATGGGTGGGGGTGTGAGGGAAATTGAAATAATTTGTTCAAATTTATATTAGAATGTCATAAATAAACTAAAAAAAAAGAAAAAAGTCAACTTGGGGAAGAAGAAGGGAGGGAGAGGGGTAAGATGTACAACAATGAATGAATGAAATATCTAATTTTTCTGTGCACTTTTGTTAAAATGACAATTAAAATAAAAAAATTATTTGAAAATAAAGAAAACAGTGGTCCTTAACCCTAGGCCAATAGGCAACATCATAATATATAGATAAAAGATTGAAATTGTCAATGATTTAATTTTACTTGGATCCACAATCAAACACCCTTGCTACAAGCAATCAGGAGTTCAGGAAATGTATTGCATTGGGCAAGTCTACTGTCAGGGATCTCTCCAAAATACTGAAGAACAGTGATATCAGTTCAAATACTAAAGTGCACCTGATTTGGAGCATGGTCTTTTCAATCAATTGCTATGCATCTGAGAGCTGGACAATAAATAAGGATGACAGAATAATTTGCGGCTTTGAACTCTTCTGTTGGAGAATAGTGTGGATTATCCCATGAGCTGCCGAAAGAACAAACAAGTATGTTTTAGAAAATATGCAGCCAGAGTGATTCTTGAAGGCAAAGATGGTGGAATTGCATTTCTCATACTTTGGACATGTTGCTAGAAGATGCTTTTCTTGAGAAAGATGGAGAGTCAGTGAAAGAGAGATGGATCGACATGGTGACTGCAGTAATGGGCTCAAGTATTTCAGATTCAGTGCAGATAGTACAGGATAAAACAGGATTCAGATTTGTTTTTCACAGGGTTACTATAAATTGTACTTGACTCAATAACACCTAAAAACAACAACAATAAGATTTTCTTTACTTCAATTATATAGAAGGAATTTTGTTGATACATGTGATTTGTAATCCATATTATTCCACATTGTTCTTTTTTTTATTGCCTTCAAGTTGAGGCAACCCGATGAACAAAAAGTCCCTCTACAACTATCGATATTTATCAAAGTTCATAGAATTTCTAGAGGAATGTTGTTTAGGAAGTGGATGCCACTCCTGCTTCCAACTAGAGAATTAATATCTGGGTAAAGATGGTAGTTTTAATCCACCTAGTGATTTAATGGAGGAAAAGATTGGAGCAGTTCCTTCATAGATTATAACCAAAAATCTGCTATATAGATGTTCTACTCTGTATCACATGGACCCTTATTATAAAAAGTCAGCTGGACAGTAGCCATTAACAATCTCTGTGATACTACTTGGTGGGTTTAAACCACCAGCTTTTACTTCTATTAGAGAGCTCTGGTATCTTCTGGAGTTGGATGTTCAAATCTACCATTTTTTCCTTGAGAGAAAGATGAAGGGTCTCCTCCTATGCAAATTACAGGCCTCTGAAAACCTAAAAGAGAGACAGACCTCTGAAAAACTAAAAGAGGGGCATGCATGACTAGGTTCCAACTTGATGAGAATAAAATGAGCTTATGTTTTATAGTGGAGAGTTAACTATTTTTACGAAAAGAGATCTTTTCCTTTCCTGTATCTATTTTAAGAAATATTTCTTTAAACTTACCGTTTCATCTTTTGAGTGCACTATGTTATTCCTATCTATAAGTCAGAATCACCATCATGGCAAAGGGTAGGTCACCTGATGAAATAAGAATCTCAGAGTGGAGGATGAAAGTAAGAAATTGGAGGAAGGAGCAGAGGAAAAAGGCAAAGGAAGGAAAGAAGGACTGAGGTGGAAGACATGGGATAGAGGAAGAAGAAAAAGAGGAGGAACAAGGAGAGACAAGTCAGAGAGATGGAGATAAGAGAGTCTTCTTAATAATTTAGCATTTTTTAATATAGGGGAAAAATGCTGTCTTTGAAAGATACGTTGTCTCAGTGGTTTTAAAGGCATTGTGAAGTAAATTTTACATTTTTTCTCCTATTAAAAGCTAAAGCCTATGATAACAATATATTTTTCCTCATGAAAATGAGCAATTTTACAAACTTACTATAGAGCATATGGTTACCACTAATCTAGTGGGTTAATCCTCTCCTTTGGGTCTTTTATTCTATTTCAGGTTGTCTACCCTTTGCCTCTAGGCAGGACTACAACTAAGCCATGTAAGACAGATGGGTTTCTGGTATACTCAAAATTTCTAGGGAAGTCACTTTCACAGACTCAAAACATCCATCAAAATATCCAACCCTGGAATTTAGATGACAGTTAAAATATTCCTAGTAGTCAACAGATTTTTTGTAAATTTTTCTTTTTGATTCAATGTCTGACAGTTTGCCCTGCCTATTACAGTAAAATACATATTTGTTTGAAATATTTTTATATTCATTTTTTAAATTATTATTTATAATGTACTCATTTGATGAATGCAGAATTCCTAAGTCACTATTTCAAAATGAATTTTTCTTTCTTGTTACAAACTTAAAATTTATGAAGAAAAACAAAATATTGTGCATGCTATATAACCTCTTGAGAGATAGAGAAGCTGTTTCCTTTTTAAAAAAATATAAAAAGAGTATAATTCTTATGTAAGGAGACAAGAAATAACGGGTTTCAGGTGCACTATTCTCACTGTTTTCTGTTTTGTTTTGTTTTTTCTTTTCCTTACTTCCATCTCACCTTCTCAATTGATGGCTAAAAATTAGGGATACAAGTGCTAGGAAAGGGAAAAATATATTTTAATTTTACAATACTTAATGTCCTAATAACATGAGACCTTGATACTGTGTTGACAGTGAAATATTTCTTTACAGACTGGAATAATATTCTATGATAGGTGAACTTGATATGATTAATTTTGCATGTCAACTTGTTTAGGCTTTGCTCATAGTTATTTGGTTAAATAATAATCTTAAGTGCTTGGATAGAGAAGTTATACATAATATATTCCTTGATCTAGGAAAATGGACATTATTTTTACATAGTAATTTAGCATAATTACCCTTTGCATAGTACTGGTCTGTGTATTGCTGTACAAAGGTAACTCATGGTTGCAGTGATACTGAACACTGTGACATTGATGTACCAAATGTTATAATGGTTACCCCTGGTGGACTGTGTTTGGTGGAGCTTCCTAATTAAAACAAGCTTGGAAGCAGGAGTGGCATCCACTTTCGAAATGGCTTGCCTCTGGAAACTCTATCAACAGGGCTCAGGCCTTTGGTTCATAGGGTCTCCATGAATCATCTATGACTTGACAGCACCCAACAACAACAACAACAACACATGTTGGGCAGCTCTGATAGTGTATTCTGTAGAGAGTTGCCTTTTGACAGAAAGGCCACACCTGTCTGACAGTTCAATTCCACCAGACGTTCTGCAGATAAAGATGGACAATCTTTTCTGGAGCACTTTAAAGCCTCTGAAACCCAGTGGCGGTTCAGCTGTGAGGTGGTTCCAAATAGATAGCAATGAGTTTGTGTTTTCATATTTCATTCACACTTCTAAACAAATGCTGAGTTGAATGGTGCTATTATTGTATGTTATTAAGTCATTTCTGACTCTTAGAAAATCAGAAAAAACCCAGAACATCCTTGTAAGGATGTTCACAGGCTATAATCTTTATGGGAGCAGGTCCTGAGTTTTGTTTTCCAAAGCATCACCTTATCAGCAGCTAACTGCTTAAATAATGTGTGATTTATGAGTCCTTTTTATGTCACTTACTGGCAAACAACACAATTCAAAATGTTTTTTAAAACTCTCATTAACTTGTACCTGACTGTTTAATCTGTTAAAATCCTATATACTCACACTTTCTTTAGGACATGCTGCCATCCCCCTCCCTGTTAAAGCCTCTGCCAAGGAAAAAATATGCCATCAGATTCATTCCTCTCCTAGTAGCATTAAGTGTTACCACAGGAGTAGCCTCAGGAAAAGCAGGATAAAGCACCACCCTACACAGTTAACAAATACCTTCCTAAAGAATCAGCCGCCTACAAGAAATTTCTCAACAATTATGCAGCTTGCAAGACCGCTATGACTTGCCTGTGTCATGGTTATCCAAAACTGTAGATGTTTAGATCTTGTTACAGGTTGTTGTTGTGTTGTCCTTGTGTATTTTGAGTTGGAAATGACTCATAGCCGACCCTCTAATGCATTTTCAGAGACAGTAAATTGATTGCTCCTCTTTCTCCCAGGGAGCAGCTAGTGAGTTTAAACCACAAGAGAAGGTGTTTCTTACAGGAACAGTGCTGTTTCCTCACAAACAAAGTCAAGAATGGTGCACGCTGGAACTGCCTGACTCCAAGACCATGTCCAATAAGCTGCAGGCCACCACCTTGAACTCAAAGATCTCATCGTGGTAGGATGATAGCTATTCTCTGCATTTGTACCCCTGGTGATTACTCTTTACTCTTGTTATTTACTCCATACCTAATTCAGCTTGTAATGTCCTTCACACGGAATAGAGGCTGTTACTTCCACAGCAGAGATCTAAGTGATGCTTGCTTCTATCATCCACTATCCTACCATTCCAGCTCCTTCTCAAAATCATACCACCCCATAGTTGGCAGGAAGTAGTAAGAAGCTTCAATGTCACATCTTCCTATGAGGAAAAAGGCTAGAATAAGAGGCAGGAATGCCTGACTTGGGAAATTGATCCATTATTACAAATTATTTTCTCCAACAAGCTTAGAAACCAGAATTTACTACAATGCTCTTCTCCTTTCCATTGTACTGACCCCTCTCCACTTAATTGTACCCGAAGACCTGAAGCTGGATGACTCTGGATGACCCAAACTGTTCTGAGATCTGGATAACCCAAAATGACCTGCTTTTGCAGAAAGTCTCTGCTAAGTATACCTGACTCCTGGCCTGACCAGTAGTTCTGTACCCAGTCTCAGCCTCCCCTTTATAAGCTGTTGGCTTTTACCACCTCATGCAATCACATTCTCGACCTGGTTGTGCTGGTGGGCACAAAAAAATTGTTTGTACTCGGAATTGAGTGGTCTTGTTCAGATGTTTATTCTTCAAAGATTTATTGACTATGCAGAGTTAATTAACTAGCTATCAGAATGTTTTCCCCTATGAGAAAGTTAAGGATGTGAAAGGAATGTCTCTAAAAGGAGACATTAGTGTTAATTGTTATTCAAATTTTCCAGTCTGATACCCATAGGGAAAATTCTTTTTGAACATACTATATCTATGGGTTGTTGTACATAGGGTTTTCAATGAAATGTGCAAGGAGTTGGAGTCAGAAAATCAAAAGGACCGAACTCACTCAGCATTTCCTAAGCTCAAGGAACTGAAGAACAAATTCAAACCTCGAGTTGCTATAATTAAGGATGCTTTCGGCAGAATGTTAAATGATCCAGGATGGAAAGAATATACTGAATCACTATATCTAAAGAAATTGGCAGACACAGAAGAATTTCATGAAACAACATATGAGCAAGAGCCTATGGTGATGAAAGAAGTTCAGGCTGCTTTGAAGGAAATGGCAAAAAATAAGGCTCCAGGAATAGATGGTATACCAATTGACATATTTCAGTTAACAGATGCTGCCCTGGATGTGCTCACCAAGTTGTGCCAAGAAATCTGGAGAACAACTACTTGGCCAACTGACTGGAAGAAATCTATATTTGTTTCCATCCCAAAGAAAAGTGACCCAACAGAGTGTGAAAACTACAGAACAATATCATTGATTTCACATGCAAGCAAGATTCTACTGAAGGTTATCCAAAAACGACTGGGACAGCACATCAGCAGAGAACTGCCAGAACTCCAGGCTGGGTTTAGAAGTGGTCGTGGTACTAGGGATATTGTAGCTGATGTTAGATTGATCTTAGCTGAAAGCAGGGAATACCAGAGGAATGTGTATCTGTGTTTCATTGACTATGCAAAGGCGTTTGGCTCTGTGGATCATAACACACTATGGCTGACTCTGAGAAGAATGGGAATCCCAGAACACTTGATCGTTCTAATGCGAAACTTATACTTGGGCCAGGAGGCAGTCATCAGAACAGAGCAAGAGCACTGCATGGTTCAAAATTGGGAAGGGCGTACGCCAGGGATGCATCCTATCTCCATACCTTTTCAACCTATATGCAGAACAGATTATCCGGGAGGCTGGGCTCTTTGAGGAGAAATGTGGGGTCAAAATTGGTGGACGATTTATCAACAATTTGCGTTATGCAGATGACACAACCCTGCTTGCTCAAACTGAGGAGGACCTGATGCACCTGCTGCAGAGGGTCAAGGACTGCAGCCTCCAATATGGATTGAGGCTCAATGTCAAGAAGACAAATATTCTCACAACTGGGCCAATTGGCAGCATCAGGATGGATGGTGAAGAGATTGAGATTGTTCACAGCTTTAGTTTGCTAGGCTCCACAGTCAACACCCTTGGCACCAGTAGCCAGGAAATTAAAAAGCCCACTGCCATGGGAGAGTCTGCTGTTAGGGACCTCTCCAAAGTACTGAAGAGCAATGGTGTCTCTCTGGAGACTAAGGTGCTTCTGATATAGGCCATGGTCTTTGCAATCACTTGTTATGCATCAGAGAGTTGGACAATGACCAATGAGGATAGAAGAAGAATTGATTCCTTTGAGTTGTGGTGCTGGAGAAGAGTATTGAGAGTACCATGGACTGCTAGGAAAACAAGCAGATTCATCCCGGAAAGGGTTAATCTGGGTGGCTCCTTGGAGGCAGGGGTTCTGAGGCTCCATCTAACATACTTTGGACATGTTGTGAGGAGAGATCGGTCCTTGGAGAAGGACATCATACTTGGCAGGATGAAGGGACAGTGCAGGAGAGGAAGGCCCTCTATGAGGTGGATTGATTCAGTGACTGAGATAATCAGGATGGGAGTGTCAGAGACAGTGCGATTGGCACAGCAGAGTTAGGGCTGTTGTACATAGGGTCGCTATGAGTCGCAAGCGACTTGACGGCACATAACAATAACAACAACATATCTCTGGGAGGAATGTGTAATAGATTAAATTGCATCCTCTCAAAGTACATGTATATAATGATAACCTGTAGAAGTTGTACAATGGTCTCCCATGATCTGATAAATGAAACGTTTGGAATTAAAGCCCTAAAGGATTAAAAATAGAGAATGTTGTGTTCTTTCTTGCTCAGGAAATAATTTGGAGGAATGGTCTACAGAATTAAAAAAAAAAGAATGTGACATCAGGACTGGAAGAATACTCATAAGCTGCAGAGTGCAAATAAATGCAACCTTGCTTGCAGAAAGCCGAGAGAACTTGAAGCCCTTACTTCCTAGAATCAGAAGCTACAGCTTTGGGAGGGGAAGGGGTGGGGGAATTGTATACCAATGGAGGATTTTGTTTTCTTTTTCTTTTCGGAGAGGGGAGCGAACTGGTGGGGAGGGGTGGGCAGGGAGAAATGTGCGTCATGAATGAATAGAAATCCTAAATCTCTGTAAATGTTTGTTATAATTAATAAAAAAGGGGAAAAAAACAGAAAAAAAACCCATCACCTCACCTGTGAACCAATAGGCAACATTATGACAGATGCAGAAAAGATTGAAGTTGCCAACAATTTGAATTCACAATTAACATCCATAATAGCAGCAGTCAAGAAAACAAAGACACATTGCATGAGGAAAAGCTGATGTAAAGACCTTCCAAATTTCTACAGAGCAGTGATATCAACTTAAAGACTAAGGTGCACTTGATTCAAGCTGTAGTGTTTTCTATTGCTTCTTATGTATCTGAAAGTTGGACAATAGATAAAGATGACAGAAAAGAAATTGATGCCTTTGGATTGTGGTGTTGTAGAAGAGTACTGAAAATCCCATGGACTACCAAGAAAACAAGCAAATTTGTCTTGAAAGACTTGCAACCAGGGTTCTCTTTAGAGGTAATCCTGGTGAAATTTGGTTTCACTGACTGGGCATCTTACTGGGAAAGGTAGTGAATCAGTGAAAGAGAGGGAGGGCCTCAATAAAATGGATTGGCACAATTGGCTTGACTGTGACAGAGATTGTGAGGGTAATTAGATTAGAGGAAGGCTCATGTGTGTTGTTCCTATGAGTTGTAGTTTACTTGATGGCACCTAACAACAACCATATCCTTGAATAACTTTATAAGCCTTTTTCCATCAAAGAGTAGTTTTCCTTAGCTGTGGCCTGTCATACCTTTTATTTCACTAGAGTTAAAACAAAAGGAAAGCAGGCCAGATAATGAGACCTCACTATTACTAAGAAATAACCACCAAGAGTGGAGTGTATACTTTCAGACATGCATTTCTGCTCTTAAGATACTCTTTGACACTGGGAAAGGCCAAGAAACAAGGCAGTCTCCAAGGAATAGATGGTTTAAAATGGTGAAGGAAATAGGACCCTTCCTCTATAACTAACAGAGTTAAAGAGCTTCTTCTTACTGTTGGCACCATGCTGAACTCCAATCTCCTCAGTTATAAGGGGGACAAATGCTGTTTGTTAAAGTCATTCACTTATAGTATCTGTATTATAGCATCACTGTATAATTAAGGCAAAATGTTTGGTAATTGTAATATAGTTATCCAGTGACTTCCTTTCTAATCACTTATCTTTGCATTGCCAAGTTGCAATCTATCTATCTATCTATCTATCTATACTTTAATCCCATTTCCTCACAGACTATAAGAAATTCCACCTTGTGAGTTTCCAATTTAGAACTACAAAATAGTGTGCTATCTGCCTTGGGATTATCTAAATTTGTAACAAGTAAAATGTGCATCAGCGCTCTATCCTTTCTTCATACCTATTCAGTCTATATGCTGAGCAAGAAAATAATTTGAGAAGCTGGAATTTATAAAAAAAAATGTGACATCAGCATTGGCGGAATAATCATCAACAATCTGCACTATGCAGGTGACACAACCTTGTTTGAGGCAAGCAAGGAACAGATCAAAGACTACAACCTTTAATATGGATTCATCTCATTATCAAGAAGACAAAAATCCTTAACATTAGACCAATAGGCAGAATGATGACAGAGAAATGATTAAAATTGTCAGTGATTTCATCTTACATATATCCACAGTCAGCATTCTTGGGACCAGCAGTCAAGAAATCAAAAGTCATGCTGCTTTGAGAAAGTTCTCTGTCAAGGACCTCTCCAAAATATGAAAAAACAATGACATCAGTTTGAAGACCAAAGTGTGTCTCATTTCAGCAGTAGTCTTTTCATTCATTTTCTAGGCATCTGAGAGCTGAGCAATCAATAAGGATGGCAGAAGAACTGATGCCTTGGAACTGTGTGTAGGAGAAGAATTATGAAAATCTCATATAGTAGGGGAAAATAAACAGATATTACTTGGAGAAGTGAAGCCATGTGCTCATCGATGGTAGAGATGATAAAGTTTTGTTTCACATACAGTGAGCATGTTGTTAGCAAGGTTGTTCTTTGGTAAGGGATATCATGCTTGAAAAGATGGAGAGTCAGCTAAGGAGAGGAGGATGATCAAGATAGATTAACACAGTAACTTCAGTTGGGGGTTCATCTATATCAGAGATGATGAGCATGGCACAGAATCGAACAGGGTTCAGATCTGTTCTTCCTAAGATTACTATGAATCATACTGGACTCAGTCATGTCTAACGACAACAGATTTCTAACTATCATTAAAGAAGTGTACTAGGGGTTCTTTACCCTCCCTTTATAAAATGTGTCCTTATAGCTTTATAAAATGTTGGCTTTTATTCTATGAAATTTAGTCCCTTACATACCCAAGCTTTTTATTATCTTTAATAAATCCCTCTACTTTTCCACTTATAGAGTAAGCATTCATTACTTTTCAATACATCTTAGTGTATAATGATTTTTAACAACAGGAAAAAAAGCTTATGTTCCCACTACAGGTTTTAATTTTTATTCTACAGATTTTTGAATAAGTGTCATTTTAGACAAAAACAAATATGCTCAACTTTTTGTTTCATCTGATACATAGGTTCAACAGTACAAGAATTTTTAACACTATGATTTGTTCAAATAGGTTCTCAATAAGATCTCTTTAAAAGCTCTTGTAACCTACTGGTAAAAAGCTGTGCTGCTATTTCAAATGTATGTGGTTCAAATCCACCAGCTGCTCCACAGGAGAAGTATGTAAAATTTCCTGT